>NC_141150.1:119811539-120159039 GCF_053477565.2 Lygodium microphyllum | reverse complement strand
CTGCCCCATAGAGTAGCATGGGCATAACTAAGGTGTCAAAATTCCACAATTTGATACGAGGCTCTTGAAACTGTATGTGTGCACACTGTCGCTCTAGGGTGCCCAAAGGTGCATATGCCCATGCAAGTCTAGCCTCTAAAGTTTCCTTCCATGAAAACAATGCCCTTTGAAAGTGACCCTAAGGTATACATAACTAACCATTTCCATAGGCTGACCGTCATACATAAAGCGATGCTCTGAACATGTCACCCAAGCTGTTGAGGTGTTAAAGACCATAATTTTAGTTTTTCCAAGATTAACCTTGAGACCTTTATCTTCATAGAACACATGCAATGCATCTAGATGTCATTGTAGTCCGTTGGGTGAACTTGAGATGAGCACCATATCGTCTGCATATAACAAAATTGGTATCAGTCCTCCCCATCCAAGATGGCTCCCATACCACCCCATGTTTGCATGTAATTAGGAATCTCATCAATGTACAATCCAAACATCAGAGGAGAGAGGGGACAGCCTTGCTTTACACCAATAGTGCTAGATACTGAGTTTGTTGTGCCTCCAAGCACTCATACTCTCCCTGTTACAGTTTCATACAATGCATAAATACACCCCTACATATCCTCTGGGACCCCAATGGCTCGCAACCTTTGCATGAGCCTTGCACTGGCACACTATCAAAAGCCTTGCGAAAATCCACAAAGAAACAATAGATTTTTTGTCTTCGTGATTGTCCCTCCTCAATCAAGGCCCTTAGCGTGAATATATGGTCTAGCGTATTGTATCTGTGACCAAAGCCAGCTTGTACTATAGACCGTATTTTCTTTGTTTTCAGCCCGCCAACTCAACTCATGTTCCACAATAGAGGCATATATCTTTGCTAGCATATGGCAATCATAATAGTATGGTAGTTGTTAAAGACCAATGGATCTCCACTCTTAAAAATCGGCACTATTGTGTGGTCACAGCAACTTAATGGAAAACCCTCACATACAACTCTATTGAAGAGATTTGCCAACATAAGGGCCAGTGCATAACATGCATGTGCAAAATGATTTGCCACAAGGCCTTTTTGATCATGTGCTCTCCCATTTTTCAACCTCCAAATGGCATATCTCACCATCTTTTGTGTAAAAAAACCACATTGTGTTGGCCTAGAGTTTGATGTACAAGGTATCTGCTCTTGTGATGGAACATCATACAGTGCCCTAGCATGTTCATGCCATACCATAGGTGATGCCAATTGAATTGGGGGTTGTCTCCCATGAAATTTCCTCCATGCCTTCTTGTTGTCTCTGCTCAAAAAGAGATGATACATCTCTGACTCTAGTTTGGCTAAATAATCTCTCTTCTTTTTCTGCACAAGATGATGAAAGATATTCCTTGCCTATTTGCGTGCTCATGTCTCTAGTGTAATATCCCTCTATAGCCGGGTCCTAGTCTCTATCTACACTCATAATCATACCAAGCATTTTGAGGGGCAGTACATCTGCGTATTACTGTAGAGCCCATCTTACATGGGAATGCCTCTAAAGTTGCAACATGTAAAACCTTTGCTAGAGATCTAGTGACATCTTCCAATGGTTCATGTTGGCCTAGCTGGCTTAAGCCATCTCATACTACATCACTATAGATATGCGATGTTTGCTCTAGAAATTCATAATGTGGGAATGTGTGTAATTGTGTGCATATTTCTTTTCTCTGACCACATGTTATAGTAAATTTTAGGATTGCATGGTTGGTTGCTATACCAATTGGCTTATCAAATATCTCAAAATTCTTATTTTTTGGGATTAACATTAGCAAGCCCATTATATAGTCCACAACGCTGGCCCCTTTTTGGCTGTTCCAACAACAAGTGAAAGCATTCACCCCGGGCCACCTTAATAGGCCATTGAATATAGCCAATTTGTGAGCACTTCCTAAAGCTAGTAGATGGGATCTATATGCTTTCATCTCCTTATCTTGAGATGTTCCAACAAGCCCTAGTTCATCCAATGCCAATATTTCATGTTCAGTATCATAGAAGGAGGACTACTCACTTCCTATTCGAGCATTAAAGTCTACCACTAGTAGTATGCCCCACTGCTTGCATATCTCATAATATCCTCATGTAGTACTTCAAATGGTGATTCCTCCCTAAGAGCAAATGTTGAAGAGGTAGGTGGGAAGTAACATACTGCAACATATAGATCCCTCGAGTGTCCTATCCTTAGCCTTACCCACATATATCTAGCATGCACATCTCATGACACCATGTGAATCATGTCTTGGAGACTCTCATGATAAAGAGCAGCCATCCCACCTAACCCCCTGGTTCCTCTTGGTCTACAGGGTTGAGGTCTATAGATGCTCTCCCAATTGTATCCCACAACATCCGGTAATGTAGAATTTATACATTGATGTGTCTCTGTATACATAGCCATGTCTATCCCACAAAAAGTATCCTCAAAATAACGTGGACTGAGTCTCATTTAACCATTACAGTTCCAAAGGGACATCTTTAGCATCTCATAGGCCTCCTATGACTACTCTGCCATCTCTATACACAGCATGCTTGCCTTCTTTACATGCCTCCAACACTTTTGGCATGCTAGCCCTCTTGTGCTCCAACTGTGCGGGTGTGAGATCCTCATCAAGATAAATATTTTTGCCCTTCAAAGCCTTTCTCTTTGATAAGAAGGCCCTTTTGCTATCCACGTCCTCGAATTTTAGCATGAGGATCTAACCTCTTTTGTCATTTGGATCACCTATCCTCCAAGAATCAGTAATGCATGTCTCGTCTCTACAACCATCTTAGCAGAAAGTGTTTTTGCATCCTCTTGGGGGTTTCCTTTTTTAGCCCATCCCACCACACGTACACACAATGCATGGAGTGTCCTCTTTGCTTCCTCCTCTAGTGTTGCATTCATCATTTCTACTCTGTTCTAAGGCATCCCTTTCTTTCTTTTGACTACCTCAATCCATTGTGCATTTTTATTTACTATTTTCTGAACATTTTCTACTTTCTTTTGAGCTCCCTCTACCACATTCACCCATGTGTACATGTATTTTTTAAAACTTTCTACCTCTTTCTTTAATTTTGTTGCACCTAGCATTGTTGTTTGTGCATCCATCATTGACTTGTATGTCCCTAATTCATTCTTACATGACTCTAACTGCCTTTTGAGTTTAGCAATTTCCATGTCCTTGGCTCCTATGCGTGCAGTTGTAGTAGCTTTCAATGCATCCATATCTGCTTTCCAAGTTTCCCTTGCTAAGTTCAAGTTATCTATCATATACATTTGCAAGTGAACCTTGATTTCTTTATATTTTGCATCGTCCCAACTATTAGAGCACGATTTCCCATTTGTTTCTACAGTAGCACTTAGTTCTTTCCTGAATGCCCCCTCTTGCAAATTTTTGTACATATCTTTTTGCTTTGTATCCACATGACTTTTTGTTGCATGTTGCCACACACCCTGATGCACACTTTCTAGTTTGCATCCATTTTAGCATTCATTTCCTTTCCCCATGTTTCATGCATTGCATTCATATCACTTGATACCTTGTCAATCATTGGCATACATATTGTTGCAATCTCAGCTCTTTTTATGAGGGCTTTCATGTCATCCAAACCATTTGTTGCAATTAGCCTTTGCATCTTTGTCCATCTCTTGGCGCTTGTGGAAGTGGCATTTTCATGGGCTCTCCTTATGTTTTGTCTGTAGTAGAACTTTTTGTCCTTAGTGAGTGTATTGTACTGTCCTTTTGATGTAGTGCCTCTCCCGTGGTTAGCCCAATTGGTTGTGTGTCAAGTTCAATCTCATGTCCACTAGTTTCTTTATCAGTAGTCTATGCCATCTCGCAATCCAAGGCATCCACTCAGTGTGCTTGCATTTGTACCTTACACAGCCCCACGTTGACCCTACAGAGGCCTCTAAACAACTGCCAATACATCTGTAGCTTCCAGGACTATATCTGTCTCCTTGTGTAGGGACCTAAACTTGCAACACATCGACTGTCCCCTTGTGCAGAAATGTGACCCTTCAATGTAGCTCCTTCACGCCAGTATTCATGCCAAACTGCTATTGTCCCTACTGTCAGATTACTGTCTCTTAGAGGACGGGGATCAAAGAGAGAGAGAGAGAGAGAGAGAGAGAGAGAGAGAGAGAGAGAGAGATTGTGTGAATCAATAGATACATACATACATACATACATACATACATACATACATACATACATACATACATACATATCTACATACACACACACACACATACATACATACATACATATCCACCTGAAAGTGAACATGAGTACCTGGAATAGGATTGTATCCTCATTGCCACATGACATGTTACTTTTTTTTTTGTTTTTGAAAATAGGTCGTCTACATACATGGCTTCTTCCAAGAAACTTTGAGGACTATCTTACGAGCGAACGGCATCCCTAGAGAGCAGATAGCAGAAGATTGAGATGCTAGTAGGACTCCCCTTCTAGATACTACACGGACTCCCCTTCCAGACACTATCGAGAATGGGTGATAGGGTTGTGACTCAACAGGAGATTGAGACACGGTTAGATAACTTGCCCCTATGCTTTAGGTTAGTGTGAGGTCCTATGAACATATGACTAATTATCTTGTGTTGTTGCTTACTTGTAGAGAGCCTCCACGATGGCGACATTGGACCTTTGTCACCACATCTACGTCTACAATGATGGCTTCTAGGGAGCACTCGGTGATGCCAGGAGGCATATTCCACGGTGGATTCCGTGCCACGGTGGATTCCGTGAGGTTTTGCGGTGGATTTCATAAAATTTTATTATCGGGGATCATACACAAAGTGGATTCTTTGTGCGAGAAGTCGATGGGGACGCCTATCCTTTTCAAGCATTTTGTTAATTTTATGTGTACATGGGTGATTCCATAGCGGGTGATTCCACAAAATACATATTTAAATTAATAAACGTTTATGAGTTTAGAGTGCGCACTCGTAATAAATTAAGGTTAGGATTGATTTCTAACCAATTTATTTATGTAGCTGAAGAGTGCTAGGTATTCACTTTTGTCGGTTTAATTGTATTATTTTTCTAACAATTGTGAATGCTTCAGTTGATGTGTAGAGCAAGCAGCAGTGGCATTGGAAAGCATTGGAGGATAGCATGTATTCAAGTTATTGCCAACATTTTGATGGGCGCGTATCTTAGGCATGGCGCCTATATTTTGTCGCGCTTATTTATCAAAGCACTTGATATTTATTTATTATTTTTGTATGCACATGGGCGCACGATTTAAATACTTGTATTGGACACTGTATTTGGGTACTGCCTGACTTCTTGGGCACCCATTAGCTTTAATTCTTTATTGGCATAAAAGCAAACTCAAAAGCTAAAGCGTGCTATTTTGTAATTTGGGCTATTATTTGAGCTTGAAGATGAATAATATATGAAATACATGCTTTATGGAGCGCTCACACAAGGCATGGGGGGGGATTGCACCCAATTGGTCTCTTGTTCATGTCATGCAAGCTTTCTTCATTGATTTGTGTGCAAAAAGTAGAGTTATTTTGTTCTTGGGGACCTTTTAACGCTCACTAGGCGTGCATACGGTGACCGATCTATGCACCAGTGGTATCAGAGCGAAGCTGAGATCGAGAGCTTCCAATCGCTTACGATCTTGCACGAAGGCAGAGCTCCTGGAATGATCGAGCTCTACAATCAGTTTCGTCACGAATGGTCGATACCAACGTGTTCCTGGCGGTCAAGAACCCCCATCTGCATCCTTTGATCGCAAAGGACCAGCCTCTATAGGAAGAGGACCACGTGGATATCTCCTTCTTCAAGTCATCTTCAAACAAATAAGCCTCCATAGCCAAAAAGCTTAAAATCTTTAACTCAAAGTTTAATAAGCTTAATAATAAGCTTATTAGAAAGCTTAAAGCCACGAATTTTTTTCATCTGCGGCATCAGTATAAACTGACGGCCGCCGATTCTGCCGCCAGCATATTCACGTCCTCAAAAATTGAATTGGTTTCCTTAAGCTTTAAATTCAAAGCTTCCCAAGTTCTGCAAGTCACCCAAGTTACAAAAGTCATCTCGAACAACTCTCAAAGCGGAAGTTCACATGCAAAATCTTATGAATTAGTCTATTGCTCTCTTGTAGACCCTGTTCACACTTCAGACTTAATGAACCAGTTTCAGCAAGAACAGAAGTTCATACATAGGTCATACGAAGATTATACGTAGATTCTACGCAACACTATTCTCTTGGATGATGATTGAGACAACGAATTCCGCATACGTAAAGGACAGACTACAAAAGCCAAACAAAATTTACAAGCCTTGTATACCCGCCTTTGAGCTACGCTCATCCCGCTAATCAGATTTTGAGAGTGTGAGGTCTTTTGGATTTTACAGGATGACTGAACAAAATATGGACAATTTTATGGCTAAAGGTGATTTACCTGAACCAACGATGGAGCAAAAGTTGGATTTGATTATGATGCAGCTTGAAGAAGAACGAAGAGCCCGATAAGCTTTGCAAGTTCAATTGGCCAATTTGCAACTATCTACCACTGACCAAGATGGATCGCAACTCGAAGATCTTATATGACGTACTATCGATGCGACACTTGAAGCCCAATCCATCTGCAAAGATACAAAGATAAACAAAAGAAACTTCAAATTTTGTACTTTCAATGGATCACGCGATGGAAAGACTATACTTGCTTTTATCAGTCAATTTGATGATTACTTCCATGAAGAAACATATGCTGAGAAAGACAAAATTAAATGTGTCACTAACCATTTAGTTGATCGAGCATCCTTATGGTGGAATGTGGTCCGCAAGAGGGCTGATTGCCCTACTACATGGGAGATTTTCCAAAAGAAATTTTTGCAGAATTTCCTTCCTCCTCAATTCCATGAAAAAGCCATTAAGCAATGGGATCTTCTATAGCAAAGAGACCGCGAACCTATTTCCCAATACACTGAACATTTCTGGAATGCTCTACTGCAACTACGTATGCTTGAAGATGTACCTCAAGCAACTCACAAATGCAAGTTAATGTCTGGCCTACTTGGACATTTCTATGCTGAAGTCAATATGTTCAAGCCAACAACCCTTGAAGATGCAATTTCCTTGGCTCATGACATTGAAGACAAGATTCGAGGACGAGACAAGCGACGACAACAATTTCCAACTAATGGTAACTATGGTTCCAAACAATTCAATTCAAATTTTTGAAGATTCAATCAAAGTCGTTTTCTTCCATCTTCATTCCATAAATCTTGGACACGACCACCTGCTTTGCCATCAAATACCAATCCAAACCCTAAGCCATCCTCACAGTCAAATTCCAACATTCTTAAACTTCCTGCAATTACCAATAATGTATCTAAAGCCAAACCCATAGTTTGTTACAAATGCCATCAACCTGGACATCTAGCAGCCAATTGTCAATCGAAAAAGCCACCTGTCCATATCAATTATCTTGGTGCAATGGAAGAAGAAGAATGTGAGGAAATGTCGGATTTTACGAAAGATGATGACAACATTGGTACTACTTCGGATACTTTTCCAGGTATGCCAACTCCCCATTCTTTGTTAACAATGCAATGTTTTGTGTATGGTAAAGAAAAGACTATTTTATATAATGATGGGAGCACACATGACTTTATTTCTGCAAAGTTAGTCAAAGAATTGAATTTATAAACTGTTTCTACACATTATCGCATTAAAGTTGCATTCCTAGGAACGAGATATAATGGAACACAAGAGGTGCATAATTTAGAAATTAAAATTGGTGAATATACTGAATGAAGAAATTTCCTAGTTGTACCTTTGCAGTCTAGTGACATCATCTTAGGAATGCCTTGGCGTCATCAATACAATCCTGACATAGATTATTCTACGCATTCAACTAAAATTTATTTTCAAGAAAAACAAATCACATTGCATGGTATGCACGCTTCCAATAATTTTCCACTGCTTACTCATACTCAGGCTAAACATGCATTACGTAAAAGTAGCAAATCTTATTTAATATGGGTGAATGAACTTCAAGCTAAAGAAAACAAATGCATCCTAGGCATACACAATTTCTTGCTCAATTTCAAGATTGTTTTGCTGTTGATTTACCACCTGGACTACCACCTTCACGTCCTAAAGATCACAAAATAGATTTAATTCCTGGAACACAACCACCCTGTAAAGCACCATATAGACATAACCAAATTGAACAGAAAGAAATTCAAAATCAAATAGAGGAATTGCTTAATAGAGGATTAATTAGACCCAATAGTTCTCCATTTGGTGCACCTGTCTTATTAGTAAAGAAGAAAAATAATACTTATCATATGTGCATTGATTATTGTGTCCTAAATAAAATTACTATTAAGAATAAATATCCAATTCCTAGGGTAGATGATCTTATGGATAAACTACAAGGATCTGCCATATTGAGTAAGATAGATCTTAAATATGGTTATCATCAAGTAAGATTGGATAAATCTAATATATTCAAAACTGCATTTAGAACACAATTTGAACACTATGAATTTCTAGTTATGCCTTTTGGTTTAACTAATGCACTAGCCACATTTAGTCGTATGATGAATCGCATATTTTTGAAACATCGGCATTGTGTCATAGTATTCTTTGATGATATATTAGTATTCAGTAAAAATGAGAATGAGCATTATGAACATTTGTCTTTGGTTTTCAAGTTGTTAAAAGACAATCAATTATATGCTAATCCAAAAAAGAGTGAATTCTTCCAAACAAAAATTGAATATCTAGGACACATTGTTTCATCAAAAGGTATTAAAGTCGACCCTAAAAAGATATAATTAATTTTAAATTGGCCTATACCCAAAAATGTGCATGAGTTACATTCTTTTCTAGGTCTTGCTAGTTTTTATAAAATGATGACAGGAGGCATATTCCACAGTCGATTCCGTGCCACGGTGGATTCCGTGAGGTTTTGCGGTGGATTTCATAAAATTTTATTACCGGGGCTCATACACAAAGTGGATTCTTTGTGCGAGAAGTCGATGGGGACGCCTATCCTTTTCGAGCGTTTTGTTAATTTTATGTGTGCATGGGTGATTCCATAGCGGGTGATTCCGCAAAATACATATTTAAATTAATAAACGTTTATGAGTTTAGAGTGTGCACTCGTAATAAATTAAGGTTAGGATTGATTTCTAACCAATTTATTTATGTAGCTGAAGACTACTAGGTATTCACTTTTGTTGGTTTAATTGTATTATTTTTCTAACAATTGTGAATGCTTCAGTTGATGTGTAGAGCAAGCAGCGGTGGCATTGGGAAGCATTGGAGGATAGCGTGTATTCAAGTTATCGTCAATATTTTGATGAGTGTGTATCTTAGGCATGGCACCTATATTTTGTCACGCTTATTTATCAAAGCGCTTGATATTTATTTATTATTTTTGTATGCGCATGGGCGCACGATTTAAATACTTGTATTGGACATTGTATTTGGGTACCGCCTGACTTCTTGGGCGCCCATTAGCTTTAATTCTTTATTGGCACAAAAGCAAACTCAAAATCTAAAGCATGCTATTTTGTAATTTGGGCTATTATTTGAGCTTGAAGATGAATGATATATGAAATACATGATTTGTGGAGCGCTCACACAGGGCATGGGGGGAGATTGCACCCAATTGGTCTCTTGTTCATGTCGTGCAAGCTTTCTTCATTGATTTGTGTGCAAAAAGTAGAGTTCTTTTGTTCTTGGTGACCTTCTGACGCTCACTACGCGCACATACGGCGACCGATCTGTGCACCACTCGGGCTTCAAGATGTCTGTCACCCCACCAGAGAGCCATGCAGCACATCAGCCACATTGTTCAAGATGACCTGCATCAAAGAGTTAGGGGTCACTTAAGACATCGACACTGAGGGAGGGGTGGTACTTGTCAGAGGCAGATGTATTTTCCATTGACACATCAAAATGTTGTTGGAGACCTACATGCCTAGAGTGCATGTTCTATAGACATATGTATCTTTGACTTGCTTTAATGATTCAAAATATCAGGAGGTTGGTTTAAATATTTTTTGTTGCAATGCAGAGATCACTTAGATATCGACAAAAATTTTGTCCTTAGTATCCTAGAGCGTGAGTTCGGTACCAGATGGAGCCATAAGAGGGTGTTGTGCAATATGGCTCGACTACTGAGACATGATGAGACAATGCACGATTAGTACCTCCACCTAGAGAGAGAGAGAGAGAGGAAATGAAATGTTATGAGAAAGGATGTTGGGCAAGAGAGAGAGGCTGGATGTCCTGCCTTGGTGCTAGGGTACTAATTCATCTTTGAAACATGTTCAAACAAACAAGATCGAGTTTGTGGGGAATCAAATGCCTCTAGTCATAGATGGCTATCATCCACAAGACTCCCCACCCAACCCACCCATTGTTACTAAGATTCGAAGAGAGCAATGAAAGAATGAATATGATCAAAGGAAAAATGTGTTAGGTCTTACCAATAGGGTCTATTGTTGATACCAATTTGATTTTCCTACAATCATTAAGAAAGTGGGAATGATCAAGACAAAACACTTGATATAATACCTTGGTTTTTACAATTCAAGAGTGGTTTGGAAAGAGATCATGGAAAGAGATTAATAATCAAGTCAATCTCTTCATTGTCTTGCATTGTCTCTTGAAGCTCCTCTTTTGTGAGTTGTACGTCAAGAGCGAGAGTGGGCGGCGAAGGTATCGATGGTTGAGGCTCTACAGGAGGCTCAAAGTCCCCAACTTCAAGGCAAGATCCTCTATCCCATCATCTGTTGTATCATTGTTGCTCACTTCCTCTTCCTAGTGCTCTTCTTGTGCTAATGTTGTGAGTGAATGGGGCTTTGTAGAAGTTGAGTCATCCTCTTGTAGACTCTCTTGGTCTGCCTCCCCATACGTGGTGTAAAACACTCGCCATCCTTGAGGATTGATAGGCACAACTTGCCTCCATGGATTGTGAGAATCTGGGATAACATAGAAGAAAGCTTGCTCATAGTGTGCCATCAATATGTATGGTTCCCGTGTTGTCTGTAATGGCTTTGAAGAGTCAATTGACCAAAAATTGGAGGGCTCTTGTCTCATTGTGGCTCCAACCCCTTTGTACTCAACTCACAGAACCAGTTAACCTTCAATAAAACCTATTAACATACAAGATTTGCAACATTTTAGAATGAAGTCTAAAGCACAGATTGTCAACATACTATTGTTGTCAAAAATTACCCTCTTGCAAATACGGTAGCCAAGCTCATAAATACCGACTATGGCTCCCACATAGTCGAGCTCCTCTTCAATAAGAGTTGTGTCTCATGCGCTTGCATGTGATTGTTGGCTAAAATAAGAGATAATGCAAGAATCTTGGGCTTGACGTAGTCGATCAATTCTGTTGACTCAAAGATGTTGATCATATGCCCACATATTGCTGTACCCATGTACCTAAAGGTGCAAGAATGAAATATGTAAACTTTAAGTTACATCACTAAGATTACATACAACTCAATATAGGTACATGAAAGAAAGAAATAGTACCTCTCTATCACAACCAAATCAAATCTCTCTTTTCTCATCACTAGTCTCTTCCCCTTCCATGATTCCATCTCTAATACGGTGTGATAACCATGAAAGAATTGAGGGAAGTTCTGTCTTGCTAGATTTTCAACCTTCTTGTCTTCTTTGTGCATTGCAAACTACTTCACGGTACTCTTCAACAAATTTTTCCATACACTGTGAGTTGTGAATAACAAATGCGGACAAGTTCATGCGTCCCTCGTATGAGACCTTGAAAGGAATGCCCCTATCACATAATACCTCATCTGATAGTGTAGTGGGCTCACCCATTATCCATTTGTGAGAGGAGCATCCTCATCAACACGCTCAAGGTACTCGAAAAGGTAGTACATGCACTCTTCGAGCAACCATCCCTTCGACATTGAGCCCTCTGGTTGGCTCTTTGGTGAACAATCCCCTTTATGACTCCCATGAACCTCTCTACCCAAAACATCCAATGAGTGCTAACAACACTTGCAATCTTTATCTCATCCACCAAATGGATTAGTATGTGGACGTGAATGCCAAAAAAAGAAGTTGGTATCTCCTTCTCCATCAAGAAAAGGAGCTCAATGCATTCTCTTTTCTTTTGCACTATTGACAACACATCTATCTCCTTAGATGTGATCCATCTAAAAAAATAGATGAACATTTTTTAAGTGAAATCTCATTCCAAGCATAGATATAGGCATGTGCAAAGTGTAGATGTACCTTGCAAGCTTCCCCAAGTGGTAGATAATGTCACCAACACCACTAGCCAGACAACCATTCAATGACAAGAGGGAGGACATGCTGCATACGTCCATTTTGCAATATAGTAGCCAGATGACTTGTTAGGAAAACAACGAGATGCAAGCCAAAAAAAGTAAGAGTTACTTTGATGAAATTATGCTAGTCATGTGGTTTTCAAGTTGGAAAGACTCGCATCATCCATAGTAAATATGTTTTGCAATGATGTACCATATCATGTAGGTGCTTGAATAGACCATATCCGCCGATTGAACGTTGAAATATCCCTGGGGGTTAACACCCATGGTGCATGTGCATACTCTTTTCTTCCTATCTCTTTATAAACTTGAGGTCATAAAGCACACTTGCAATTTTGCTCCTTTAAGTTGTTTTTGGCTTGCTCCATGTCCTTCAAACCAATGAGATGTTTCCATAAAGAGTGTCCTACATTCTTAAATATATGCATAGTTTCAAGAAGATGTCAAATCTTCAGATCCTTCCAATACTCTAGACGAAACCATATAGAGATAGAGGAAGCTAGAGAAATTCATCCTCGACCATGCTCATCACCTTCATCACTTGCAAGCTCTAACGGTGGATCGATGATAGGTCCTTTTCGTCCACTTTTTGTACCAATCTGTAGGCTTCATCAATAGTATTGGACATCGGCCACTCTCAACCTTTCCATTGAAGTGTCTAGCTTGTGTCTTTCAATGTAGTGAGTGAGCTCGTCTATGCTAAAGATATATGTTCTTATTGAGATGCTTACTATATGTAGATTTCCACCAATCACCACATAGGGGACAAGCTTTATAACCCTTGGTTGAACACCCTGCGTCCATAGTAAAACATTTAGCATGAGCATGAAAGATTAAATTGAAATGAAAATACTCCATGCTATGAACTTAAATCACAATCGAATACCTGAACAAAATCCATAGCCAAGAATTTCGAGCATAGTCCATGCTAGAATTCCACGAACTTGAAACCTTCTTTTGTCATCTTGTTTTGACACGTCAAGCACATCTATGCCTCTCCATAACTCTAGGAGATCATCAATAAGAGGAGCCAAATAAATGTCAATTTATTTGACTTGATGTTTTCCTCAGATTACGAGGGACAAAATTAGGTGTTGTTTCTTAAAACAAATAAATGGTGGCAAGTTGTAGTTCACAGGAATTGCTGGCCAAGTGGACCATTTACTTGAATGCATGGTGAAAGGATTCACACCATCCAATCCAACACCCATCTTAATGTGTCGCAGCTCTTGTTCAAATTCTGGCCACTTTGAATTGATATGCTTGAAGGCAAGACAGTCTAAGGGAATTCACATAATCCCATCTGTGCTTATGTTATTTGCTCCCCAATCCATAAGTATTGCTAGCTTAGGGGTCTGAAATATATGTTGTATATGGGCAGCCAATGGAAAATGTCAAAGCACCTTGCGAGGGATCTTTCCACTTGCATCTTTGTAACACAATGTTTCACATTTTTGGGCATCTCTCCTCATTCTCATATTCACCTCTGTAAAAAATACAATCGTTGGGACATGTGTGAATCATGTTGTAGTCCAATCCAAGCTTGGTGATCATCTTCTTAACCTCGTCTCTTGACATAGGAAGAACATTGTTTGTAGGTAAAAAAATTTGTGATAGTAGCTTGCAGCATTTCAAGCACACATAACTCTTAGATTTTGTTAAATAATGTCAAAATACACAGATCTAGAGCATGGCAGATTCTATGGTGGGTGGAAGATGAAGATCATGATGACATAGACAAGTAGAGACAAACTGTTACACAAGTGAAATAGGTTCCAAGATGGTAGCTTGGACTCATAAACAAAATCTTGTGTAGGACTTCCAAAGACAAGATACTTAACTAAAATTACAAAGCATCATGACATTGTATTCATTCCATATGAAAAGTCGTAGTCGAGTACAATGCTTTATAGTTGCTGGATGGGTAGCAGTTTTCCTTTCTATGCCTATGGAATTTAGTATGCTTGCATGTCCTAAGCCCAGAACTGTCTCATACAAAGAGGCCATAGTGGGTGTGATTGTGAATCTCAACACCCCTCCTCAATCACAACCAGAAAGTACAAAGTGTGTAGAGCCTTTAGTGAAACCAACACCTACAAAGTGTGGACACACCATAAACATGGCAAAACACCAGAGGCTATCACAGAAAAGGCTTAAATGTGGGTACCACAAACATGGTGGACATCCAGAAGCTATAACAAGGGCCTCACAAAGTGTACAGAGGATGTAGTACAAGGCTACATGAGGGGTTTACAAGCTTATGTTAGAAGCATTAGGGCTAGGCATTACAAGGCTAAAAAGGTCTAGTAAAAAATTGGGTCAAGGACCATCCCTTGCAATTTTCAGTATTTCTTTTTGCATAGATCTTCAATTTATTATAGGTCTTCTTTTTTATGTAGTCCAGCTTGCTCTTTTTGATCTTGTACTTGTTCTTCATTTTACTTGAAGCTTCAGTGTCCACCGCTTTGATCTTTTGGTCCTCTTCTTCTAGGTCCTCCTAGTCTTCTTCTTCATTGACTTTGCTTGCAACAATTGCATCAATCTTCATGTCCATGTCCCCCTCGAGCAAAGATATCATTGTCTTTGAGAGGCAACAAAAATGATTACTTTCTCCAAGGTAGTAGCCATGTCTTCAAGTTCTTCAAATGAATACATTGATCTACATTTTTCCGTACAAGTAGAGCAAGTACATCTTCTATGTGGTACAAGTGAGTAAAAATGATTGCACTTCTCTTTATGAATGGCATATTCATGAAAAAATTCATATTTTTCATTGAAAATCAGCTCCAAATCTTTGATTTTTCGGCTAGCAAAAGATTTGAAACTTAGTGTGTCAAAAGACACAAGAGATACTAGTGCCAAAAAACACTATGTAAGTATTAGGAGATACTAGCGAATTTAAACTTTTGATGTTTGATGTTGATGTTGATCCTTTGCTTGATGAACCCATTTTTTGCGTCCCCTCCTTGCTAGTAAAGTCTTGCTGAACATTGAGTAAATCCCCAGATTAGAGTGATAGTAGTTGGCTTGCCAAATAGAGGAAGAATGAAGTAAAGAAAGAAGCTTTGGTGTTGATGCTACTGCTTGAGATCTTTAAAACTTCAAAAAAAATCTTCAAACTATCCCAAATCTTTGCTGAACCCTTCATATTTAGTGCAATTAGGGTGGCATTTGAGTGGGAGGAGAGAGGGAATGAAGAAAATGATGAGTTTTTATGAGCTTAAGCTCAAAAGCTATGGAGTTCTTGCAATTAGGCTTTTGACCCGATTGGTTTTTGACTTAGTGCAGCTCATATATGCAGCTATAGAACAAATGGTTTGGTGGGGAGTAAGCTTACAAGGTAGGCATCATTTGCCCCATGACTGCGAAAGATCCACACAGCGCGCAGGAGGAGAACGATAGGACGATTGAAATCAGGCACGTAGATCAAGCAACGTCTTCGAATTCATGCAATGATGAGAAGCTGGGAGGACAATGTCTTGCTTTGATGCGACAAGGAGCTGCACTAAGAGTAGAAAAACGTTTTCTCAGAAGAGAGCTTGTGAAAATATTGCTTTGATGGAGAGATCCAACTCCTCCAAGTGAGTAGGGTCCTATTTGGCTATGGTAGCCATTAAAGCTTCACTGAAGGTAGAGTGAACATTGGAACCATGAGGTGACCTCAAGTGAGGAGGAGTCGTCAGAGCAGAGATAAGAGCTGGGTTGAGCTAGGCCATGCCCAATTGGGCTTTGATACCATGTCCAAGTACGTGGATCTAGAGCATGGCAGATGCTATGGCGGGTGGAAGATGAAGACCAAACTCATGATGACATAGACAAGTAGAGACAAACTGTTACACAAGTGAATTAGGTTCCAAGATGGCAACTTGGACTCATAAACACAATCTTGTGTAGGACTAGCAAAGACAAGATACTTAACTGAAAGTAAAAAGCATCATGACATTGTATTCATTCCATATGAAAAGTGGTAGTCAAGTACAATGCTTTATAGTTGCTAGATGGGTAGCAGTTTTCCTTTCTGTGCCTATGGGATTTAGTCTACCTGCATGTCCTAAGCCCAGAACTGTCTCATACAAAGAGGCTACAGTGGGTGTGATTGTGAACCTTAACAAATAACACACTCATGATTGACATGGGAGAAGTAGCTTACTTTAATAGTGCTGAAATGGATGTGTTACTCTAAGCATAATGACTTTGGAGGTTCAAGATAAGTAAAGTCGCACTTAATCGTGACAATTTTGAGCCTTTGTAGATTTGTTGAAGTGCTTCAGCTCTAAGAAAGCTTTCATCCAAGTTCATCCTCACCTGCTTCACCTTCTTCATACCAATCATTAATAAACTCATCCATGTCATCATCGTTGTTAAAGTCTTTGTGCACTTTTCCAAAATCCGTGTCATAAAGTTTCTTCAAATTGTCATAACTTTTTGGATCACTCTTGCAAAGGAGTCTCATGTACTCATTTGGCATTCGAGAGGTGCCATGAGAGGGTAGACGCACATCATTCTCTATATCATAAGCTGGAACTTGTCACATCATTCTCTATATTCATCATTAAGAAAAGAGACAATTTGATTAAACAAAGATCTCATTATTTTAAAATATACATGTAAAAATTGAGGAAGCTGGAAAAAACAAAGAACATAATTCATGCTTCCATATATAGAGAGTTGAATGAGTATACATAGAAAGGGATGACCCAAGGAAAAGGACCATCTTAAGAGAAGTAAATAATCTAAACTTCAATCCAAAGTTGGAGATGCTCTTGCAAGTCTGCAAAATCCATAGCTCTCACCGGCACGCAATGATCTAATGGCATTGTGGAACATCTCTACTCATGTATCCTAGTTCATGACCATTTTCACATTCCACAAATGTGCAATTGGTTCTTGCGCTTCTTCCTCGACTGCTATTAATTAGACCAACTATGTTTCCTTGTGTGTATGACCGGTCTCCCATCTACATAAAGTCTCTATTCTTGAGCATGAATGATGCCTCTATATGAAAGAGAGGCTGCATTGAGGCACATACCATAAGTGCTCATGCTCAAAGTATACTGCACTAGTTGGTGCCATGGACCCCATCGATATATGGGTCTGCAAAAGCACATAAGTATCACCTCTGAATCAGGTGAAACTTGTAGGTCTTGTGCAATGAAGAGGTCACGTCCTCCATCTGGAATACTAGAAGGAGCTATCATGTAGCAAGTGCCCCAAAAGCTAAAAGTCTCTCCATCTCTAGGAAGCAATCCTCCTTGCCATCCTCCTGGAGCCTGCGATCATATGTTTGTACAAGAGATCATAGATGATTAAGCAATGCGTAATTATTGCAAGATGTCTCGCTCTCAAGGCCAAGAGGTAGGGGTTGCCGCCAGATATCAAGTTGCAGCTATTGGATTGCTTGACGAAGCCGTGTATGAGAATGATGAGCATCTCGACCATAGATGCCATCTTCACCATCAAATGAAGTTGCATATTTCTACATGTGCAATGTGATGATTACTAATATGCACCTTCGACAAAAATAAAAATAATGTAAATAGGATGTAAAGAACACTAACCATAGGCCGATGTCGTTGTGTTGGCACTGGTGCATGAATAAAAACACCATATTTTGACTCATGGGAACAACACTGGTGTCACGGCCTTTGATACAAGCCTTGACATCTATCACCCAACATAGAATTCACTCCTCCTCATAATAAGATGAAGACTTTGATTCATGTGAAGGAGCACTCTCTAGAATTACGAATGCCGCACGACCACCACGACTATAATGTAGAGGTGATGGTGTACGAGAGGAATCTGAATCTACATAAATAGAGATAAAAGAGATTAAACTTGGTGCTGATCTTTTTTATTCATTGACTCACAAATAGAGCGCATGTGCTAGTGTGAGAAATATAAAATTGAAATAGTATATTGACACTCTTTTTTTAAACACAACTAGGATGTATGCACATGACCCCAACAACAAGAGGTGTGCTGGATTTCTCAAGGAGTCATGGACGTACTTCCATCGAGAGTACCGTTTATGAGTGACATTTGCACAGAACGGAGAGTACATTTTTTTATCACTTTATTGAAGTATTTTGACTTTAAAATTCCTATAGAGTTAAAATTGTATAATATAATTTGTCATTTGATTTCAATGAACTGATATAGGAGGCAACAACGGCCAAAGTCTCAAACGGACATACATCTCACTTGGGTCGCATGGGGAGAGATGGTTTTGTGGCTACTTTCGTAAGTATATACCATATGCTTTTATTGTTTATGTAATTATAAGCATAAAAGAAAGAAAATAAAAATAATAATCTAACTTTGGATCTATTTTTGAACAGACCAAAGATTACGATCATCCCTCGATGGCCAGTAGATATTCAGACAGTGACTTCTGAGGGGTATAGAGCCCTTCAGAGGAGGCTTCCTTCAGCACACCCTTTTGTGAGTATCCATTCTATTACTTTTAGATATTTTTTCAAGTATTTTTTTAATAGTTCAATTTGTTAATTGTGTCAATACTTGATCTTTATTGATGCAGGAGATTCATGGCGAGACAGATATGGATGTTGCTGCATGAGAGGAGGCGGAGGGCAGGAGGATAGATGAGGAGCAGACTCGAGCTATTGTGGCACGAGTACCTCCAAAAGCCATGCGATGCTCCATGGAGATGCAAAGAGCACATCAAATAGCGCGTCCTATCAATAGCTCCGGTCTCCCACTCTTTCCCACATACTTGATCAGACTCCTGTGACACATTCCATGACATACCCATGACATTGTATATATATTGATTTATATATATCTGATTAGTTTTAGACTTGTGAATTGTTTCATGTTTGATAAAGTGTTTTTTACAATTTTGTGAATCGTCTCATGTTTGATAAAATGTTTTTTTAAAAAGCCTTGATTAGTAGTAGAGAAAAAAGAAAGTACATACAGTGATCCATGTTGTGTCTTGCATAAGTGATCGATGCATGTGTCGTTATGTATGAGAACATGTCTATTTTACACTCAACGTTGTGTTCGCATGCGCACGAGAGAGAGAGAGAGAGAGAGAGAGAGAGAGAGAGAGAGAGAGAGAGAGAGAGAGAGAGAGAGTGTGTGTGTGTGTGTGTGTGTGTGTGTGTGTGAATAAGTGTATGTGTGCATAAGGGCGAGAGAGTGAGAGAGAAAGTATGAGAGAGAGAGAGAGAAGAGAGAGAAAGTGAGAGAGTATGTGTGTGAGTGAGAGGGAGTGAGAGAGAGAGAAAGAGAGAGAGTATATAAGTGTGTGAGTGAGAGGGAGTGAAGAGTGAGAGCTCAGTCATTTGTGCAAGTTAGAAAAGAAAAAAATCTTTGAGCATCACTTAAGCGATGCCTTTTTTAGTCACTTAAGCGACGCTTGCTATCGCATATGCGATGTATAAGTGATGAAAAAACGTCACATATTGCATCCTTAACTATGTCGCAATGCGATGCACATGTAGTGATGTGTATAGTGACATTTGGGTGTCGCAACGTAGCTAAACCCTCCCTCACCCTTGTAGTGTTATTACTTAATTAATAAAATAATCATTTTTAGTTAATTATTAAATGGATATGTGTGTGTGTGTGTAGAGAGAGAGAGAGAGAGAGAGAGAGAGAGGCACGAGATTTGCAGCTATGAATGCAGGTGAAGCCGTATGTGAGTGATGCCACAATATTCATATCTCAAGTGCTAACGTCTATGTGATTTGATTATTTAATGGATTCTTCTACTCACTACATGTTGCAAGCCTCACATCTGATCTTGCACAACAATGGTATTAGAGCCAAGTTACATTTAGGGCTTCCAATCGACTACCCTATTGCATGAAGGCAAGGTCTCTAGAGAAAATGGGCTCTATGGTCCAAACTAAATTCACGGCTAGATTCCCAAGGCTTCAAAACCCCAAAGCCCTCTATCTCTGCCCAAACAGTTTTCAATCCACTCCAACATTGAAAAATCACACCCGCTATCATGGTGCTATCATTTTGGAGTTTTTGTGGCCAAATAAGGTTAAGAAGAGCTTAATTAAGCTTTATGTGTTAAGCTTAGTTTAAGCTTTAAGAAGCTTAAAGCTTCTTTATGAATTTTGTGGGGGGTGTTTTTTTTTTGCCGCCATCGAGCAGGTCGGTCGATGACATTCTTTTGGCCTACAAAGTCATTTAAAAAAAATACTAAGGCATGCAAGCATTAGTTAACTATCCTCTACTTCATAAACTCCAGGCTTCGTTGATCTGTCTAAATCACAGTTGACTTACAATTCTTGCGTAGTCACTCCAAGATTGTGAAACTTCATCAAAATACCATATAAGATTCCAGTCTTTCTTGCCTATTATGTCTCATAATTTTGTCAAGAAGCCGCTCTTTATTTTGGTGCCTACATGCCAAAATTTTCTCGCCCATGGGTGAAGCATCTCTTTAACTACAAGGTGTCTTTATTATTAAGATCTGTTCACCAAGCCGTAAGCAATCAACATGTCTCATGTGAAGAGCCGTTCGTCACTACAAATTTTCATTCCACATTGCCACTTTCCTGAACCAACCATGGAGTAATGCATGGATTTATTGGCCATGCAATTGAAAGACAAACGCCGACATTGAGTGCAGCTAGAGTAAGAGCTACGATCTCTCAAGCATCCTGCATCCCAAATTTCCTCTACCAACGATGCTTTGGTCTGCACCATCAATGCCACCCTTGAAGCACAATCCATCCACAAAGAGGTAAAGATAAGTAAACACACCTTTGAATTTAACTTATGATGGTCGTAAGGTTCTCTCTTGGCTAAGTCAATTCGACTCATATTTTGATAATGAAAGTTATGCTGAAAATGATAAAATCAAGTGTGCTTCACAGTATTTTATTGACAAAGCTTCTTTATGGTGGAATGTCACACGCAAGAGCACTGACTATCCTATTACGTGGGAGGCATTCCGTAAGTTCTCACTAATTTTCTTCCTGCCCAATTCAAGCTTTGGGTACAACAATAATGGGATGCCTTTATGTAGCGAGAGAGTGATAGACCATTCCTCAGTACATGGAAAGGTTCTAGAGCACTCTGCAACAACTTCAAATGGTTGAGCCTGTAGTCAAATCAACTTTTAAAAAGAAGTATATATCCAGCCTTATTTCATTTTTCCAATATGTAGTCAACATGTTTAAATCCAACACATTGGAGGAGGCTATCTCTTTGGCGCATGACACTGAAAAGAAACAAACTACGGCAACAACTTTTAGCTTCCACAAGAAATGATATGGGTAACAACTCTCGTTTTAATTCTTTTTGTGCCTCCAACTTTCAATTTGGAAAGAATCGTCCTAATTTTCGACCTTGGTTGAGAAATTTTATAATAATGTAGATCAATCTACTTCAAATTCTAATCCCAATATTTCTAATCTGCCTTCTAATTTGCATCTCGAGCATTGGGAATCGCTTTATCTCTTTCTTATCATGGGAATCCTTTCTAGTAGCTTGCCACAGCTCTTTTCCAATGTTGACATTATGAAGCTCTTGGAAAGATACACCAAGGACTTATTGGATGCTAAATGGCTCATCACTACATCCAAAGTTTGTGTTTCTATGATATTTGATCCCTTTTGGAAATAGTTGTGTTAGTTCCTTCAAGACAAATTTATGCCTACTAAGACTCCATCTAATGATATGTCCAAGGAACTATTCACTACTTCTAGAATGGTGTTTAAGGGCATAACTATTGATTGGATTTCCTATCTCCTTGCCAAAATAGATCAACACTTTATTAGGGTGACTAGGGGTAATGCGACTAATGTCACATATGGCTCTTACTTGTATGTTTTTTTGACATACTCTACCCTTGCAAAGGAAATTCAACCATGTTTTTAGAATCATCCAGTGGTTTATTCTCCTTCTATACTGAAGATACTAAACCTATCCCTGAAGATCATGACTCCCCTCTTCCTTTAGTCATTCAAAGGAAGCGCTTAAAGCATGTGGCTGAAACAGTTCTGCCTCAGTTCCTCCAATATCAACTCTTGCTATATTAAACAGTACCCTTCTTGCCTTCCTTACATCTCCAAATTTATTTAGGACGCACATAGATGGTAGTTTGGACATACCAATTCCTTCTCTGCATCACCTAATGGTAGGAGACGCCATTCCCTTCCTATGTAAGGACATTCAGAGTTCCATAGAAATATCAGTTATAGCTTGTGTTCAATAGCTATACTCTTTTTTCCACAAGGAGGAGTTAGACAAGGCTACTATTGATCTTGCCTCTGTTAAGGAATCTCTTTCTAATCTTTTTAAACAAATGGAGTCATAGGCGGGATTGTTAGAAGACTAGAAAGTGGAAATATACTCTTTATATGCCAATTTACTAAAGCATAGGCTCAAGTACCTACTATAAATGAGGATAAGGACAATCTTTTTAAGGAAAAATAAGAGGTTAAATATTTAATTGTGCTACCTAAATAGTGGACTTACAATCCGCAAATTATACACTTGAACATCAGAATACCCAGATTGAGGAGCTAGAAGAACAATTGGCTCAGTTATGTTCTATTCCTCCAAGTCCTAGTGTACTATAAGTACTTTCTTTATTAGCAGTGGACTTGGCTACTCTTCAACGTAATGCAACCTTGTGTTTTTTATTCCAAGCTAAGGTGGAAAGGCTTCAATCTACAATGGATCTTTCGTGGTCTTGTTTCGAGAAGTTTATGGAGAGTTTATGGAATATATCCCACTAGATCATTCTTTCTTTGTGCATTATCGACTGCAAAAGTTGGCCTTTTATATGAAGTTATCCAGAGGATGGATGGTTAGTAGCCACTCAGATTTCAATTTATAGATACAAAGCCGAAGAGAGTGGAGCCAAAACTAATTCATTGACATGACCTTATATTAATTGGCTTATGATTCCAAGGGATTGACATACTCCTATTAATCCTATGAGAATTATTTGCAGTTTGCCTAGATCTATCACCAATCTATTAATCCTTCAATTTTATTGACTTCTTATTTTTCTTGGTACCTAGCATATATGCATCGTCATTCTCATAATGATCAAAAGCAAGTACCAAATTTGTGCATGAATACCAATGTGGATGTTAATCCCTGTTAGTTGGACATTTTATATTTCCATGCTCTTTGTCTTTCGAGCAAATACATTGTCCTTATGGAGAGGATGTGATGTTTACAATTCTTTCAAAATCCTCCCAAGATATTTATGGATGAATTCCTTTCCATGGATAGTTTTTGAAATCATTAAGCCTTTAAAAGAGAACATATTTATTGATGATTTCTTTTGGGATGTAATTAATGGATTGAGATTTATCTTAAGTACCACTCATAGGTCTCTGTGAGGGGATCCTCATGCTCATGTTATTCACTTCATGAACAACGAGCCCCAAGTGCACCAACAAGATGTATGCAATATTGATGATTTGTTGTATCATATCTTTAGTACTCTTATATTTGTTGTTGTATTATTCCTAGTTTTTCATATATAAGACATTCAATATTGAATTGTATATATTTTCCATCATCATTATTCAAATAGTAATATAGTTAATAGAGGCAAAGAACGACTCCATGTTTGACAAAATAGTAGACATGGACAATTGGCGGGGGGAGATTTCTCCATGCTCATCAATATGTTTATTGAAATATTTCTCTATAAATGTTGGTATATGCATTGGTATCTACATCAGTATGTGTATTGATGTATTTCAACAGTCATATTGACACACATTCTAACCATCTTTGCAATGCATATATTAGTGTACCTATCCTGATGGACATATGGATGTACATTTCGATGGGGCAAGGTTTGAGATTTTAAAACCTTTTCATGACTCTATCAAATATTTATCTGGTAATACCCCTCATATGCTATAATGATCATCATAATACTTCTTACTATCCCCATCTTCAATCACTAAAAGGGATTCTCTCCTATATTGTTTACAAAAGAGCTAAGAAAGAAAGAGTTGGGGACTCATCCATTAGAGACACCTTAGCTTTCAATTGAACCTTGAGACATGAAATTATATAATATTCCCAACTTTTAACATAATTTTCAAATGTTATGAAATAGATGAAGAAGAATGCAATCACTAGGTCTGAGAAGAAGAGCATGAAGCATATTGTTTCTACATTCCCAAGAAGAATCCAATTGTTGTCTCCCTAGCACTACCAAACTCTCCCATAATTCGTGCAATACTTTGTGATTGCCTACATGTGGTTGTCCCACCTCATAATAGAGGCCACCACTAGAATAAGAATTTGTAGATTAATAATCTCCCTTGACTCCCTCAATGGATCTTTAATATCCTAGGAAGTTAAAATTGAACTTCAATGGTGGTGTGCCATTAAAGGTCCTCCTTACACAGACAAGTTTGCATGAAAACATCATAGGGACATGATTTGACACCAATATGTCAACTAATATTTGATATCCATTAGGAGGAGCCTATGAGTCCTCATCCAAAAAAGAAAAATGGTCTACCCAAGCCCCCTATCCAAGTGTAATCCTATGATTGATCTTTTCCATACCTATGACAAACACCTACAGTATAGTTGGTAATCAAGGATTTTTCCCTCACTTCAATCATGCCAGATTTCACATCCATATCTCCATTAGCACTTGGCTTCTGCACTTTGCATCATGCAAAGGACTCTTGCTCCCTCCTTCCCTAGCCCTCTTGGCCTACATTCATGCTAAAGAAGCATGAAATGTTGGGTTGTATTTTTCATGCATTCACTTGTTTTTGCTTTGTGTCTCTCTAATGGAGGATTACTTACGTGATTATGCATGAAGTAACTTGAGTTCTAGGACTTATATAAAAGAAAATCACTTTGTTAAGTTGTGAAATGCAATACATGTACAACATTCAAGTCAACTAATAAAGGGATATGTGAAAATTATATTGAATGCTATAGTAGATTAGATGGATAAATTAGTATAGCTACACAGTGAGGGTTTGACATGTGGAAGCTTGAATTCATAGTTGATCTTATCAATGTATTTTGGTGTTAGATGTATATACACCTTATATTCACTTTTTAAAAATGGGGAATTTTTACTTTCTATGAGCACCAATTTTTTAATATCAATGGTTTCATATGTGTAAGCTTGAATTCATGGTTAGGATTTTACATGTGTTTTGTGTAATATATATGTAGATCTTTGAAGTCCACAACCAACAATGGATACTCTTTAATTTCATGGGGAATTAGTGCACCAATATACAAATGGATTGATGTTTGGAAGCATGCATTCACAATTAGCATTGTCAATGTATTTTGTGCACTATGCATATACACCTTATATTCTTCACTTTGAAGACATGCAGCATTAATAATTGCATAGACGCTTGTTGCTTCAATGCACATTGATGTGCCCTATAGATTTGCATAGTGGCATACATTACGTCACAACGAATGCCACTCTTCACACATAAAAGAACTCATGTGGCAACTTTGTTCAAATATAAACAAAGCATAAAGTTTAAGAACTATGACATCAATGTGCATATAAGACACTCATTGCTATGATTAGCATACACAACACATTAGGCTACTTTAGTGTCAAGCTGATTAGCTCCTAAGGGTCAACATTGTGATCATCTTCTCATGTTTATTATACTGGGTTAAAATCACTTTTTGGCCAGATGTAAAGATTTTGTAGCTCTCTTTTCATTTTGAAATGCTAAATTACTATTTTCTTTCTAATTTTATGCTTGGAATGAGAGTAATGGCAAGGCTTAACAAGAATATTATGCACCATAAATGCGTATCATACACCAAAACCTACTTTCTAACATTTAATCACACATGAAAATGAGAATGGATTGTTTTAATGCACAAGTAAATAGGCCTTGCTCCTTAAAATAGAATTAGACATGATGCTCTTACACACATCTAAAAATTTTGAATTATCAACAAAGCTTTAGATATCAAAAACCCACAAATTTCGGTGTTTGCATCTATTAGCTTGCAAGTAGTTGAATTTTCCTATTGATTGTGCTTCAAGACTATCCTAACACAAAGAGAAACTAGAAGCAAGGAAAGAAAGCTTATTGAGTTCCATCCTAAGGCCAAGTAGCTTGGGAGCCCATCCTAAGTAACTTGGAGTTGCATCCTAAGCCAATCCTAAGTAACTTGGAATTATGCCAATCCAAGAGTGACTACTTGAAACTTCTTACATACTCTCCAATATAGTAGGGTTGGATACCACAATGCTTCATTGTAACATTGTCATAAAATTATTCAATATGTGCATAGTACATAGAGCAAAGAGAAGACAAAACAAGGGAGTCTAGAAGAGAAGAAATGGGCTCCATTATCACTTAGCATGCACATGCAAAAACACACACCAACTTCATATGTCTCTCGCACGGTCAAGAATTGGTAGACACTTTAATGCTTCATGTGTTAAAATACCAGAATGTTCTAGTCCCATTTCCCTTCTTATGATGAACCTTTTGAAGCCTCTAGCCTTTGCAGCACCCCTTCTAGGCTTCCCCTCTACTCTTTATGCATGATCAAGTTGGAAACATTGGTTGCATGCATTCTCCAAGCTTAGAATAGCATAGGGACATGCATTCTATGTTGTATATTCAAGCACAAAGAGCAACCACTTGAGGGTCACAATGTTGCTAATGTCTAACTTTAAACTCTATTTATTAATATGGCCTCGGTGTACCCCTCTACACACATGAAACAAATGCTACACTACAAAGGTAGCTCTTAAGACTTGGAGATTTTGCCAATGCATATGGTGGATTCCTTCTAGTGTAGGAGGCAAAAGTTGAGCCAAAAAATGCTCAATCCCTCACATAAATGTATATTTTGATTTTACCTTGGACCTCTTGTGAATTAAGATTCTCTAGATGAAGAATTAAGAAACAACTCACATCAAAGCACTCTATGGCTTCCTCATGGTGCCACTCAATGTGAGCTTCACCTTTACCTAATGCTTCTTTCAAAGCAAATGATCCAGAGCTTCTATGAATACCTAAGAACATAGGTTAAAAGGAAGAATTGGAATACAAGAAGCTCTCCATTTTCGCTTTTCACTCTAAACTCTCCTCCATTTCCCCCAACCTATTGCTCAAGCTCATAGGAGAAGGTATAAGGCTCTGACTCAAGAAGAAAATGCTCACCAATTTCCAAAAAGTCCAATGAACAATGAGAATGAATATAGTGATTAAGAAAACATTTCCATCCTCCCTTTTCTTAAAGTTGTTCTACTTTTTGGTGGTCGTTTAATCAAAATGTGGTGTATAGGGATATGACAAAAAGGCCATCATTGCATTGTAAATTGATCGTAACTATTAATACAATTATTTTTCGTGAATGTGGTCACTTGTATCAAAGTAAAAGTGTTAGATACATCACAACCTCTAGTTAAGGAGAAATAATAGAAATCTTAACAAGAATATTTTTCACACAATTATCCTTTCCCAAGACAAGCAAGCAACTCAACACACTAGTTTTAGTAACCACAAAAAACTTATCATCCTAGTTGGCTAGCACCCAAGTTGTGCCCTTAAAGGCCCTATTCCTAGCTTCCCATAGAGTAAGAAATTACATTCCCCTAAGAACACTCCAAAATGGAATAAATACAAGGGCCTTTCATATCTAGCAAGGCCTACTTCCATGCTATTACATTGTGGAACACTACTCTACAACAATCCATCTTTGGACTTTAGGCAAGCAAGCAGCTCAAGACACTAGTTAGTAACCACAGAATCTTATCAACCTAGTTGGCTAGCACCTAGGTTGTGCCCTTAAAAACCTTATTCCTATCCTCCCATATAGAAAGCAAGGTCATTCCCCTAGGCACAGTACAAAATGGAATAAAGCCAAGAGACATCCATCCTTTCACACCTAGTACGACTTGCCTCCATGCTAGTACATTGTGGAACCCCACTCTGCAACAACCCATCTTTGGACTTTCTTCCACTACAATACACAAACACATCTACACCCCAAAAATAAATGAAACATGGTCTCCTCCTTTTTGCCATGGCATAGTGGGCACATCAATGAAATTAGGGCCCATTTCCTTAGTTTATCCCTCGTGGCTATCTTCTTCATCACCACTTTCCAACAAAAAAAGTTGATCCTAGGAAAGGGGGAATAAGCTTATACTTTCCTAACCACCTTCCTCATCGCTTCTTCAAATCAATTGGGATCCTTCTACTTCCACTAGTCATGTATAGTTCTAAACCAAGTTATATTATCCTTATGCCTTTTGATCTTGATCTTTGACCAACAAGGGGGAATCTTCAATCTTGTAGAACAATCCAAATTTAGCTATGAATCTAGGGGAGAAAGGATAGTCCTCTCTTAGCAATGAAAAAGTTATTTCCATCCAACTTACTTCTTTGGGCCAACAAGTCATCTTGGATGGGGAGCCACTCTAGCTTGTGCATGTCCCAAGCATCTCTCCATTCTTTGATCCCTCTTTAAAACATTACTTTAGAAAAATTGGTGTTTACAAACACTAGGGATGTGTAATCTTAAATAGGTAGATTATTACACCAAATTGAAAGAGTCAAGCTTGAATCTAGCTTGCCTACTTATCCAACCCATTTGACTTTAAGAAAGACTTTAGACTAAGCATTGAATATATAATCTGCTACTTTACACTAATTTATTTTCAATGAAAGAGGTTTTGAGATCAGTCAATCCCACTAGGGTATAGAGATGCCAGTGACATTGAATGGCTTAATCCAAGCTCTGATAAGGGTAGCCTGCGGTTGGGGAGCTCCAAGCTACTAAACCATTTGTAGGAAAAGGTAATGGCATAATCAATGAACCTCAATACTCCCATCCCACTATCTTCTTGTTGTGTGGTCACTCATTCCCAACTAATGGAATGCCAATACTTCCTATCTCCATTAGCCTAAATAAAATCCTAAACAATTTTCTAAATTAATACCAAGTAGATTTGTAGAAAGGGAGGATTGAAGCCACAAAAACTATCATAAAATGAAGAACATGGTGAAGAACAATCGTCTTTCCAATGAAAGAGAGAACAAAGGATTTCTAGTAACTATAGATATACAATATTTGGAAGTATGGGGCAATACTTGAGTTTATGTACATATTGATAAAATATTTGGAAGTATGGGGAAATACTTGAGTTTATGTGCATATCGATCCATTATATAGTAATTGACAACAAATGAATCACACCTCTTTATGAGTTTTTGACTACTAAAATTTATTTGACAAATAACTTATAGTGTTATCAAGTGCTCATTAGCACACAAAATAGCATGATTTGTTGAGGTTTGTTGGACAACTAAGGGTATGATTATTATTAGGATAAGAATTGTATCCCTTAATGATTTTCTATGAAGGAGCATGACCTTGTTAATAGAAGTGCATCCACACACATTGGTCACATCCTATTTAGGGGTTGAAGAAGTGAATAGATGTTGGGTCCTCATAGGATGTTTTTAGGGTAAGTTGTACTAATTTAGAGATGGAAAATCTATGCTAGGGGAGTTTCATAGGAATTTTTACTAGGCAATAAAAGGGGAATCTCATCAAAATTTTTATTCTATAAGACCAAATAGAAATGGAATAACACATTGAGAGATACCCTTTTGTAAGTCTTTCAATTCTACATTACCACCATTGACTCCCATTTCATTGAGCATTGAACATCCATGTAAGCTTAAAAATGAAGCCTTGATGTTGATTGCACTTTCATTTGGAAAGACTTTCATTTTGCCTAAAGATCTTGGTCCTTGGTTTGTGTTTGGGCAATTAGAAGATAATTTTGCAAGTGCACTCCACTTTTTCAATACAAGTTAGTCTCTTCAAGTGAGCACAATAGAAATAGGTTTTTTTTAGGATACTATAGGTTCCAGTCCTCCTCGAATGAATGTTAAAGCGCTACCATCACCTACTTTTAAGAAGATTCATTGGGATAGCAATGATCTAGAGGATTGTGATTTGGTTGCAATTTTTTGTTATTCCACATATTCGCTCATGTGAAGCTGGCTAAGGATGATTGGGATATACTTGTACATTTATATCAATGAAGAAATGAGACTATGTTGCTTACCTACATAAGCAGTTAGATAGTGAAGATATGGATGAAGGTGACTCCATGGATAGTTTTTTTGAACAAGATCAAAGATCTTAAGGAGCAGATGATTGCCCTAGATGAGATTTTTCCAAACAATTCACTTGTATATATTGTTGTCAATTGTCTTCTTGATTATTATCAAACTTTTGTATCTACTATTTGCTTGATGATGAAAGGCAATTCGAATGATATGTCATTTGATGAGTTGTTTCTTTTTTGCTAGAAGAAGAACACTTTAGGCAAAATAGGCCCATTACGCATGTGGCATATCAAGTTTTCGTGGTGTGGCCAGTTAGAAATATAAAGAAAAAACTGCCTTTTCTACTATTAAGCAAGATTTTGCAAATGTTATTCAAACAAAGAAGGATGATAAAGATGAGAAGCAAAATGAGAATAAAATCTATTTCAAGTATTGTAAGATAAAGTATCGTGTCATTAAGAACTCTCCTAAATTGGCTATTTATAGAGACCATGCAGAAAGAGGCTAGGATGGTTGTTGTAAATACTTTTCCTTCTAATTCTAAATCTACAAATGTTGTGTAGGATGTAGACTTGGTATTTAGTGCAAAATCTAGTTATCACCCTTGTCTACATGATTATTGCATGTCTTTTGTGGATTCAAATCTATAGTATTTCAATAGTAGTGCGACAAAGTATACTACATCTCTACCCCTAACAATAGTACTATGACATATGCAAATTTTTCCTCTTATCTTATTAGAGGAGTTGGAAACATTGCTCTAACTACTATTAATGGTAGTACTTTCACACTTAGAAATGCTTTGTATGTAGCAGAGATTTAAAAAAAATTGTTCTCAATTTCTGTACTTGCTAAGATTGACTTGATTTTGAAGTTTGTTCATGACATATGTACAATTCATGATCTCTCATATGGTCATACAATTATCACATCTAGTTGACTATACGTGGGTTGTATAAAGCTCAATAATTATGTTAAACATGTGAAAGATATGGCAAGTATAGTTGCAAATTTGCAAATAGTTTTAGATCCAAAACTTTAGCATATGCATTTTGGTTATTTGAATTCTGTTGCTAAAGTTTGCTACGCCTATAGAAACTTGATCTTGTATCTTCATTACCTAATCTTCATGCACTTTTGATGGTTGCATATTAGGTAAAATGCAGGATGCTTCACTTCTGAGAGCTATTCATAAATTATAGCTCGTCACAATTATGTTTGTGGTACGTCCAACTGAGAGTGTCTTATATATCAAATATGAGACTAATGTTCCTCTTATCATTGTGGTTCATGTTGATAACATGCTGCTCGCTAGCCCTTTTGAGACACATACTATTGATTTTAAGCTAAGTTAAATTTATCTTTTGACATGTTAAATTTGGGTATACTACATCTTTATTTGGATATTTAGTTCATATAGTGTGATGGAGATATTTCTTTGTGTCAAACAAAGCATATTGAGATATTATTGTAGAGATTTGGATTTGAGGATTGCAAGCCTGATGCTACTCCAATGGAAACAAGTTTGAAGTTTGGTTGTCATGATGCCGAAGAGTGCTTTGATGTCTTTCTCTATAAGTAGGTTGTTGGATACTTGATTTATGTATGCATTATGAGGCCTAACATGTAGTTTGTAGTCCCACAAATGAGTAGATATGCATACTCGGTAAGTTGGGTTATTTTATTCCAAGGAGGTATCATTATCACCAAATTTACATGCTTTTTCGAATTTTGACTAGGCTATTTATTATGGCACTCGTGTATCCACATGTGGTTTTTGCTTCATGCTTGGTAGCTCATGCATATTGTGGTTGAGCAAGAAGCAACCTACTATGGCCACTTCTAGTTGTGAAGCTTAAGTATAGGGTAGCTTTCACATCTACAATTGAGTGTCTTTGGCTCATATACCTTTTGGGTGATTTAGGTGTTGGGTAGTCATCTACCACCACCATCTTCAATGATAGTAAAAGCGCATTTGCAGTTGCATGAAATCCATTGTTCCATGCACATAACATTGAGTTGCACTATTTATTATAACAGGAATGGACTCTTTGCAAGAGAGATCAACTTGGCTTATGTGCCAACACAAGAAAACCTTGCAACTATTTTCAAAAAGGCTTTGCCTTATAAGAAGTTCAAAGCTTTTTGCAAAGCTTTGGGCTCACTCCCCTTTGTGGATTGATGGTAATCCACTAGGCTTGGCAGTTCCCTAGACATGAGTGCGAGTTCTTGTTCACCACATCACTCCCAAGGGGGATTTGTTACCATATTTCAATATTGATGTGTGTGAAAACAGCTTAGTATCATCATGGCACTTTTTTTCCTCTCCAATAGGTTTTTTGCCTCAACCTTATATATATGTGTATTCACTTTAGGGCCTATTTAGTCTTATAAATATTCTCTATTAATATTTCTTAATACATGAGTTGTGCTCTATCAAGCTGCTTCTTCTCCAAGCTATGTATGTGCATTTTTGTAGCCCTAAATTCAACATCATGAAGTTCTATTACAAAAAAGAAGATTGCATTTCATGCATGTATAAGAGGCCTCCCTACTAAATCTCACAAAGAAACACAAGAGAAACTCGTTGATGGAGAGCACCAAGAATGTTCAAATACATGCAGTCTAGAGACTAAACTAAGGCCAATATCAGAAGAAAAGGAATTTACATGGATGGTACCATGGCAAGTCACTAAGCAAGGAAAGACTTGAGCAACTTTAGAGTTTGCAAATATGGAAGATAAAGTTTGAAGTCTTATAGCAATTTAAATGTTTCAAGGGAGCCAACATATGGATCATATATGAACTTAAACTAGCACAACTCAAAACACGACCAAACAAATTACTAAGATGAAGGCAACTAGAGAGAAGGGAAAATTGGCAATTTGTCAAGGTGGCAAAATCATCATAGAGGAGTTCAAAAATCCTAGGCATGAAGTTATTTTAGGAAAAAGTGGTAGTTTATCAAGGTAGCAAAGTCATCATAGAAGCACTAAGTTCCTATTGGTTCATAATGTATTAATTGTGATAGTGTTAGCAATTGGGTTTTCTTTTGTGCTAATGGTGCATTGTCGTGGATTTCTTTTTGTGCTAATAGCTCCCTGAAGTGGATTGTAACTAAAACCTTTGGTTTATGCATTTGTCCTATATACCTTTGAGGCATTTAAAAGGATGTTAATATAACTTTCTCTCACACACACATACAAAGAAACCTACTTTCACAAGTGATTGAAATACAATTACGCTCAACTATTATTATTAAATTAAAAACAAACTCCACATGGACAAGATGGTGATGTGATAGGAGAATTTAGTTGATGTTTGGAGAAATTCAAAAATGACCCTCATACTCTGTGATCAAGGTCTTGAAGAAGCAAGAAGATTTAGTATTTAATAATGATTGTAAAGACAACACACCAACTCGATGTGGGAATTTAAACTAGTGTTATTCGAGCATGGAAACTTAAAGAATGAGTCAAGTGAACATTTTTGTATGTGGTTGGCCACACATATCCTTCCATGAGCTTTTGTAGCATTATCTTGTAAGCATATACTAATATCCATGACCACCATCGTGATTCTATTCAACAATTTAATAAGCTTATTACTTGCACCACATTTACCAAAAGACCCATTTTTCTTCTTTCATGAAAGGAAAGGCATTTACTAGTACATATTTGCTTGATTTTTATCATATATGTTTGCTTTTAGAATAGTTAAACACTTGCGAGGATTCTCTCCATGAGAAAGAAATCTTTTGATGTATTTAGCATTTATATTCTCAAAGCCTTTATAATACTAAATGACCTTTATAAATTTGAAAGAATGGAGTAATTACAAATAGCCTTAACAATATAGACTATCTTACAATTGCATTATCAATACCAGAGAAATATTTAATACAAAAAACATATTTACATGAACAAAACTAAAACCTTATTAATGGTGTTATAAAAAGAAATATGGCATGATTATTAGCCCACTCAAAATAACCTCTACTAAAATGAGACCATGTTAGGACATACATTTGTGAGGAATCAAGAGAGAAATTATGATTATTGTAAACTAATCCTAGTTTGTGAAAGAAAATGTGCTTAATGTTAACATTAGATTGTGTCTTAAGGATGTAGTCATCCAATTCTAGAAATTACGTCCTCAACACATTGCAAATCGTGGACTAGAAGTTAAACTTCTTTGTTTTAAAGTTGGCTATTTGACATAACTCTGTATTCAATAAGTGCAACTAACATATGTCGAATCATTTGTGCCTTACAAGTAACCCAAGTGCTGACTTTAAGTGCAAACTAATGTCCATGCATCTAAGAGAAACATTAGAAAAAAATATTGATTAACAAATATGCTAAAGTAAATGCAATCCAATAAGTAGATCTAACAACTACTAGACTATAATAGACATTGAATATTTTGATTGCCAATGACCAATTTCACTAAGAATCTAAAGCACATCTTTTTATTAAAAATATTCACCAAAAGAGGAAAACAAGACAATTGCCTTCTGCAAAGGAATTGATTAGCATTCACGTACTGTGCTAAAAAGGCTTGTATGTATACCAACTACATTGTTAAAAGAAAATACGGTAAACTCGTTCAGAGGTATAAAGTTGATTTGGATGCAGAACAAACTACTCAAACTTGACCGTTGTGTTTATGCAAGAACATTTCCTTGTTCAAACATATAATGTAAACTAAGAATGTTTCTTTATTCAAACATATAAGTAATGGTGTATACTTTGACTTAAACTAATTCTAAGTCATTGTGTATAGTTTCCGTTTGATCAAATCACAAAGCTCGAAGTTCAACTTCATCACATTAATGATTCTTAAGCAATTCAAAAGGGCAATTATTATTCATGATTTAATAAGAACATATTGCACGACTTTCACCATGATATTAGGAAGATTCCTAATGAGAAACCAAGGTCATTGATAAAGAAATTGCACCACTTCAACTTTGTATTAAGAAATTCTTCAGTGCAAGAACCAATTATTTATAAGGTTGTTTATCCGCTTGTAATGTTTATTTAGCTTCTCTCTTAGAACTCCTCCACACCTTTACTTATAAGAACGGATTATTTAAAAGTTTTTTAAGTCAACATTTTAATGTCTATTTAACAATGCACACTGCAGGAGAGAGAGGAATCTTTGGGTTTTTTTTTTTTTAACAAGTTCATATAATGTTGCTGTACTAGCTGTGCCCTAAGACATTATGATATACATAGCACATAGAATAAACTCTAATAATGGCATCACAAAGAAGCTGGGTTGATTAGATGGTCTTTGGAGCATGGCTACAGAAAGAGGCCTTCATCTCTGTGAGAGAAAAGGAGGCTGATAGTGAGTCATGACTAAAGAAAGAGGCCTCCACAACTGTCTGAGAAAAGAAGGTTGATACTGAGCCATTCTTTTCAAAGGACCTAGATTTTCCTGTTATTTTTTCCAACTGGAGATTTCGCACCATTACACCCAACAATTGAGAACAAAAAAGTCCATTAAACTGGATAGTGGTGCCAAAAACAGGAAACCTTTGAAAGGACAGAAGACATGCTTGAGCAGATTAGTGCTACTATGCCTCGGAAAGTTGATTTTGTTAGCATTACTGAACAGGAGGATTCTCATTGTGGATGTCATTACAAGGGTAAGCTTAAATACATATGCAAAGCATGCTACCTGCATAGGCATTGTAACACCCAATTCTAATCATGTCCAAATGCAGTGGCAGCAAGCAGGTCTCAATGCCTTGAACAAATGTGTTGGGCTTCAATTACATATGGTATTTGATGATGCTTGCTAAATGAGTATAAATACATCAAAGAGCTGGCCGTTTTATCAGCAGTTGGCCTTGCTTGACATTTACTGAGACACACATTGTGCAGATCTTTGGTTAATAAAAAAGGTTAGCCCAGAGACAGAAGAGCAATGAACTTCCTATATAATATTACAGGTGATATCTCAAAGCCACTCTTTTAGGAAGAAGGGGCAGACAGATACACCACAGAGCCTGTTACATAGAATTACAACATGATACCAGATTATGGCATGCTAACTTACAACAATGGTACACTAAATGGTGCACTCAAAACTGGACCAGAAATGGTCATTCCTCTAATTCAGAGAGCTCAATAAATGTTTTCTGGAGGCCGCCTCAAAATCAACACTGCATGCACCCTTAGTTTCTGCATGGCAAGAGCTCATTTGAAAGAGCAGCTCCACAGCTGCCTTTGGGAAAGCCTCAAAAAAGGTTAACTAGAAGCTATGTCCTCTGCAGTCGCTCATGCAACTCCTTAGTTTCTGCATGGCCAGGATCAACTGAAAGAGCAGCTCGACAGTCTCTTACAGCACTCCTAGAATCCTTACAGCATTCATAGAAAGCCGCCCGTAAGTGAAGCAGGTGCAAGTCAGCTCTAAAAGCTATAGCTTTAGAAAGCTCAGCAATGGCTTCCTTCTCTCTATGGCTATCCATTAAAACTGCAAAGTATTCAAAACAACATCCAGTGTCTGAGCATTACAAAAATGACTGTTAACAACTTAATTGATTATGCACACTCCAATCTGCTCCCACACAAACTGCCCCGCCACACACCCCCCCCCCCCCCGGGCAAAAAAAAAACACATTTCGCTCTTTAGGCAAGGCTCTGCCCAGTTCTCTACCTATGCAAGGCTACTCCACGATGGGAAGTCTATCTGTGTTATAACCCTCATTCCAGCACACAAATACTCTTCTGAGCAGAGTTTTTTCTTTTTTGGAAAAGGGACCAAGGCTCTGCCCTGTTCTCTACCTATGCAAGGCTACTCCAAGATGGGAAACTGTGTTATAACCCTTGTTACACACAAATACTCTTTGAGCCGAGTTTTTTTCTTTTTCGGCAAAGGGGACCATTTTCAAGAATAATGCACCATTCTTCTCTCTTTAACTCTACAACTCGTGACATGTACAGCAGCAAAGTAGAGGACTTTTAATGATGATACACTGCAGGTCAATACTAATTGCTTCTTGTTATCTTCTCTCTCTAACCCTACAACTCAACAATTCAATCAAGGTCTACATGTTTGTTACACTTATCGTGTTCATCCAAAGTTTTGGTGTGAACACTCCCTTATCCACAAGCCCTTTTTACCTAACCACCGATCAAAGCAGAGGCTGATGAAGAAAAGTACTTAAAACTGAAAATGGCATTATGTAGATGCAAATGCAAATCAAGCCGATGCTGAAAATGTAAGAGTAGTAGGTTGAAAACTAGCACACAACATTCTTTGGGGTCGGAATCAGTAAGCACAGCAATGCAACCACTTGAAGATGATGCAGCTAATCATTGGTAGCAATGGGAGCCGAAATTAGGGTTTTTCTTACGGGATATAGAAACTCTCTAGGATAGTGTACGTTTTAATGAAACTTTTGATAATTTACATGTTTTAGGGCTGTTTTAAAGAGCTAATCAGTTTGTGATGTACTTTTAGCTCAATAACTTGTCTCTTTCAATTCTAGATGCCACATGTCAATTTTCTAGAGAAAGAAGCTTCTAAACCTTGTACTCTAAAAACCTCTCGAATGGTTAAGAATTTGAGATAGTTGTTGAAGAGAAGGGTTTTTTCTTGTGTGAACATACGTCAATAGGTGTGGTACTCAGTACCTTAGGAATTGTACTTTCAGATCATTCGCACATAGTGGATGTGGCATTCTAGCACTCTCTTCTTTCTTGCTGTTCACTTGTTCACTGTGTGTGTGTGTGTATGTGCATGCGCGTGTGCTACTAAATCCTAACCTAATGGTGATATTAAAGCCATACCTCTCAGCCACAGCCACTACTTGAGCTGCCATTTAGCCTCCAGCTTGGCTACTCTCTTCCTCACTGGCTATCCCACATGTTGCTGCCCAACAGTTCCTGCCTGCCTCAACTATACACAGGTGCCACCAAATCTGTCACCAGTGGTCCCGTCTCCTGCACGCCCCATCTGCCCACTAAATCTGTCTCCGGTCTCGCCTGTGCTGAAAGTCCCGTCCTGCATGCCAGCAGCCTGCGTCACCTGCGATAGGTTGAATCCTAACTGACCGGCTGCGTTTGAACTCGTGGGAGATATTCACTTGTGTGCATTAAGAGAAGAAGAAAAATGAAGATGGATTGAACCTCCATATCTTGTGCCATCCCCCTTCCATTGTGCATCTAAATCGAATTCTTTCAGTTGGTATCAGAGCAGGAGTGTAGGAGTTAAGAATTGGATTGAGGAGTACGATGAATTGAGGCCTACATCAGATTGAAAGCTTACTGTCTACAATTAAATCAGGTACAAATCCTCATCTAATCAATCCAAAACAGGTACATGGATTCGAAGACCCATTGTAGCTCAGATTTCGGGCATTAGTGCTCTTTGAATGCATTAAGGAAGCTATTGAAGGCTGGAAATCGTGGATTACAATAATGGTTTGGTTGGATGCCAGAAGCTCGGGGGACTGCTTAAGCTCAAGGCTTGCTTGAGTTGGGAGCTTGCTTGTGTCTGGAAGCACAAGGGTAGCTTACATTCGAAGCACATGGGCTGCTTACTTGCAAATTAGGGGTTTATACCATGACAAACAAAGAAGAGGAAGAGAATATTTTTTTCATATGAAGCTCAAGCATTTAGTGAAAAGGAAGAAAAGGAGAAGAAACTGTAGCTTAAAAGGGGTGTAGAAGGTGTAATTTGTCTCAATGTTGATGGATTGGGACAAATTTCAAAACCCCATATTTATTTGTTGAAATTTGAGCTTGAAGATGAAAAGCCCCAAATTTTTTATGTGAATTTGTGAAAAATTTTGTGCATCGAACACCATCCCCCCAAGGTTTGGGTGAAATTTTGGGTTTTTAGGCAAAAGCCCCAAATATTTTGATGAAATTGAGTGGAAATTGGAGTCAGCTGCAAAAATCCCCAAATTTTTTGCTTGCTAAGAGGGCTGTGAGTGAACAGGGAGCTTGTTTATACGGCTAATGTGTGATTAAGGCTGGAGGCAAAGAATATTTCAATAATATTATGTCGGGCAGATCTGTGAAACACGTGGGCAGGGCAGAAGGGGCTGTTGGCTGATGAATGGTGAACTGTCGGGCTGGAGACTAAACTGTTGGGGCAGAGTCAACAGGTGTGGATGGGCTGTGCGCTGCTGTGGGGGGAGGGGGGGGGGGGGGGGGGTTTCAAACACAGCCAGTCAGTTAGGAACTCTAATGTCCCTGTAGGTTCAAGTTTCGACTACTACTGATGGCGGTCTATTGTAATCTTGAACTAGTAGCTCCCTAAGCTCCCTCATCAATACTACCAAAAACCTCCATGCACGTGCATCATCCCAACACAAAAACCCAAGCATGAGTACCGGACAAGATATTTACTTTGTTGTACCCACCACCTACAACATGTGCTCTCCGTGCATGCCCCTCCCACTAGCAATGTCCAATATCACCCTAAACAAGATAAAGCATGCCTGTCAAGCATGAGCCATCATAGTTCCATGAGCAAAAGTGGTTTTGTGCACATCATTGGATCTCGTATCAAATTTCAGGTTGACACTCTGATACCAATGAAACATCCCTCTAGGATCCAATCTGCACATGATACACACCACAAGCCACATTCACATATAAGGGATTGGAGATCACTCTCACCTCCTAGCCATAAAGCCAAACAAGCTCACCCCCGAGCTTGGGAGCTAGCAATACTCTAAGTCATGACCACATCCCCAAGGGTTGGCATCCCATACCATCAACCCACACCATCTCCGTGTACGAATGTGTCGGTCAACCGGCCATAAGTAGTGATTACACAATGAATGTGCAGAATAGGGACATGAGTCCTATAAATAGGACTCCAATACCATAACCCCAAAGTGTCCTTAGGGCAGTGGAGTCCTATAAATAGGACTCATCTGCCCTAACCCCAAAGTGCCCTTAGTGCATTCGCACTAAGTCACTTCATGACGATTGTGACCAATGCTACTAGCAACCATCTGAATGTCCAAGGATGTAATATTACATGTGTATCCGCAACCATGTTATATTATCTACCTCCGCCTATCACATCACCTACCTGACGTAAGAGCACATATATGTGGGCAATGCCTAGGTGTGTTACATTCTCCCCCAATCAAACTATAGCTAACCCCAGTTGCATAGCCTCCTAGTAGATCCTAAGCAAAGGCAAAGAATCATCACCAAACTAAGACTCATCTAACCAAACTGCCTAATGCACAGGGTGGCCCTGAAACTTCAGCAAATATTGGATCTCCTTCCTCCATATACCCCTTTTGTACCTATGAAGCAACACTTGTTTTGGTGACAACTACTCTCGCTCCTCCTGATCTAGAATTGCAGCAGGGATAAGTCCGCAATACTCTGCAAGATACCTCAAAGGAAACACCAAATGCATCTTCCAATTAGAGGGTACCTCCAATCAATAAGTCACATCACTAAAGTTTCTTAACAATGTGAAAAGTCCCTTCTTCCAAGGTGCAAGCTTAGGGGAAAACTCTCCAAATTGCTTCAAATGCTACTTCTGGATCTTGAGATAGCACAAATGACCTTCACAAAAGATCAACTCATGCCAATGTTTGTAGGTCTCCCATTTGTTGTTGTTGCACCCTCCAAATATTCTCCCGAACCTACTTCACCAACTAATCCATATCCACAATTAGTTGATCTGATGAATAGTTCCTAGTTGAGAACTCCAAAGCATGGTTGAAGGTACTGGTAACCAGTTGCCCATAAACTATCTCAAATGGGGGTCTACCTGGTACACGTATTAACCATATCATTGATCTCATGCTCAACCAATGGTAGATACTCCTCCCATGCAGCCTGATGATCCTAACAATAGATCGAACCATAGCAATCATTGTATAATTGGAATAGGCAATGATTATAGTTTCCCTACCACCTTTAAGGTCTGGTATGCCTAGCATCCCCTTACATATCAATGAATGTCTTCCATGGCCAAAATACATGTCACAAAAGCTTCTAAAGACTGGAACTTCCATCGCAATGCTCCTCTCCTTAGTAGGTAGGTGTATGATGTGCCTCTTGTAGAACAGTAGCCCTATAAGATCCCAAAGCAACATAGTCTGTCATGAAAATGCATCGACCCATTCTTCAACACATAATCTAAACAAAGACCCTACTTGCATTTCTACATCTCAGAACCATAATTCGGATTAACGCCACAGAGGTCCTTCACAAGAGTGAAAAAATCAAACTCCACTGACGTAACCACTATTGCTGCATGTGGTGGTCGGATCAATGCATCCACCACTTCATTCTCCTTCCCATGCACATACTCAATCTCAAGACTGAATTGAGCCACGAACTACCACCAGCACAAATATGAGTCATCATATCTTGCTGCGATTGAGTGAGAAGACAGCATAAAGCTTGTTGATCATGCTCGATACAAAAATCCTGCCCAAACAAATAGTGTTTTAACTTCTTTGAGACACATACAATGGGCCAAGAGATCTTTGACATACGTGAAAATTTTAATTCAGCTGCCTTGAGTTTCCAACTTTCATAAGCCACTAGAAGACCACACTGCTGCAGTACTGCTTCTATACCACAATCATTGGCATCACAAATCACCACAAAAGGTTCATTGAGATCCAAGAATCCTAACGTAGGATCTAAAGAAGACAGCATAAAGCTCGTTGATCACACTTGATACAAAATCTCTGTTCAAACAAAGAGTGTCTTAACTTCTTTAAGTGCATACAATGGGCCAAGAGATCTTTGACATAGGTGAAATAATTTAATTCACCTCCCTAGAGTTTCCAACTTTCATAAGCCACTGGATGACCACGCTGCTGCAACATCACTTCTATACCACAACCATTGGCATCACAAATCACCACAAAAGGCATTGAGAAACCCCAACTTACCAAATGATGCCCCAAATTCACAATGGATGGCCTGGCATCTGAATTCCTTGACAATACCACAAATTGCAAGTGTTGATTTCAATGTATGATTTCAATGTATGATGCCTTCTACTCACGGCACAGGTCCCGTGGTGGCTGTTAAACCCTCATTATTGCCGTAGAAAGCCCCTTGTTGTCCACCAAATTCGATTGTATTCAACTCCAAATGGCTGAGATAGGTTGAGATCTTGTGAGAATGGGTTGGAGAAGGTGAGAGAAAGCTAAAGAGAGAAAATTCAGAGATTCTTCACAAAGAAATCATCAAGAATGGCTATTGCCAAATCTACCCAAGATGCAGTCACATGTTGCCTAGGCTGCCCAAAATGACTATTGCCAGCCTCCAAATACTGTCGCCAGTCCCTAAAGGGCCTTCTTCTATTGTCGCCTAATCTCCTATGGCCTCTTACTACTCTTGCCCACAGCAAATGGCTGAATTCTCATCAAAAATCTAATCTACAGCACCCGTCTCTCTCTCTCTCCCACAAGCTGGAAAACTCACGGGCCCAATGAGGAGGAGGACGAACCTCTCCTCGTCACTCTCCATCTGCTAAAGACTCAGAAACATCCACCGGCGGAAGCTCCTCGAGGGTGACCGGTGGAAAAGAAGACTCTGAATCCGAAGAAAAATCTCCATCAAGAGGCTCTGGCTCCAAAGGAACTATCTCGAGAGCCCAACTCTCCCCTCGATCTCCAAGGATGGGATGCTCCTCACCCCCCTCTGTGGCCGGTACTTCCACGAACCGAACATCTCGGTTTGTGTAGACATATCGCTTAACGGGATTAAACAAACGATAACCTTGGGATTGGGTGCTATAGCCAACAAAAACCTGTTGTCGGAAAGCCACCTCAAACTTATCACGATGCGTCTTCGGAATGTGCACATAAGCGTCACACCCAAAGATCCTAAAATATGAGACATAGGCTTAGTCCCGAAGTAAGCCTCAAAAGGTGTCATCCTGTCAACGGCCGAAGTGGAAGATCGATTAAGGATGTGAACTACAGTAGCCACAGCCTCGGCCCATAGAAACTGAGGTGTCTGTCGGTGCTCCATCATGGTGCATGCCATCTCGATCACACTTCGGTTCTTCCACTCCAAAATGTCATTCTCTTGAGGAGTGTTGGTGTTAGCAAACTCTTGGTGAATGCCTCTATCTGCACAAAAACGAGCAAACTAGTTAGACATAAATTCACCTCCCTTGTCTGAACGCAAGGTCTTCAGTCGCCGGCCAGAATAGTTCTCCTCAAAGAGAAGCCAATCCTTGAAATGAGAGAAAGCCTCTGGCTTCAAAGTCAAGAAATAGGCCCAAGTCATCCTGTTGTAGTCATCTACAATCAACGTGAAGTACAAGCTCCCCTTCAGGGACTCCGTTCTCATCGGGCCAGAAAGATCCGTAGATACAAGCTCCATGGGTAAAGTAGACCGCCTAGAAGCTTTGTTGGGAATCACATCCCAGTGCAGTTTTCCACGAATGCAGGAGACACATGGCTGATGGCTCACCAATATGTCCGGCAATCCTCGAACAAACGACCCTCATGACGCCTTCTGAAGGTACTCGTAGTTCAAGTGGCCAAACCGAGCATGCCATAGCTAGGACTATGTCTGAGAAGTAAGAAGAAGAGAAGTAAGAGCTGAAGAAGACTTCAGTTTGTAAACTCCATTCTCCTCATACCCTACAGAGAGAACCTTCCTCGATCCACGTTCAAGGACTCGAACAGTATCACTGTCAAACTCCACTAAGAGGCCAAGAGCACAAATCTTATGAACCGAAAGTAAATGATACCCCAATCCTGGCACATGCAACATCTTAGAGATGTGGGTACCACCACGTCCATCAAGAATAAGCTGCATCTCATCCCGCGCAACAATAGACACAGAAGAGCTGTCTCCAATGAGAATCTGCCCACGCGAAGGTCGCAAATGGGCAATACCAACGGAAGGAGTAGTCATGTGCCGTGAGACACCATTGTCCACAATCCACTCTCGAGCCTAGGGAGCTGTCATCGCAGCATCACAAGTTGTTGGTGTAGAGTCCTCAATGACTGCTAAGTGTAGAAAAGCAGCTAATGAGGGTGCAGCCACTGCTCCAGAGTCCTTCATGTCCTTCTTCTTGGTATCCTTCTTGTCTTTGTCGAGGCAAACCTTCTTCCAGTGACCGATCTTTCCACAAATATGGCAAGTCAATTCCTTCTCCTTGTCCTTCTTGGATTTGTTGTCCTCCTTCTTCTTTTGGTCCTTCCCCTTCTTCTGAGCGGCTTGACCAACCAATGCCTCCCATTTGGAAGCATTCTGTCCCTTCAAATGTTCCTCATGGTCCAAGACCATAGAAATCAACTCTTCCCACCGAGGAGTCGACTCCTGCCCTGAAGCAATAAGAGCGGGATAAAAAGTACCGAATCGTGGCGGTAACAGGGATAGTAAAGTGATCGCCATGTTTTCGGAGGAAATAGGCTTCCCCGCATTTTGAACCTGCATCTGAAGCTGCCGAAGCTTGTTGATGTGTTCCCGAAGCGAAGAAGACTTATTTACGAACAAAGTCCGCATCTGCACCTCCAAAGAAACCCTCTTCATCAGGGTCATCCGGTTGTACATCTGGTCGAGCTCCAGCCATATCTCACGAGCCACTGTCAAGTGCTCGATGTGAGCTATCGCGGCTGTGGTGCAAGACAGAAACAGAAAAGATTGAATCCTGGCATTCAGTTTGTCCCAATGAGATTGGGCCTTGGTCAACTCCGCACGAGCATTGAAAGAGAGTTTGGACTCATCCCTCACCGAGGGCCTGTTAATCTCCTCCATCACCAGTTCCACCAAATCATAAGACTCCAAAATGGCTAACATCATCACGCGCCACATGCAGTAATTGTCACCATCAAGCTTTTGATCCGTTGGAAGAGCTGGTAGGACAGGCACCTTCTTGTCCATGATCGCCTGAAACTCCAAATCAGTCTCTGTAGACATGTTAACCTGCAATACCTGCACAAAAGCAAAAGCAGCCCCCTCTGACTATGAAAACGCAGCCTTCTAGGACTGATTCCTCCGCTGCCCAAACCTTCTTCACCCGTCGGAGGCGATAAAAAGGTAAAATCTGCAATGGAAGGCCTCAAACGCAGGCTTCCTCCCCTTCGAACAGCAATAACCTGCAGCAAATTCACCGATTAGATTCCTTTCCCGCACGCCCACGCTCGCTTCAGCCTTCATCCGATGCGCAACCCTCCCGCTCCCCCTCGAAACTTGGAAACGCAACCTTGTGTCGCACTAAAATTTCCTCTTCAGATAGGTTCAGCCCTCAGCCAGTCCATCTTCACCGCTCTGATACCATGTCAGAGTGCAGCGATGCGGAAGCGTAGGACAAAGACTGAGAGAGAGTGAACACAGAGAGGAGAGAGAGAGAGAGAAAAGGAGACAGTGTAAACGCAGAAAATCTGCGGTGTAGTATGCTGTATAAGAGTGCAGAAATACACAAGGGGCCAAAGGAAATATCTGCGTATGTCTCCGACTTGATGACCTTGATCTCCGTCAGCCCGAGCACAGTCTGTCTCAACCAACAGATCTCAAGATCAGAATCTGAAATCACTGAATAATGTGCCAACAATGTGCTGGAGGACTGCAATAAAATAATGCCAAAAAAACTGTCCGACTGCACTGCAGGCTGCCACGTGGCACCTGCGCAGTCTGCTGATGTGGCTGGCTGCTGACGTGGTACTGTGCTCTGTCTGTTGCTGACGTGGCTCTGTAATCTGTCTGCTGTACCAAACCCTAACTATGCAGAAACCCTAACACAGCCTGTCTAGGGGATGACTCAAATGCTAACAACTACTTCTCAATCTTTTGAGTTTACTTCCTCTTTTTTGCAAGAAATTGGTGATGCTCAAGATGAAGGAACTCTTCATACCAAGTATTGGTTCATAAGCCCTGAAGAGGAAGGATAGATTTTTCTTTTTGAACTCAAGAAAAGGTAAACAAAAATTGCAATAATCTACTGTGAGTGCTCCTTCATCTTTTCCTTCCACATTTACATCTGATAGTTAATTGGACTTTGATGATTCATCTTTTTCATCATTTGCATTTAATGGACAAAAGGAACCCAACACATTTTCCACGTCCACCCAAATGACAAATCCATTTAATCTCCCACCCATCCCACCCACTAGTTCCCCTACACCATCCTTTCAGCCTCCATTAAGTGCACAACATGTTCCACCACACATCACCCTAGGGGGTTTTACACACTCACAGCCTTTAGGCCACCTCCTTACACCTATCTGAGCAATGGACCCGTGATGGAGGCTCGACTCGGCCTCCCCCACACACTTTCGGGCTATCCCTTTGGAAATGCCTCTTAAACATGCCCAAATATGCCCCAATTGGTACCCCACTTTGCCTCCATGGCATTACCTAGTGGACTGACTGGTCATTCTTCTATTCCGCAACCGATGTTCAGACAAGACTCGCATGTCCCAGTGCCGCCACCTCCACCATCGGCACCTTATGGAACATTCATGTTCCAATGCCTTCACATCAATCAATACTCCTTGGGAACTCACAGCCTATTTCTACCTATCCACCTAATCCATCACTCTCTTATCCACCACCAAATCAACCTTATCCACCTCCATACCCTACACCACCCACCTATCCCCCACCAACATCTCATTTATCCTCATCAGCTAAGCATGCATTTTCAAACAAGACTCATTTTAAGGGGCCAAATTTTACCACTTGGTCCAATGAGTGAGCCATGTTTTGGATTTCCAAGGTTTGTGGAAACTTGTCCTCAAACAAGAATCCCAACCTGACCCCCCTAGTTTCCATATGATGTTTGTCACTCTTGGAAGAGCCGAAATGCCATAGCCATAGTCAAGTTGATGCAAGGTCTTCTTCCCGAATTCCATTCTCAGCTCCAACACTTTGACCTTGTCTCTAAGCATTGGGCCCATCTCATTGACTGCTATGTGACACAAGATCAGACTCATTGCATCAACTTAGACCATGAGCTGTAAAACTTCACAATCACTGATAAGAATGACTTGAGAGTCAAGTTGGTTGAGTATCAGCATCTCCTCACTGAGTTCTCAACCACTAAGGTCCCTAAGTCCCTTGATGATCAAGTTACATTGTTTCTTACTAAGCTACTAAGGAAATATTTCCATTTTGTGTAGCAAGTGATCTCACAGCCTCAAATGCCCACATTCTATGAATTGGAGTGTCAACTACAGAGGGGGCCTTTATTGCATCTTCTCAAAAGAGGCAACAAGGAAGGGGCAAGCAAACTCAAACTTCCAATAAAAATCCAAATCAAACCTAAGCTAGTGAATCACAAGGAACTTCCTGATCAAAACTCAAACCTAGGTGGAAAAATGTACCCAAGGAAAATAGGTATTGTGAACATTGTCAGAAGGCTGGTCACCTTGACGATAAGTGTCATTTCAAGGCTAAGGGCAATCCACCCAAGACCGTCTTGAGCATATCCAATAAGGGCACTCCCACCCCCCCCTCCTCCTCCACAACTGAGATAGCAAGGTAGACCCACTGCTCACATGGTAGCTAGTTCTTCTGCTCCCTCTTTACCTGAGGAGTTGTCAGAAATATCTGCCCATCCTACTGTTGTGGCCTTCAATTATCCTCAGACACGAGTTGTCTCTCTTGAGGACAAACTTGATGGGTCCCCTTCTTGCTCAAAGTTGCCCTCTCCTTCAAGTTTGCAGCCAAAAGTACTTGAGCCCACTTTCTCTCGAGACCCTTCAGCCTAGCAGATTATGGAGTCTTCTCTTTTCCACTACACATTTCTCCTTTTACTTTCTTACATTCTTAGTGTATCTATCTTTTGATAGTGTGGGTCTTTTCACATTTGTACATCGCACCTACTTGTGCCTTCAATTGAAGTTGAGGTCTGCATGTTTTATGATCTCATGTCATTGTTTTTGCTTCCTTTTGCAAGTTCACATTTGCTTCTATAAGATCTACCGCCTAGCTCGGAGCGAAAACTTGGATTGTTCAGTACTCCTCATGGTTGCATCTTTTGGTGGCGCTTCTTTTCCAAGATTCATCATTGCCTCTTAGAAGGACACCTTGGAGGCTATTCATTTCACGGGTTTTTAGTTGGACATGTGTCTCACTCTTCTTCTTTGGGTACTACTATTTTGCCCCATCGACATCAACATCTTGGGGACAAAGGGGATGCTTACTTCTCCTTCCACCATTCAATGGTGAGACGGGGCGGTCTATAACTTTCCCTTCCACTTTGAGAGGGGGGGACTTCCTCTCTTGATAGTGACAATGACTATGCTTACAGATTTTGATTCAAACATTGTATTTATTGCACATTTTTTAACATTGTAGCTTCATCCGCATTGTAAGGATGACATGATTTTGCAAAAAGGCACTTGGACAACTGAACAATTTCCCTACAAGGGCACTATCCAAGTGGCACTGTTGCATAGCATTTTCCATCAACATGATCTCACCTACATTGCCTCTTGCATACCTCCAATGCATTGGCATTTTGCTCTTAAACATGCATCTGTGTGCATTTATCCCTTTTCGGTCTTTCTAAGTGGTCAAAGCTCTAGGTCCACCATATTCATAGCATTGCACATGACAATCTCCCTTATTTACTTAGCCTTGCTAGCTTACCATCCTCCTTTTTTGCCTCTCCACATACACACCATATGATTGCTACACACTCCACAAGCCTATTTTTTCATCGACAACATCCAGCAGTAGTAGGGACGGCTTGTATATTTTGTGAAACCCTTTGGGTTTTGCTACTAGTCTCCTGTCCATTACTTAATCAGCCACTACCTCCCTTTTTGAAACAATTATTATCAAACCAAAAAAAAAATTCACTATGGTTCCACCCACCTTTGCAGGACTTGGTAGGCCATTGGACAGCCAATGTGCACCCTTTGTGCGATGCCCTGGCCTCTCTAGGGTAACCACTTAGACTCTCTTGGTAAGATAGCCATCGCCTCTATAGTCTTGGTAGGCCACTAGGCAACCACTAGGCACCCTTTGTCTAATGCCCTAGCTGCTTTGGGGTGGGACACCTTGGGGTAAAACATCTAAATTCAAAAACCTTCCAAAAATTTGGGTTGGTCTTCCTTTCTATCGCAGTTTTTTGGGCTTGAGAGGGGATGTTGAGCTAACAAAAGCATTACATATTGAATTAGCCACTTAAACAACCCCTAAAATGTATAATCAATTAAAACCCTAAAATGGTGCACAATTCGAGAGTTTTAAAACGATGCATTGTACGAAGTCCCGAAACATACTATAAATAGGCATGCTGCCCTCCATTCAATCCAATCTTGTTTTTGCAAGTTTTAGGCTCTCTAGCTTCACTACCCACACCCTATTCGCAAAGGACATCTCAACCGAAGCTGCCCATTACTAGCCTCCATCGCGCAACCTATATCGATTTCTACTACATTTGTTGATCAACCACATCATCTACAGCTGGCGAACTACTAAACTGCTACGTTTGCCACATCATCATACATACGTTTTTACCACCATCAGTCTACCACTCCATCCTACTGCTTGCATTTGCACTCCTCTTTTGTCGCCCAGTTTTTCTCTTTCCTCGATACTTGCGTTTTTAGTATTTCTCTCTCCTCACTACTTGCCTGCATCAAATCTAGCTTCCACAACTACATTTGCTGGTGTTCAATCCTTGGAGGCTGCCTTGCTACGTTTTGGGATCCGCTAGGAGTATGATATACTCTCCCACTCAGCACCTCTGCCTCTATCCTTGAGACACAAGAGTTCATTGTACAAATTTTATTCTTGCATGGTTTGTTTGCTACATGAGCATTGTACATTCAGCATTCAATCATTGATTCAAATTTCCACTATATTCATTGTCTCTCAATTACCCTAACCCTAACAATGTTCTATTGAGTTTATGCTTTGTCGTAGCTTTCATTTCTGTTTCTACATTAGGGTATTTCTTCACACATACTTCCTATGGTAAGAACGTAAACTAGAAGCTAGGGATCTCATGCATATTTTTAAAACGTGGCCATGAACATATTACTTCAACCTTTGCAGGATTCATAAGAACACCATCAACCGATACAATATGCCCCAAAAAGTGAATCTCATGCAAAAAGATTTCACTTTTCTTATAATTAATGACCTGCCTATACTTACGTAGCTCATTGAACATAATGTCCAAGTGCTTTCTATGCTCTGTCTCACTCTTTGAATAGACAATCATGTCATCAAAGAAAGTATCCACAAATGCCTAGAGATGTGATCCATCATCCGACAAAGGTGGCAAGGGTATTCGTAAGTCCAAAAGGCATGATAAGAAACTCATCACGCACATTCTCCACTCTAATGTATATCTGATGATACCCACTTTTCAAATCGATATGGCGGTATATGGCTACCCCTTGCAATCTATCCATGATATCATTGATCCGAGGAACCGGAAAGCAATTCTTTATTGTGATTTTGTTTAAAGTACGATAGTCAATGCATGTATGCCAGAAACCATCCTTTTTCTACACCAAAAGCATTAGAGAACAAAAAGAAAATGAGGTGGGCTAATAAATCAACCCTTTTTCTAACAACTCGTTCACTTGAGTCATTATCTCCTCCTATTGGGTTGTACGCACTTACTCTGTAAGGTGGCTTATTAGGTGGGCTACTTCTAGAAATAAGATCTATGCCATGATCTTTTGGCCTTTAAAGCGATAGCTGCCCTTGAAGTGATTGAGAGAAGCAATTAGTATACATTTTCAAAAATGACATACTATCCCTTTCTAACTTAGACATATTTCCAACATTCTTACTATCATCCTTATCCTGAATAAAAACCGAGTATGTTGAAATATGATTTTTCATTACTTTAGAAATAGCAGCTTTGCAAATACAACAAGGGCAAATTCCCCTTTCAACTTTACATCAAATGTGAGTGCCTTTTCCTTATGTTGAATAGTGATCTATTTTGCACGTGAATCAATCACTGCATACATACAGTGACAACGTGGTATACCAAGCAACATATCACAACCCTCAAGTGGAGCAATGAAGAACTCTTCGCTATCCACATATCCCTGTATATGCAATCGAAGCTTTTCAATAAAGAACTCTTTGCTATCCATATATCCCTGTATATGCAACCAAAGCTTTCCAGTGAGCAATGTGACGGGCTCTGCATGACCTTTACATGCCATTCCAACTTTCCCCATGGGTCCCATCTCATCTTGTCTTGCGCCCAGACACGGACTATCATATCCACATAGATAAAGTTGACTCGTGCACCATTATCAAACAATATCAATGCATACTGATCTCTAATTTTGTCCCATGCTCTGCATAACTCAAGAGTCAATACCATCATCACTAGGTTGATTACTCACAACATCGGGCACCAATTCCACAAACATTTTGAGCTTTTTTCCCTTTAGGATCTCCTTATTTTCTGATTTTCTAGCTTACTTTGTATTGGGACAATCCTTTGCAATGTGACCCTCCTGTTCATAAATGAAGCATTTATTTGCAGCCATCAATTCCCTACATTGTGCCAATGTTTCAAGTTTTTTCTTTGTTGTTTTGGCCTCTTTTCAAGCTGATTTTCAGATCTACCTGTTTCTCAGCCTTACACAACTTTTTATTTGGCTTTTCCCCACTCTCTGGGAAGCCCAAATCCTTCCTTCATAGCAAAGCATTTGCTATAGATGTTTTGCTATAGTAACAGTCTCTATGATCTAAGACATTGGACACGGTGGATTTTATGCAAAAATTCTCGATTCCTTTAGGCATCTCACAAACATATTTTTCCACTTGCTCATGAAGGGTGAAGGGATATGGGGCAATAAAAAGTGACACGCAACAATGCATCTCAAAACTTCTTATTATATTGCTCCAAATTCTTGCATTCCTTAGCATCCAGCTTATTCCAAGCTGTCATCATGTCCACCTCAAAGGTGCTTATCAACCAATTTGATGCAAATATTTGCTTGTTCAATTGTACCCATGTTGACGTTGCTCTACCTTACATCAAAAGTTACTTATCAACAAATTTGATGCAAACATTTGCTTGTTGAATTATACCCATGTTGGCATTGCTCTACCTTGCATCAAAAGTGTGGACCACCATGCAATGCATTTCCCTTCAAGAAAGTGGTTGCATTTTGAATCTTAGAGAATTCAGTGAAGTTTCCCCCTAAATAGGCTGCATCAAACTGCTGAATGAAAGTCAAAGCTTTCAACCTATTTTGTACACGACTGAATGACTCAAACTTCACTACTTTTCCATCCTCATCAGTCTTTTACTGCCCTTTTGGGTGTCAAGTCCTCATACATTAGCTACTGCAAAAAGGATGCATTTACTATATTTACATCATGACCAAGCCCAAACAAAGCATTTGCATAGCACTTATTCCTTGAGCCCCATAAACATTTGGGGATGCAGATGCATTATCAAACATGCCACTTTGAGCCCCAGGCATTAAACCAATACTACCATACATAGGATTTTGCACATTTCCAACCATATCCGAATACATTGGGCCTTGCACATCATGCATTAGCTACTATATACCATAGGGATTTATGCCATACATTCCCGTACGCAATGGTTCCTATCCAACCATTGTATGAAAAATCATGTGACCACCAAAGTATCCTAGCTACCCCATCATAGCATGCATGCCAAGCTGTCCAAAATCCATTGGATTTGCACTTCCATGATGGCCTAGCATTTACATCCATTGCCCCATAGGTACCAACTATTTTGCTTCATTGACCTTCCTGGGAGCTTCAAATGAAGGCTTTGGCATTACATTCAGTGCACCTTGCTATCTCGAAGGTGTAGAAGATGGCTTTTTCTTGCCCTTGCCGTCCTTTGGAGCATTCAAAATGCAGGTGAACTAAGGATCCTTGGCCAATTCAACAAAGAGTTTTGCGATTATTCTCATCTAATTCTTGAACTAGTCATCAAATTCCTCTTCACTTTGTTGGTCATTAGCCTCATTATGCCTTCAAGGCCTTGCATCTTGCCCAATGGCAACATTTTCAGCTTGATGCCCATGGTCTGAGCCTTGTCCAAGATCAAGCATTGCATTTTCTTCATTCCCATGTGAATGTTCATACTAAGAGGTATCATCGCTACTTAATTCCATTTCACTGTATGAAGACATCTTACTGTAATTTCTCAAATAATCCAAAAAATCAGCACTAGCATAAAGCTTTGGCTTGCAATCAAGTGCCTCGGGCCCACCAAATCAAGGGATTGAGTGGTGTCCTTGCAATGGAACCATAAAATCAGCCTTCCTTCTTGGATAGGGTGGTAATTCCTAATCAAGCACTTAATTACAGCAATCAATAAATAAACATAAACTGAAATGCACATTTTACCTTCTTACTCTTGAACAGTGGACACCCTGTTGGCCCCAAAACTAGCGCCCCTTTCGGTATTTTTTTAACTTCAATTACTTAGGGATTGATTTCAAGCCAAGATTGCACAATCTCCTTAGCGAATCCAAAAGCCCCTTGTTATTCCAACAATTAGCAAACAAATCAGGCAATTTGCTTTTTGATTTTACCCAAGACTTGCTCTAATTGAACCCCAACTAGCCAAATGCTGCCCCAAATTCACAATGGATGTGCCAGCATCTGAAATCCCTGACAATACCACAAATTGCAGGTGCTGATTTCAGTTGCAATGCCTTCTATTGATAACACATGTTCCAAGGTGGCTGTTAAACCCTAACTACTGCTGCAAATAAGGGTTCATAGCAAAAATCCTCTTGCTGCCCACCAAATTTGGCTATGTTCAGCTCCAAATGGTTGAGATAAGCTGAGATCTTCTAAGATAAGCTAAGATCTTCTAAGAATGGGCTAGAGAAGGTGACAACTATCCTAGGGTCCACCAAACTAGCACGAACTTGTCAGAGTGCAGCGGTGCGGAAGCGTAGGACTGAGAGAGAGAGAACGCAGAGAGAGAAGGGAGAGAAAGAGACAGTGGACGATGAAGATCTGCTGTATAAAGAATGCTGAATACAAAGATATACACGGGCGCAGTGCGCTGGACTGCGTGTCTCCACCTCGACGATGCGACGTGCTGTCCACCTCGAAGTCTGCTGCAGTCTGCACTGTCTGCTGTCTGAAATCTGTGAACAGAGACAGAAAACTGCGCGGCACCGGTCTGTAATCTGCGACAGAGAAGAGTGTGTAGACTGCTGAAAGTGTCGACTATTAAATAGTCGAAATCTGCCACGAACTGGGGCGCCAGAAACAGGGCGCAACCTGGAAACAAGTCGGCTGGGCTGCAGACAGTCGGACTGCCACGTGGCAGTCCGACTGCACAGTCCGACTGACTGTGCAGGCTATGATCTCTAACACCCCCTCTCAGAGCCTGGACAGGGCAGAAGCCTGAGGGATCTGGAATGTTGCCGAAGTAGAGCCTGAGGAAGCGCCTTCGTAAACAAATCCGCAAGATTGTCCTCCGTCTTGCAATACTCCACAGTGATGGTCTCATCCAGAAGCTTTTCTCGGATGAAGTGGTACTGAATCTCAATGTGCTTCGTCTGGGCATGAAAAACAGGGTTCCTTGCCAAGGCAATGCAACTTTCATTGTCACATCGCAGCAATGTAGGACGAGTCTGGGGGCACCCAAGCTCCTCCAACAATCTCCGAAGCCACACAACCTCGCATGTGGTGGAAGACGCGGCCCGATACTCCGCCTCAGTAGACGAAAGGGCTACCGTGGGCTGCTTCTTGCTACTCCATGAAATAACACCTGCACCCAAAGTAAAGCAGTAACCTGTTGTAGACCGCCTGTGGTCCACGTCACCGGCCCAATCCGAGTCGCTCCAACCTGCAAGTACAAGATCTGACCCATCTGTCCCTGCAGGGTAATGTATCCCTAAATCAGACGTCCCCCTCAGATACCGAAGTATCCTCTGAGCAGGCTGCCAATGCACCGTCTTAGGTTCACTCATGAACCCTGCCAAGAGCCCAACAGCAAAACATAGATCAACCCTCGTGTTGAGAAGCCAAATCAAAGACCCAATCAACTGTCGATAGCGGGACGCATCCGCCAAAGGAGAAGCTGAATGGGAAGTGGCCTTCCAGTTCGGATCCATAGGAGTAGAGAGGGCCCGACAGTCTTCCATCTCAAAGGACACCAAGAGCTCCTGTACATATCTCTGTTGGGAGAGAAAGATCCCCCTCTGAGACTGATAAATCTCATGTCCTAAGAAGAAATGGAGTAGCCCCAAATCCGTCATCTCGAACGTCCGATGTAAAGCTGACTTTGTCTCCTGGACCTGCTGTGCAGCATCACCTGTGACAATCAAATCATCAACATATAATACAAACAACACACAACCATCCTCAGAAGTGTGAACATACAGCTGCGGATCGGCCTTGGACCGCCGATATCCCAACTGAGACTGGAGGAACGAATCAATCTTCTCGTTCCAAGCTCGCGGGGCCTGCTTGAGGCCATACAAGGCCTTCTTCAACCTGTAGACTTTCCCATCTGAAGAACCAAAGCCTGGAGGCTGCTCAACGTAGATCTCCTCCTTCAAATCACCATTCAGGAAGGCCGACTTCACATCCAACTGATAAACAGGCCATCTACTATGGCCAGCCAAAGCAAGAACAGCTCTAATGGTTGCCATACGAGCTGTGGGGGCAAAGGTGTCATGACAGTCAATCCCGGGGCGCTGTGCAAAACCCTTAGCAACAAGGTGAGCCTTGTGCTTATCCAAAGTACCATCACTGAGATATTTGGTCTTGAAGACCCACTTGACTCCAATCACCTTCTTCTTCGGGGGGCGTGGCACGAGTGACCAAGTGCCATTCCTCTCAATAGCCTCCAACTCAGCTTCCATAGCTTTCTTCCATGGGGCGGACTGTAAAGCCTCCTTCACGGAGGTGGGCTCTCGATCCTGCATAACACGGGACATCAAACAATAGTTGGAGCAAACAAGCTCCGAAGAATGCGCCTGGTGCCTCCGTGACCGCCGCGGACCATCCTGCGGTCCCCACTCCTCAGGAACCCCCTCGATCCCTGAATCACAGAGTGTGTCACGGGCCCAGCGAGGAGGAGGCCGAACCTCCCCTCGTCATTCTCCATCAGCAGAAGACTCTGGAATATCCACCGGTGGTAACTCCTCAGAGGGGTCCGGTGGAACACTAGACTCTGTGTCAGAAACAGAATCATAATCAAAAGGCACGGGCTCCAGTGGAACTATAGAAGGAGCCCAACTCTCCCCTGGATCTCCAAGAACGGGATGCTTCTCACCCGTTGAAGTAGCCGGAACCTCCACAAACCGCACATCATGGCTAGTATATACATCCCGCTTGACGGGATCATACAGTCGGTAGCCTTGGGACTGGGAGCTGTAGCCAACAAATACCTGTTTTCGAGAAGTTGCTTCAAATTTATCACAGTGAGCCTTGGGAATGTGAACATAGGCATCACACCCAAAGACCCGAAAGTAAGAAACATCTGGCTTCGTCCCAAAATAAGCTTCAAATTGAGTCATCCCTTCCACGGCCGAAGTAGGGGATCGGTTAAGGATGTGGACTGCAGTAGCCACAGCCTCGGCCCACAGAACCTGAGGGGTCTGTCAGTGCTCCATCATGGTGCGCGCCATCTCGATCACACTCCGGTTCTTCCGTTCAAGAATACCATTTTCTTGAGGAGTATTGGTATTGGCAAACTCCTGGTGAATTCCGCTATCTGCACAAAACCGAGCAAATTCATTAGACACAAATTCACCTCCCTTGTCGGATCACAAGGTCTTCAACTTCCGGCCTGATCGGTTCTCCTCAAGGAGAAGCCAATCCTTGAAGTGTGAGAAAGCTTCTGACTTTAGTGCCAAAAAATAGGCCCACGTCATCCTGCTATAATCATCCACGATCAGCATGAAGTACGAGCTCCCACGCAGGGACTCATTCCTCATAGGGCCGCATAGATCCGTAGATACTAGCTCCATCGGTGAAGTAGACCGCCGCGAAGCTGTGTGGGGAATGGCATCCCTATGCTGCTTCCCCCGTATGCAGGAGACACATGGCTGCTGGCTCACCACTATATCCGGCAACCCTCGAACAAGCTGTCCACGTGACGCCTTCCGAAGATAGTCATAGTTCAGGTGACCAAACCTAGCATGCCATAACTCTGACTGTGACTGTGAGGTAAGAAGAAGAGTAGAGAGGGCGGTGGAAGACTTCAGTTTGTAAATGCCGTTCTCCTCATATCCAGATGATAGAACCTTCCTCGATTCACGATCAAGGACTCGCACTGTAGTACTGTCAAACTCCACCAGAAGACCAAGGGAGCAAATCTTATGAACTGAAAGGAGATGGTACCCCAGTCCTGGTACATGCAAAACCTCTGAGGTATGGGTACCACCTCGTCCATCCAGAATAAGCCGCATCTTACCCCGACCTGCAACAGAAACTGAAGAACTGTCGCCAATGAGAATCTGCCCACGCGAGGGTCGCAACTGGGCAACACCATCTGAGGAAGGAGTCATGTGCCGTGAGGCACCACTATCAACAATCCACTCTCGAGCCTGGGGGGCCGTCATCGCAGCATCAGAAGCATTCGGTGAAGCGTCCTCAATGACAGCTAGATGAAGAAATGCAGCTGATGAGGGTGCAGCCACGGCTCCAGAATCCTTGGTTTCCTTCTTCTTAGTGTCCTTCGTGTCTTTGTCAGGGCAATCCTTCTTCCAATGGCCAGTCTTTCCACAAATATGGCATGTGGAGTCTTTGTCCTTGTCCTTCTCCTTGTCCTTCTTGGACTTGTTATCCCCCTTTTTCTTCTTTTGGTCCTTCCCCTTCTTCTGAGAGGCTTACCTGTCAGCGTCTCCGACTTGGAAGCATTCTGTCCCTTTAACTGTTCCTCTTGGTCCAAGACCATAGGAACCAACTCTTCCCACCGAAGAGTAGACTCTCGCCCAGAACCAATGAGGGCAGAGTAAAATGTACCGAATCGTGGCGGCAACTGGGACAGTAGTGTGATCGCCATGTCTTCGGAGGAGATCGGCTTCCCCGCATTCTGAACCTGCATCTGTAGCTGCCTTAGCTTGTTAATGTGCTCCCGTAGCGAAGAAGACTTATTTACGGACAAAGTCCGCATCTGTACCTCCAAAGAAACCCTTTTCATTAAGGTCATCCGATTGTACATTTGATCAAGCTCCAGCCATATCTCACGAGCCACCGTCAAGTGCTCGATGTGAGCGATCACGGCTGTAGTGCATGATAGAAAGAGAAAGGATCGAATCCTGGCATTCAGTTTGTCCCAATGAGACTGGGCCTTGGCCAACTCCGCACGAGCTTCAGAAGAGAGTTTGGACTCATCTCTTACCGAGGGCCGGTCAATCTCCTCCTGTACCAACTCCGCCAAATCATAGGACTCTAGAATGGCCAACATCATGACGCGCCAAATGCGGTAATTGTCGCCGTCGAGCTTCTGATCTGTAGGAAGAGCCGGTAAGACAGGCACCTTCCGGTCCATAATCGCCTAGAACTCCAAGTCAATCTCTGTAGACATCTTCATCTACAATGCCTTCACAAACGCAAAAGCAGCCCCCTCTGACTGGGAAAACTCAGCCTGCTAAGGCTCTTCCGCGTCCTGAACCTTCTTCACCCGCCGGAGGCGATGAAAAAGCAAAACCTGCAGTTGTAGGCTGAAAACTCAAACTTCCTCCGCGTCAAACAACAGTAAACAGCAGCAAATCCACCACCTGTACTCCTTTCCTGTGCGCCCACACTCGTTTCAGCCTTGTTCCAAGGCGCAGCCCTCCTGTCTGCCCTTAAACGCAAAAAACGCAAATTTGTGTCGCGATGGAAACTCCTCTTCAGGTTGATTCTGCGCTCAGACAGCCCTTAAACACTGCTCTGATACCATGTCAGAGTGCAGCGGTGCGGAAGCGTAGGACTGAGAAAGAGAGAACGCAGAGAGAGAAGGGAGAGAAAGAGACAGTGGACGATGAAGATCTGCTGTATAAAGAATGCTGAATACAAAGATATATACGGGCGCAGTGCGCTGGACTGCGTGTCTCCACCTCGAAGTCTGCTGCAGTCTGCACTGTCTGCTGTCTGAAATCTGTGAACAGAGACAGAAAACTGCACGGCACCGGTCTGTAATCTGCGACAGAGAAGAGTGTGTAGACTGCTGAAAGTGTCGACTATTAAATAGTCGAAATCTGCCACGAACTGGGGTGCCAGAAACAGGGCGCAGCCTGGAAACAAGTCGGCTGCATTAAATGCAGCCGACTGGGCTGCAGACAGTCGGACTGCCACGTGGCAGTCCGACTGCACAGTCCGACTGACTGTGCAAGCTATGATCTCTAACAGAACTAACCACCAAAGCCAATCCAACTAGCATAGTTATCACAACTTTTGACTTTGACATCCACTACATCCTCGAGGTCCTTGGCCTATTATCAATGGCCATGAAATAACTGCCATGTGCAACACATGTGCTTAACAACCTTGCACATTTGATTAGTAACTGAATCAAATGTTACTAGCAAGATTAAGCATCTCAAAATTTCACATCCCGTGATATTTTGCCTTTTGTGTTTTGTGTTTTATGTTTTTATGTTTTGTGTGTGTTTGAGTTCTCTATGTTTCAGTTGTGATCATACACTGTGTTTTTTTTTTTTTGGGAAACCCTAGCATATCTCCAAACCACCAAGCACATGTGATCATAGAGCCATGGATGATGGCTGACCTAAAATCAAGCCAATGTTGAAAAGAGGAGCCACCTTCACAGTATCCCGAACCTCAAAATCTTCTATCTAAATAGCTACATCCTCCACTTGCTCCCTTAAGTGGTAGTTCTCACCTTTGGTCTTCCTCTTAGACTTAAATTCCTACTCCATAGATTGTGCCACATTAATGAGTATCATATGGAGATGATATTTCTTGACAAACCAGTTTTGAATCAAATTCTTGATCCATCTTGAAGACTCTTCTTCTAAACATGAAGAATCTTAAACCTCAATTGGTACAGCAAGGTGAGCACATGACCCACCTCCTTCACCCAAGTGTAGACAAGCTTTCCATCTCACTTGCCATTGAACTTCAAAATGGTTAATTTCTTTGCCATCACTTCCCCTATTCCTTCTCGATCAAAGAGGTACGAAGACCCACTAAGCAGTTGGGGACAAATGTAGAAGATGGTTTGAAACACTCAAGGTGGCCCAAGGCACCCAGTGGAGAAGACTTAAAAGTATCAAAAATATGAATAGGAGCAAGTGAGTGCTCCTAACTAGCATGTTTCAATCCTTTATGTGAACTTCGCAAGGGAAACACCCAAACCGTGCTAGCCCTTTTCATTGCTATCTAGTGGAGAGTTGCAACACGAGCCCACAATACTAAACTCCTCATCAACTAAGTTTGGAACCATCAACCGCTCCTACTTGTGCTCTATATGCCACCTAGGAGACCATCAAAAGAGACGAAGTCAAAGTTTGTAGAATAGTGAGCCCTTGACGAAGCTGGATCACCTCTAAGCATGTCACCTCTATTGCAGCTCTTACTACCTTCACTTGCATGGTGAGATCTTTTTTTTGCAAATAAAGTGTGGCTAATTATATTACTTCAAAAAAAACCTAAGTACAAGGAAGTGCTCATGCTCAACACACTAGCTGGAGCAGATCACAGTCACACATATATCAAGTATACAAACCTCTCAGGGCGGTCTAGGGGGAATGGGGGCAAGAAGCCATGGAGATTTGGGCTGCCTGCCTGCATCACGAAAAATGGGTCCTAGCCGCCCCAAGTGCACATGAAATGAGAACGGAGCTCCTGCCGAGCTCAAGACTCGCCCTACACCTTGTCCCATCGACCACGGAGGGAGTGGATGATGGAAGTCCAGAGCTCTGCTAAAGTCGACTATACTCAAAGTCTCTCCTCGCCAAAAACCTCCTGACACCGCACCTTCCAGATATGCCATCCAGTAAGACTCCCAATGATCTCCCATTCCTCAGAGCGGTCTATTGTGGACTCCCGTACCTAGCGGATGGATAGAGCCTCCAAACCGACCACTGCGCACGACCCTGCCTCAATAATGAATATCGTGTCCTACATCCCAGCCTCATACAGAAGGTGACGGCCTTGGCTGACTACCTACCAGCAGAAAGCTCTCCATGAGACATATCCAAGACTGGGTGCTATACGGCAGAGGATGCGGCATGCTCCTCTCCACATGAGCTACGCCGCCTCACACAACCTAAGCCAGTGATTTGGGACTCCAAAGGCTGCTGTGTGCAGTGTTTACAACCTCCCTCCTGTATCTAGGCTAACCAACTCCCCACCGCCAGGCCTCCATGTGCCACCAGCCATAGGAAATATGATATCCTCCTTAGCCTCTAGCTATCCCATAGGCAGTGCCAGAAGGTCCGTCGGAAAGCCTTCGTGATGCTGTGCTCCGCCCAGTGCCTGCTGCGCGATGGCACCCAATCCATGTCCTCCTGCATCAGTACGTGTCTGCCAATCCTGGTTGTGTACTCCAGGAACCTCGGTGGCTTCTTGGCAACCGCAATGGCTGGTCATACCCATTCTCCTGGATCCCACTCTAGCTCATCAAGTGGCCTACCCTCCCAATTCCAGAGGCGCCACTCCTTGAGCTCCTCCCAAAAGACATAAGGTTCCAGCCGCCATGTCTTCCCCAGAAGGCCAACTACCTAAATCCTCCTCCATGGAAGGACAACTATCCCCTCATCCTATTGCCCTCTGTCAAGAGCCAAACGCCCCCCCCCCCCCCCTGTACGGTGAAGAAAGTCCTATGTGGGGCGCCTCCCACTCTACCTGCCACCTGTAGGGGGGTACCTGCTGGTGAAAACCTGGCGGCCCAACTCCCCAGGCTCTACCAGCTCTCATCTCGGGAGGGCAAGCCACTCCTAAGGTATAGCTACGTCTATCTCCCTTCTCCTCAGCTCCACTCCTCTTTGACAACCTAATGCCCGTTGCAACACCCCCACATCCATCATCCTCTACACCTCCCACCATGTCCTGATTGTATGCACCGGGCCGGCCTCCCACCCAACCCACTAGACGTGGGGGCGCTCATCAATCTGTATCCCCTCCCGATCTTTGACCTGGGGATTCCAGATCATCGGCTGGCGGTCTATCTCCTCCTGGCAACCTAGGGAGCTCTAAATTAGGGCCTTACGGAGGCCCTACCACACACGAAGCAAACTGCATAGAAAGGGGGATCTGGGAGGGGGGGGGATATGGGCTATCGTGAAGATCCATCTCAGGGACGGCCTCGAATCACCACCAAGCATCGGTCTACACTCCTGGAGACCCTCTTGCAAAAGGACTTTCCAGGTCTGCCCTCCTAGTGTGAGGCCGCGAACTACTAGCTTGCCCAAGAGGGCCATACTTAACTCTGGATCTATGATCCCCAGCCCTCCCTCTGATCGATGCCGGATGATGGTCGCCCACGCCACCTTGGCTTGGGAATCCCTGGAGCCGTTTAACCCAGCCCAGAGAAAGTTTTGCACTAGGCGGCAAAGTTGTACTACACAAGACGAGGCAAAACCACAACACGAGGCGATATACCAAGCCGTCGCTAGGAGGACTTTCTTAACCACTGGGGCTCTGCTTGCTAGGGAAAGGCGAGCGGTACTCCAATAGGTAAGCTTCCTCCGAATAGAGTCAAGGACTGGAAGAAACTGCTAGGCAAGAGTGATGTCGAGTCCCACCTCGAACCCTAGGTAACGGACGGTCTGCCCTCTGCACACCCATCTAAATCCCAAGTGAACGCCCCACTCTGTGCTAGAGTCCCGGTCTGTAAGGAAACCAACCGACTTTCGCCGGTTGATTTTCGCTCCTGCTGCAATTCAGAACACCTCAAGAGCTAGTCTCACTCTCTCCAGCATCAACTCATCGTTCTCTACATAGAGTGTTGTATCATCAAATGCATACTCTGAGTCTAACAGCTCCCCTCTCTCACTGGAAGTCGGAGGCTGCATAACCCACTCACACATGACCTGAGGAAGTGAGACATCGCCTCTGCAAAGAGAAGGAACAGGTACGGGGCCAGGGGACAGACCTCTCTAGTTGAAACTACTCCTCTCGCCTGCCACCTATGAGAACCCTGTTGGTGGCGAATCTGTAAAGTATTGAGACCCCTCAGATCTGGGGGAAGCCCGACCTCACCATAGTGCCCTCTAAGAAGTCCCAATCCACCCTGACATAGGCTTTCTCAAAATCCAAGAGTAGTACAGCCAACCCCTGACCACTGTGTTGGGCCCACTTTGTCGCCTCAAAGAAAGTGAAGACATTGTCAAGGATACTCCTATCCTGGACAAAGCCTCTCTCTGTGTCATGAATGAAGTCTAGAAGCATAGGGCAGAATCACCTACCAATCATCTTTGCCAATGCCTTATAGACCACTGACAAGAAGGTGATCAATTTCCACTGGGATAGCTCCAACCGGTCTTCCCCTTTGGGGAGACTGATAAGACCTGCCGAAAAACTCCCCGGCATCCATCCAGAAGTGAAAATCTCCTGGAAGGCCAGTAGTAAGGGGTCCTTCACCATCTCCCAGTAGGTAGTGAAAAAGGCCTTAGAGAGGCCATCCTCTCCCAGGCATTTCTGCCTATCCTGTGTATGAAAAGCCTCCTCTAGTTCCTTCTCTGTGAAGGGGGCTAGGAGGGAGCGTCCCATCTCCTCTGTGACGAGGGACGAGATGTGGTCCCAGATCTGCTGTCTACATCGTTGTCCTCTAGCTAAAGCTGTCTCCTGCTAGAAAAGGCGCCTGTAGTAGTCGGTGGAAATCTCCATCACCTCGTCTGGGCTAGAATAAGTCCTCCCATACCGATCTCGAAGAGACTGCGTATCTGCTCTCCTAAAGTGCGGGGCTGATGCACCTGGAAAAATTCCCTGCACATCGTATCTCCTTTCCACGCCCAGAAGGCTGTTAAGGTACCGAATGAGAACTCCGAGCGCCTGTCCTCTAGGCCGGCAATGGTTGCTCGTGCGCACACCTCCTGTGCGTGGAGGATGGGATCCCCTAGTGCCTCCTATAGTAATCTCTCCATGGCTGCTAGATCCTGTCGGAATGCTCTCTCCTCCTCCCAGCTCTGTTGCCTAGCCTGTAAGGCTGCCTCCTAGCAGATATTGCTCAACTCAGCTAGGACCTCTGCAACTTCCTCTGCGATCCGGTCCCTCCTGCCCCACTCCCTAGTCCAAGTTTGCTCAATCTGTCTCTTCATCTCCTCCTCCCTCCTATAGATCGAGTTAGGGATCCGACAGGATCGTGTGTCTAGGGTAGATGGTGGGGGGTCAAGTGTCAAGAGAACTGGGCAATGATCGGACAAAGTGGTGCCCGCCAACTGCCCTACCTGGCCTCCGAAGAGCATCCCCACTCTCCCACATAGAACCTGTCCAGCTGCTCCAGCAGAACTCCGCCTAGCCGCCTGTATCCCCAAGAGAAGTCCAACGAACTCTCCCTCCTCTGGAAAGCTCAGTCTCTCCAAGCATCGTGAGCTCCTACTACCAATAGGAAGACCTCCCATGCCTCCTGCTCCTCCCTAGAGATGCCCTAATAGTTTCTGCCTCTGCCCTGCTGGTCCTCTAAGGCCTCCAAGTTGTTGAAGTCTCCTCCAACGATCCAAGAGTCCACCTCTAGGAGTCCTACTGCGATCTCCACCCAGAACTTGCTGCGTGCCCTAACCTCAGTAGGGGCATAGACATTGAGGACTCCAAGGCATGAGTCCCCAATATCCAATCTGATCCATAGAACCCTCCCTGCCACGATCGTCCTGTGGTCTCGTACACAGGTGGTGAGGCTTGGGCCAATAGAGGTGCATACGCCTCCACTCCTGCCATAGGCACTGATAGCATGCTCCCAGTAAGTATGTGAATGGCCTGGGAGTATCTTCCCTACCCGCTCTGGGCCTGGGTAGGAGTGAGCTTATGCTCCTGTATAAGTAAGATGTCGATCTGTCCGGCAAGGGCAAGCCGCAGCTCCTGCAGAACAATCAACTTCCTCGAATCACATGCTCCACTATAGTGGAGACTATTCACATTCCAAGATGCAAGATGTAAACTCATGGGGATACTTGTGACTGACCGAACAAACATCTGTTCAGTGTGGAAGTTGCTAATGAGGAAGAGGAGCTATGAGGCATGCGGATACGCTTCGCTGCCGGCCTGGATGGTGAGCTCCATTCCCCCATGGTAGCCCTCGGGCCATGGGGGTGATGGATGCGCCTGGTGGTACCACCAGGGCATCTATCAGCCAAGCTGAGAGGCGAGACTCTATGCACTAGTAGAAATGGGCCACTTGTACCAAGGGCCACTCGATCACATCCATCGCGGCCCTCCACTGTGCAGAGGGGCTCAAAAGATAATGCTCAGATATGGAACCTCAATCCCAGCCTACCAGTTAATGTCCATCATGCAACCTGGCCATTGTTGGGAGAAGAGTGCCAATCCACCTTCTTCCATCCACTGGGAGATGTGATCTACCACCTGGCTCTTCACCTCCTCCTCTATCTCGGTCGATATCCAATCTCCTGTGTGAGACGTCTGAAGGAAAAAAGCGTAGTTTGGCCCATCCGATGGTGCTAGTAAATGGACCTTGCCGCTCCTTGACTTGCGTACCATGAAGATTCCCACCTCCAGGGATAGTGGGAACTCTCCGCGCTCCACAACTCTCAGGTAAGACCACAGCCCACTACAAAAGAGCTCCTATGGTAACAATTGCGCCTGTCTCAGAAAAGTGTGACGGGCAGCATGGACGGAAGAGCTGGTGGGTATGGGGGGGGGGAGGCGCTAGATTACCGGTGAGTGGAGAATATTGGTGTATGGGGGTCCTCAACTCCTGTGGAGGGGGGGGGATGGTCAGAGGCACACGGCAGGTGTGAGGGAGGGCCAATAGCTCTAGAGGGTGGGGGCTATGGACTAGGGTCGAGGGGAGGCACCATGGGGAGGGGTAAGGGGTAAGGGGGTGGGGGATGTGGGCCCTCGGGTGAGGTCGCCTATGACGCCTCTGTGGAGGGTGGATGTGTAGGCCTGTGTTTCTGCCAGGTGGGGTGAGGAGGGGTGGGCCGCGTGGTGTTCTGTCGAGGGGGCAACGCTCGCCCTCTTGCTCCCTGCTGCCACGACTGTGTCTGAGGGACTGGCTGCAACCCCCCTGCCGTCTCCCTCTCTATCATCTCTGGACCCATGTGAAGTCGTCCACATCCACTAGTGGGCCTATCGGCAAAGCTGCCTTGGCTCCAAAGCATGTGCACTCTGCTGCCAAATGCCCAAAGTCATGGCAATGCAAGCAATGCCCAGGCTGCCCCGTCCACAATAACCTATTGCCTAAAGGAGTGTGTGCCTGCCTCAATCTCTAGAAACTGTGGTATGTTCTTTGTCTCTTTCAATGCCACCCGTACCTTTGGGACTCCTGCGGCTGTCACTGCATCCGCAAAAGAGGCGGAAAGGACCGTGCCGAAGAGCCATCCAAAGTCTTCCACAAGCTGATGATACTCTATCGCCAGTTCGGGGAAGAGTAGGGTGACAGGGTGTCCAAGGAAACTGTTGTGGAGCACGAATGCCTCCACTGTACCAACGGACTATGTAAATGACCCCCTTCGTGGAGACATAGGGTGAACTTGCCACTAACTCTTGGGCTGCGTTTGCCGAGGTGAGTCATACCATGAAGATCCCTTGCCCCATGAGAATCGCCTCCATGATCTGCGCCGTGTCGATACGCAGTGTGGAGTGAAGCTAGCCCTGAAGCTGAGCCCTAGACGAGGAGTGTCCTACGACCTGACCAAAGATCGTTGTTTCTTTTAGCTCCAACTCTGTGGCCCGGACTGCTAAGACTTGTTCCTCGGAGAGGACTATGCGCAAGGTGTTTGACTGGGGGGCACTCGCACAATGCACCGGCGTCTGACCAGAGGTTTCCATTGCACGTTTCTTCTGAGAACCTACCAAACACACTGCTATACTGCTGGAGGAGGGGGTGTTGTTGCTACAAGTGGAGGGAGCAACACTTTTGGGGGGGGGGGGGGGGGGGGGGGGGGAGAGGAGGTGTGATAGCAAGGATGGGGGGGTTCTATTTTGCCAGCACTAGAGGCACCGGGCACCACGGGTGATTGCGTTAGGCTGGAGCCACACGGTTGGGGGGCCTGGATCCACAGGGTAAAGACCAATGCGTGCCAGGAGGTCAAAGAGTCGTCGCTGAATGTGGAGGGGGTGGAACGTTTGCCTAGGGCAGCCAAGGAGAGAAACCGAGGGTGGGAAAGGAAGGGGGCAGCGCAGATGGATGCAGGCGGGCAAGGGTCACCCTGCAAATGAGGTGCAGGCGGCGGGTTGGGGGGGCAAGAGGAGGGGCCAACATATTGGTGAGGAGGAGGGGTGCATGTCCAGCGTGGTGGAGAGGAGGGTGAGGGACAGTGAAGTGCCGAGAGGGTGTCAGAGTGCAGCGATGCGGAAGCATAGGACAAAGATTGAGAGAGAGTGAACACAAAGAGAAGAGAGAGAGAGAGAAAAGGATACAATGTAAACGCAGAAAATCTGCGGTGTAGTATGCTGTATAAGAGTGCAGAAATACACAAAGGGGAAAAGGAAATATCTGCATATGTATCTCACTTGATGACCTCGCTCTCCGTCAGCCCGAGCAAAGTCTGTCTCAGCCAACAGATCTCAAGATCACAATCTGAAATCACTGAATAATGTGTCAACAATGTGCTGGAGGACTGATATATAAAGCATAAATAAAAGGCATAAAAATAACCAGGTCGGCTGCATTAAATAAAGCAATGTGCTCGAGGACTGATATATAAAGCATAAATAAAAGGCATAAATGCAGCCAACTGCAATAAAATAATGCCAAATAACTGTCCGACTGCACTGCAGGCTGCCACGTGGCACCTGCGCAGTCTGCTGATGTGGCTGCTGATGTGGCACTGTACTCTACCAGCTGCTGACATGGCTTCTGCCCTCTACCGTACTGCTGTACCAAACCCTAACTATGTAGAAACCCTAACACAGCCTGTCCAGGGGATGACTCTACCACTAACACCCCCTCTCAGATCCTGGACGAGGCATCAGACTAAGGGATCTGGAATGCTGCCGAAGAAGAGCCTAGGGAAGCGCCATCGTAAACAAATCTGCAACATTATCCTCCATCTTGCAGTACTCCACATCAATGGTCCCATCTAGAAGCTTCTCCCAAATGAATTGATAGTAGATCTCAATGTGCTTCGTCTGGGCATGGAATACACGATTCCGTACCAAGGCAATGCAACTCTCATTGTCGCACCACAGAAGAGTAGGACGAGTCTTGGGGCAGCCAAGCTCCTCCAACAATCTCCAAAGCCACACAACCTCACATGTGGTAGAAGATGCAGCCCGATACTCCACCTCAGAAGAAGAAAGGGCTACTATGGGCTGCTTCTTGCTACTCCAAGAGATAACACCTGTACCCAAGGTAAAACAGTAGCCTGTAGTAGATCCTCGGTGGTCCACATCGCCAGCCCAATCCGAGTCACTCCAACCTGCAAGAACCAGATCTGAAGCATCTGAACCTGTGGGATAAGAAATCCCTAAGTCAGAGGTCCCCCTCAAATACCGAAGAATCCTCAGGGCAGCCTGCCAATGCACCTGTTTGGGTTCAGTCATGAACCCTACCAAAAGACCCACAGCAAAACAAAGATCAACACGAGTGTTAAGAAGCTAAATCAAGGATCCAATCAACTGACGGTAGCATGAAGCATCCATCACGGGAGAATCTGAGTGTGAAGTGGCCTTCCAATTCAGATCCATAGGGGTAGTAATGGTCCGACAATGAAGAATCCCCAAATCCATCATCTCGAATGCCTGATGTAAAGCTGTCTTGGTCACTCAGACCTTCTGTGCATGATCCCCTATCAAAATCAGATCATCAACATATAACACAAACAACACACGACCAACCTCGGAAGTGTGCACATAAAGTTGCGGATCGGCCTTAGAGCACCTATATCCCAACTTCAACTAAAGAAACGAGTCAATCTTCTCATTCCATGCACGTGGAGCCTGCTTGAGGCCATACAAGGCCTTCTTCAACCTGTAAACTTTCCCATCCGAGGATCCAAAGCCAGGAGGCTGCTTAACATAGATCTCCTCCTACAAGTCACCATTAAGAAAGGCCGACTTCACATCCAACTGATATACACGCCATCGCCTATGACCAGCCAAGGCAAGAACAGCTCGAATAGTCGCCATACGAGCAGTGGGGGCAAAAGTATCATGGAAATCAATGCCTAGGCGTTGAGCAAAACCTTTAGCAACAAGGCGAGCCTTGTGCTTGTCCAAAGAACCATCGCTAAGATACTTGGTCTTGAAGACCCACTTGACACCAATCACCTTCTTGTGAGAGGGACGAGGCACAAGAGACCAAGTGCCATTCCTCTCAATAGTGTCCAACTCAGCTTCCATGGCCTTCCGCCAATGATGAGACTGCAAAGCCTCCTTCACTGAAATGGGCTCACGATCTTGCATAATACGGATCAGCAAACAATAGTTGAAGCAAACAAGCTCCGAAGTATGTGCCTGGGTCCTCCGTGACCTCCGTGGTCCATTCTGCGGTTCCCACTCCTCAAGGACCCCCTCGATCCCTGAATCTCGGAGTGTGTCACAGGTCCAACTAGGAGGAGGACGAACCTCTCCCCGTCGCTTTCCATCTGCTGAAGACTCGAGTACATCCACCGGCGGAAGCTCCTCAGGGGTGGCCGGTGGAAGAGAAGACTCTGAATCAAAAGAAAAATCTCCATCAAGAGGCTCTAGCTACAAAGGAACTATCTTGGGAGCCCAACTCTCCCTTGGATCTCCAAGGGCGGGGTACTCCTCACCCCCCCCTATGTGGCCGGTACTTCCACGAACCACACATCTCGGCTTGTGTAGACATCCCGCTTGACGGGATCAAACAAATGATAACATTGGGACTGGGAGCTATAGCCAACAAAAACCTGTCGTCGGGAAGCCATCTCGAACTTATCACGCTGCGTCTTCAGAATGTGTACATAAGCGTCGCACCCAACGATCTTGAAATAAGAGACATCATGCTTAGTCCCGAAGTAAGCCTCAAAAGGTGTCATCCTGTCAACGGCCGAAGTGGGAGATCAATTGAGGATGTGAATTGTGGTAGTCACTGGCTCGGCCCACAGAGACTGAGGTGTCTGTCGGTGCTCCATCATGGTGCGTGCCATCTCGATCACACTTCAGTTCTTCCGCTCCAAAATGCCATTCTCTTGGGGAGTGTTGGTGTTGGCAATCTCCTGGTGAATGCCCCTATCTGCACAAAAATGAGCAAACTCATTAGACATAAATTCACCTCCCTTGTATGAATGCAAGGTCTTCAGTCGCCGGCCAGAAAAATTCTCTTCAAAGAGAAGCCAATCCTTGAAGTGAGAGAAAGCCTCCGACTTCAAAGTCAGGAAATAGGCCCAAGTCATCCTGCTGTAGTCATCTACGATCAACATGAAGTACAAGCTCCCCTTCAGGGACTTGATCCTCATCGGGCCACAAAGATCCATAGATACAAGCTCCATGGGTAAAGTAGACCGCCTAGAAGCTTTGTTGGGAATCGCATCCCGATGTAGTTTCCCACAAATGCAGGAGACACATGGCTGATGGCTCACCACTATGTCCGGCAATCCTCAGACAAACGACCCTCACGACGCCTTCCGAAGGTACTCGTAGTTCGAGTGGCCAAACCGAGCATGCCATAACTCCGACTGTGTCTGAGAAGTAAGAAGAAGAGAGGTAAGAGCTGAAGAAGACTTCAATTTGTAGATGCCATTCTTCTCATACCTTGCAGAGAGAATCTTCCTCGATCCATGATCAAGGACTCGAACAGTATCACTGTCAAACTCCACCAAGAGACCAAGAGCACAAATCTTATGGACTGAAAGTAAATGATACCCCAAACCTGGCACATGCAACACCTCAAAAGTGTGGGTACCACCACGTCCATCCGAAATAAGCTGCATCTCACCCCGCGCAGCAGCAATAGACACAGAAGAGCTCTCTCCAATGAGAATCTACCCACGCGAAGGTCGCAAATGGGCAACACCAACGGAAGAAGTCATTTGCCGTCAAGCACCACTATCCACAATCCACTCTCGAGCCGGGGGAGTTGTCATCGCAGCATCAGAAGTCTTCGATGTAGAGTCCTCAATGACTGCAAGTGTAGAAAAGCAGCTGATGAGGGTGCAGCCACCACTCCAGAATCCTTCATGTCCTTCTTCTTGGTATCCTTCTTGTCTTTGTCAAGGCAATCCTTTTTCCAGTGACCGGTCTTTCCACAAATATGGCAAGTTGATTTCTTCTCCTTATCCTTCTTGGATTTAGTGTCCTCCTTCTTCTTTTGGTCATTCCCCTTCTTCTGAGAGACTTGACCAACCAATGCCTCCGATTTGCAAGCATTCTGTCCCTTCAATTGTTCTTCCTTATCCAAGACCATAGGAACCAACTCTTCCCACCGAAGAGTCGACTCTTGCCGTGATGCAATAAGAGTGGAATAAAAGGTACCGAATCCTAGCGGCAACTGGGATAGTAAAGTGATTCCCATGTCTTCACAGGAAATAGGCTTCCCCACATTTTGAACCTGCATCTGAAGCTGCCAAAGCTTGTTGATGTATTCCCGAAGCGAAGAAGGCTTATTCACAGACAAGGTCCACATCTGCACCTCCAAAGAAACCCTCTTCATCAAGGTCATCCAGTTGTACATCTGATCGAGCTCTAGCCATATCTCTTGAGCCACCGTCAAGTGCTCGATGTGAACTATCACGACTGTAGTGCAAGACAAAAACAGAAAAGATCGAATCCTAGCATTCAGTTTGTCCCAATGAAACCAGGCCTTGGTCAACTCCGCACGAGCATTGGAAGAGAGTTTGGACTCATCCCTCACCGAGGGCCTGTTAATCTCCTCCATCACCAGTTCCGCCAAATCATAAGACTCCAAAATGGCCAATATCATCACCCGCTAGATGCGGTAATTGTCACCATCAAGCTTTTGATCCGATGGAAGAGCTGGTAGGACAGGCACCTTCCTGTCCATGATCGCCTGGAACTCCAAACCAATCTCTGTAGACATGTCAACCTGCAATACCTGCACAAACGGAAAATCAGCCCCCTCTGACTGTGAAAATGCAACCTTCTAGGGCTGGTTCTTCCACTGCCCAAACCTTCTTCACCCGCCAGAGGCGATGAAAAGATAAAATCTGCAATGGAAGGCCTCAAACATAGCCTTCCTCCCCTTCGAACAGCAATAACTTGCAGCAAATTCACCGATTAGACTCCTTTTCCGCACGCCCACGCTCGCTTCAGCCTTGATCCGATGCGCAGCCCTCCCGCTCACCCTCGAATCCTAGAAACGCAGTATTGTGTCGCGCTGAAATCTCCTCTTCAGATAGGTTCAGCCCTCAATCAGTCCATCTTCACCGCTCTGATACCATAGTGCAGCGATGCGGAAGTGTAGGACAAAGACTGAGAGAGAGTGAATACAGAGAGAAGAGAGAGAGAGAAAAGGAGATAGTGTAAACACAGAAAATCTGCAGTGTAGTATGCTATATAAGAGTGCAGAAATACACAAGGGGGCAAAGAAAATATCTGCATATGTATCCGACTTGATGACCTCGATCTCCATCAGCCCGAGCACAGTCTATCTCAGCCAATAGATCTCAAGATCAGAATCTGAAATCACTGAATAATGTGTCAACAATGTGCTGGAGGACTGTTATATAAAGCAAAAATAAAAGGCATAAAAATAACCAGGTCGGCTGCATTAAATGCAACCGACTGCAATAAAATAATGCCAAATAACTGTCCGACTGTACTGCAAGCTGCCACGTGACACCTGCGCAGTCTGCTGGGGTGGCACTGTACTCTGTCTGCTGCTGACGTGGCTTTTGCCCTCTGCCGTACTGCTGTACCAAACCCTAACTGTGCAGAAACCCTAACACAACCTGTCCAAGGGATGACTCTACCACTAACGGGGGGGGGTGCCAGTCAGCGGGGGAGGGAGGTTCGACGGTTGTGATGGCGGGGGCGTGGGAAACAGCGAGTCAGTTGGGAGCTCTCTTTTGATATGTTAGTGATACTGTGACTATGCAAATGGCATAAAAGTTCTACTCCAGATGCCAACATGCCCTCACCGCTTCCTTAATTTGTGGATAATGGCACACATAATCATGGCTGTCATGGCTTGTAGCTTGGCCTAGGTGCGGGATGAAAGTATGAACAAAGCACAGTGTGGGTGTTGCATGGTGAGATCTATATACAATACATTTTTATACAACACATCCGTGGTTAGGAAAAAATCCCCTATAGTCTATTGTAGAGAAGCAAAAAAAATTTGACCTTTTTTATCCAATCACTCCTTACCCATCCTCAAGAGTTGGCTCTAATACCAATTGTAAGGCTCATAGTCCTGATTCAACTCAACAAAAGAAAAGAGAATCCAAGAAAGGCAAAAGAGCCCCTCAAATCTTTATGACAGCAATAAAATAGAGATTTGTACAATTATTAGGTCTCCAAGCCCAAGCTTTGTCTAGTATTTCAATTCCACATACTCACCTAACTAGAATAGCTCTTCACTCCATCTTGATCTTGAAGGGGAGAGTACGCAATGGAGTGCAAGGTCAAGGTGTGATGAGGAGCAGAGCTGAGAGTTAGGGAGAGTGAACGCAGAGATAGGTGTACCGTTTGTGATGGTACACAAAGAATAAAAGAATGTATTTATATATTAGGGTACATTAAGGGTGTGTTCAGACCCATAAGACTATTTACATGGAGACGAAGGGACTTTACATCCAACAACCTCCCACTTAAAGGCCCGAAGTGGTACCTTTAAGCCAACCAACCCCCACTAAACGAATGCAATGCTCATGCTGAGCCTTTGCAAGACACTTAGTGAGAACATCTGCAGGGTTCTCTTGAGTTTTGACCTTAGTCAGTGTGACAAGACCATCATCCAAGACCTGTCGAATAAAGTGATACCGAACATCTATGTGTTTGGTACGTGCATGGAACATGGCATTCTTAGCCAGACATAGTGCACTCTGGCTATCACAACCAAGCACTAGAGTACGTGAAGAAAGACCAAAATCCTTGACTAGACGGCCAAGCCAAATAATTTGCTTAGACGCTTCTATGGCTGAAATATATTCAGCCTCTGCAGTACCCAATGCTACAATTTTCTACAATCTTGAACACCAAGAGATAGCCCCACCAGCCAAAGTAAAAACATACCCACTCGTAGATTTCCTAGTGTCAAGATCTCCTGCCATGTCTGAATCACAAAATCCCTGCAACTCTAGTGTATCCTTTCCATAGCATATACACTTTTCTTGTGTACCTTTCAAGTATTGGAAGATACATTTCACTGCTTCCCAATGTGGCTTGCCAGGGTTAGACATGAATCTACTAACTCCTCCCGCTGCATGGGCAATGTCAAGGCGAGTTGCAACCATGGCATACATCAAAGATCCACAAGCTGATGCATAAGGTATACCCTTCATGGCACTACCAGCTGCATCATCCTTGGGGCAATCAGCTTTGTATGTGGCGGTAAAGGCACACCAAGAGGCTTAGCATCAGCCAGATTAAACCTGTCAAGTACTTTGCTGATATACTTGTCCTGTGAGAGAAACAACAAATGCTACCCTCTGTCTCTTTTAATGCACATGCCCTAAATGTGTTCAGCTGCCCCCAAATCTTTCGTGGAGAATGCTGAACTTAGCTACCTTTTAAGAGCATTCAAAGTACTCTTATGCTGTCCTACAATCAGGATGTCATCCACATATAAAACCAGCACGATAAGGTTGCCATCATAAGCCTTTTTAGTGTATAAGCAGTGATCTGCATGACTGCATTTAAATCCATGGTTGAGCATAAAGATATCAAATTTTTTGTACCATTGTCTAGGGGCTTGTTTCAGTCCATATAAGCTGTGTTTTAGCTTACAAACCAAATGCTCTTTTCCTGGAATAACAAATCCTTCTGGCTGCTTCATGTACAACTCTTCATCCAAGTCACCATGAAGAAAAGCAGTCTTCACATCCATCTGATCCAACTCTAAATCCAAGGATGCAATGAGAGCAAACAAAACACGGAGCGTAGTCATCTTCACCACTGGTGAAAAGACCTCTTGGAAGTCTATGCCTTCCTTCTGTGTATAGCCCTTAGCAACCAGCCGTGCCTTGTACTTGGGCTTCCCATCAATACATTTCACTTTGTAAACCCATTTATTAGGAATAGCTTTCCTATCCTTGGGCAAAGGTACAAGCTCCCATGTGTTATTTGAATATAGAAACTTCATCTCTTCCTACATAGTAAGCTCCCATTTTCTCTTGTTTTCACATGACTGTGCCTCTTTAAATGTCAGAGGCTCACCCTCATCGGTCACACAAAATGCAATCCAAAGATGGCTGAAATCTCTCTGCCTGCCTTCTAACACATATAGACCGTCTTACCCAATGATCTGTATCATCAAGCAGTGCGCCTACATCCTGAGAAATGTGCACACCATCACCAGGTGGCTGATTTTCAGCATTTTCTCGCTGCTGTAATCTGTTTTCAGCATGTTCTTCTTGTTGTCCTATTTCATCCTGTGCATCTATTTGCTGTCCATGATCTTCTCGCTATAGCACAATAGGTTGCTGCTCATTTTCAGTATCAAAAGGGACATAAATGGTTGCTGAATGGCTGGCTGTTCGTGCTGAAATTTGACATTCTTTTTGTCAAGATCACCATGTGTAGCATTTTTCAACAACTTTGTCTCATTAAATACTACGTCTCGGCTGCGTACTATCTTCCTACCTTGAGGAAGCCAAACTCTATAACCCATCTCTCCCTCATCTCCATATCCCTTGAAGATGCCCTTGATGGATTTCATGTCTAGTTTGGTCCTCTGTTCTACAGGTACATGCACAAAGGCATCACAGCCAAAGACACGCAAATGGTCAAATGAAGCAAGTTTGCCAGACCAAACCTCTTCAGGAATGCCATTTTCCAATACACGATCGGAAAAGCGATTACATACATGAACTGCAGTTTTAAGAGCCTCTCCCCAAAATTGCTACAGGAGATTAGCTGTGGACAGCATGCATCTGGCTCTCTCACAAAGTGTGCGATTTCAGCCACGCCATTTGATGCAGGATTATAAGGGGCTATCAACTCCCTCTTAATGACATGCATCCCACAAAACTTATTATTCATTTGAGACGTACTCACCCCCATTATCTGTTCTTATGGCTTTCAACTTAAGCCTTTTTGTGTGGTAACAAAAGCATGAAACTTTTTAAAAGCATCCAACACTTCCTTTTTACTTTTAAGTACATACACCCATGACTTTCTACTGAAATCATCAATGAAAGTAACAAAGTAGTGTGCATCCCCATACGAATTAACAGGCATAGTGCACACATCAGAGTGTACTAAGTCAAGAGCATGAGACTTTTTAACCACACCAGAGTAATAAGGAGACTTCACTTGTTTTCCATATAAGCAATCATTACAAAATTCAAGACCATAGACTTTTACATCAAATCTCCCTAAAGAGGAGAGAACCTAAAGGCCTTTCTGGCTCGTATGACTAAGTCTTTTGTGCCAAAGCTCCATCTCTGAATGGGCTTCACCCACATCCAAGAACTTGCCAAGTAATGCTTTACAATGTAAGTAATATAAAGTCCCCCTTTTGCAGCCTTTAACAATCAGCATAGAGCCCTTATGGACTTCCAAGATCCACCACCAAAGGTAGTAAAATACCCTTTAGCATCAAGCTACCCAACTGATAGTAGACTTTTCTTTATGCCAGATACAAATCTGACATCCTACAAAATCAGCTCTTGGCCATTTTCAAGAGCCAAGTGAATGGTGCCAACACCCTCTATCTCACATGCATAGTTATTACCCAAGTAAACCTTGCCTAGACAACCTGCAATGTATTCAGAAAATGACTTCAAAGAGGGAGTAGAAAATGACTCCAAAGAGGGAGTAACATGAAAAGAGGCATCACTATCCACTATCCATGATTGTGACAGCCCATCATGAGCTGAAAGTAAGGCATCAATTACCTCCTTTTTGGTGATGTGCATATCACCTGTTGCTGTCATAATATCTGCATCATTACATGAGGCTACAACAAGTATCTCTTCAGTGTTAGGAAACTCTTCAATAACCACACTAGATGCAACATTTGCCTTTGCAACTTCTTTTGAGAAAGAGCTGTCATCATCTTTCTTATCATCCTTCTTTTTCTTACCCTACTGTTTCTTTCTTTCTTGCTATTTCTTGAAGTACCGAAAATCGGGCTTTTTATGCCCTTTATGCCCATACTGATAGCATTTGACATCCTGTTGTTTGCCCTTGCTTTTGCTTCTGCTTTTACTTTTATTGGTTACATTATCCCTCTTTTCAAACCTGCCTCTCACATGGTAAGCTGAACCACTGCTTTCGCCACTAGACTTTCTTTTGATTTCTTCATTAAGCATCGAACCTCTTACACTATCAAAAGTCAAAGAAGGATTGTTGCTAACTGACACAACCAAAGATTCCCAACTGTTAGGCAAAGTCATCAATAAGAAAATAGCTTTCAATTTATCATCAAAAGATGCCAAACCAGAGTCCTGCAACAACTGACTCAAAACCCCTGTGAAAGCACTCAAATGCTCAGATGCTAGCTTAGACTCATCCAACTCCATGTTCACAAGTTTATGCATAAGATGCATTTGATTCACAAGAGTTGTATTTTCATAAGTATCCTTAAGCTTTTTCCATATAGCATAACTTGTATCAAGACACTTGATGTCTGTAAGTACATCATCAAACATTGCCATCTTAATGTATGCAATGGCCTTCTTATTAAGTCTAGCCCAATCCACATTTGTCATTGATGCAGGCTTAGTCTCCAAGAGAGCATCTTCACAGTCCTTGAGAAACAAAATGCCTTGCATCCTATCCTTCCACAAGTCAATGCCAGTACCATCAAACCTCTTGATTTTAGAGAGGGATTTAGTGTCACTACTGCTAGAAGCATTTGCAGCCATTTTTCAACAATAAACCAGAAATTCAATGCTGCAATTTATAACAGCAAAAATTAGCTGAATTTTCAGCTGATTTCAGCCCAATTTTTCAGCAAATAATAGCAAGATTCAGTCCAAGTACAAGTACAGCAGTAGAACGAATGACTTTCAGCAGTATGACTGCAATTACAGAATACATTAAATGCATACATCACTACTAGGTAACTCCCACTTCAGCAATATCACCAAAAATACATCTGCAACAATCCCAAATCTGCAAATGATCACTAAGACTGCTGCAACATGAATAATCAGCAATACATCAACTCAATGGGAGCTGTCCAACATGTGTACTACATACATATGTGATCGTATCATCTTCTGATACCCAAAACACCAAGAAATCTCTGCAATTTCTCCAAAATCGCACAAGCGGGAGATAAAAATGCTCAAATCACTCTACTTATAACCACAAGATTTCTTCAGTAATATTCCCAAAGTGCATTTCACACATTAACTTTGCCAGAATCCACAGATTTCAGCAAAAGCCTTTCACTGACCGATCTGCCCTGATTGCATTAATACATGTTCTCGAAAGCATAAAACAGGAAAAATTAGTAAAATTTCACAAAATTTTGCAAAAGCCCCAAATTTCTCAAGTCTAATTGTGCACCAATGTCAGCCAATCTGACTCAGCTGAACAAAATTTCACCAATACAGCAAAAGCCCCAAATTTTATGGGTCCAATGTTGAGAAATTTCACTCAAATGAGCAAAATTTCAGTAAATTTGGCGAAATCCCTGATTCAAACGTGCACAATGTCTGCAATTTCTGATGCAGATGCCTCAATTTTGCATGAACAACACTCAATCTCGAAAAGCCCCAAATTTTTGGGCATAAATATGCACAAATCTGAACTCTCTGCTTGTGCATGCAAACCCCTGTCAAGCCAAGGGGAAATTCCAAGAGAATTTTAAAGAAAAAAAACGAATTTGTGGCCCAAAAAAGGATGTCCGCGCTGGTCACAGCTCCGTCATGCCTATCACGCCCATTTGCCGGCTCATCACGTAGGTCACACCTCGACTCCCTGCAGATGTCGCTTGCCGCTGGTCGTTGCCCGTAGCTGGTCGTTGGCAATCGCCCGTCGCTGATCGTCAATCAGTTGACTAGTCACATCTCCCATCTAACACCTTATCGTGAAGCTGTCTCCTGTCGCCTGCAATTGTTTCCCCTCGCCTATGACTACTTCCTCTCTCCTGTAGCTGTAGTTATCACCTACACCAATCGACTGTGAGTGCTAGCTATTGCTTGCACCTGTCTCATCTGCGAGCTTGGACCGTCGCGCTCTCATACCAATTTGAAGGGGAGAGTGTGCAATGGACTGCAAGGTCAAGGCGTGCTGAGGAGCAGAGCTAAGAGTTAGGGAGAGTGAACGCAGAGATAGGTGTACCACTTGTGATGGTACACAAAGAATAAAAGAATGTATTTATATATTAGGGTACATTAAGGGTGTGTTCATACCCGTAAGACTATTTACACAGAGACGAAGAGATTTTACACCCAACAAATCTGCCTTGAATGGCCTTCAACTCGATCAAGCCCTAACACTCCAACTCAAGTCACTCTCACATGCACTCCAGCACACGGGTAGACTCACTACTCACAACTTCACACAAACAAAAGGACAATTGCCACAATGATCTCCTCAAGTCGTCCTCTATCCATTTTATGCTACATGAAAGATGGTGCAACCAATGCCATTCAGCCCAACTTTTATTCGTAGTTGTTTTCATTACTTTCAAGCAACCATTAAAAAAGTCTCATCACCTTTAATTTTAAAAGGTTTAATTAATTTAATATGGTACGTCACCAACAATTTGACACCTTTTCATAAGATCAACCTGCACGATCTTTGCTACCCATGGCCTACAATAAACATCGACCAACTCAAATCTTGCTCACACACGTCTCACCTCTCACACAATCCTTCTCATGCATGCTCGTCATCCTTCTCGCACACACAACCATAATCATGACATTTGCCTCCACCTATCACATCATCTACCTGGCATAGCACGTGTATGTGGGGGAGTGCCTAGGTGTATTACAACTATTGATGTTTCGGGATGCATGGATTATCATGACTACAACATGCTCTCAAAGTTGTTCTCAACATTTCTGATACCACTCTCAACTGAAAAACTTATCCCTAGTCCTCGAGACACGGAAGTTTGAGGCCCCTATTGTATCATATTCACCATCCTCATTATTTATTCATTCACCTTAGCATTCTACATCTTGAGCTTCATACTATGTTTGTTTGCATTGTCTACATTTTTTAATCTATGCCCAAGCATTTCTTTAAAGAGGTGTCTAATGAGGATCACGGTGAAGTTTAGACACTATTCAATCAATGCACAGTGAACAAAGAAGGTGACCATTCTTATCTAGTGACTTTTAGAAACTATTTAACTAATCAATGTGAAGCAGCATATGAAATAGAGTAGCTTAGCATATTTTGTCAGAAAAACGTGGAGCAACAGAAGCAAAGAAACAAAGCTATTGTATATATAGAGAATTGAACAAAAGAACATGAATATATGAATTCAAAAATAATAAACTCAAGAAACGAAATCCATATACCAAAGCACAAGAGTGTGTATAATCACACTCCCAAACTCCCTCTCTTCAATGAGAGGGGTGGGTGGTTATCAAACAATAATGACAAAGAGGAGAGTTGATATATAAATAGGCATAAATAAAGGAAGCAATGATCAAGTCAGCCAGCCATAAATGCCACCACAAATGTTGACCAGCAAGCCAAAATATGCTACCCACTCAAAATGAAATGCACCCAAATAACTTGCCCATATATCCCATGATATATACTACACTAACACTGTCACGGGGACGTGAAATTTTGAGATGCTTTAATCTTGCTGATAACATTTGATTAAGTTATTAATCAAATGTGCAAGGTTGTTTATCACATGTGATGCATATGGCAGTTATTTCATGGTAACAAGCCAAGGACCCTAAGGATGCAGTGGACGTCAAAGGAATAAGTTGTGATAAGTTATGCAAACTCAACTTTGGGGGTTTTGACCCTGGGACAGTTATTTGACCAATAAGTGTCAGTGATAACACTAGGGACCAGCATTGATTAGCTAATGCCAGTCTAAGGGTCAACAGAGGTTGGGGACCACTTCAGGTTGCAAATGGCCTAGCCAATTTAATTATGGATGGGTGCATTTAATTTTGGGGCAAGGTCAGAAGGGCTGAATTTAATTTTCAGAATTATTTAATTTTGAAAGTTAATTAAATAGCTGAAAAATACTAGAAAATGGATTTAGAATGCTACCACTTGGCAAAAATGCCCATGCAAGACTGAAAAACGTCTTTAGAGGCTAGAGAGAGACATTCAGTTATTCAACCTGCAAGAGAGAGGGAGGAGATGTTGTTGGTCTGATCTACAGCCATTGGAGGACCTTGTGAGGCAGCCAAGGGCAGGAGAAGACTAATCTACAACAAGCGACAACAATTTTGAGGCCTCTTCGCAACTGGCAACAACATTAAATGCTATCTGGTACAGGCAGCAATCAAATTTCAGGCCTTTCTCGCGAAGAATTCCTAAATTTCTCTCTCTTCTGGCATTCTCTCACCTTCTCCAGCTTGTGCTTAGTCAATCTCAGTATTTCTCAGCCTTTTGGATCAGATTTCAATCAAATTTGGTGGAGAGCAAAGAGATCTCTATTGTAAACCCTAAATTTCTGCAAAAATTAGCATCATCATACACTGAATTCAACACCTGAAATTTGTGTAATTGTCATGGAATTCAGATGCCAGCCCATTCATTGTAAATTGGGGCAGCATTTGGCCAGTTGGTGCTTCCATTTATACAAGTCCTTGGTAAAAAATCAAGGGGCAATTGACCCTAATTGATTTTGCTGATTGTTGCTACAACAAAGGGGCTTTTGGAGCAACAAAGGAGACTATAAATCTCAACTTGTACTCATTCCATTAGCAATCAAGTTAAAGAAATACCGAAAGGGTTGCCAGTTTTGGGACCAATAGGGTGTCCAATGTCACAGATTATTAAAGTAATTTGTACATTTCAAATTATGTTTATTTGCTGATTGTTCTAATTAAGTGCTTAATCAGGGAATTACCACCCTTTCCAAGAAGGAAGGCTAGTTTCAAACACCCTCTCTCGAATCATGGGTAACAAGTATAATGAAATATACAATGATGAATGGCCCACCATATTACATACAATAATGACAACCAGATAGAACCATGGATACCCATGTAGTGGGTGATCAAGCCACCACCAAGGTGCCTCAGAAAGACATTGATGTTGATGTCAATCATACTAATCTCCAACCAACAAGAAGTAGATATAGTTGAATCTTGATGCCTACCATAAACCAGCTCCATCATGACCATGGATTTCTCGGCCTTAAACCGCCAAAATGTCCCCTCATGTAGAACCTGACTAGGTGCACAAATCGCCCTCTATCACACCTTCCATCAAGAAACTAAAAGGCAAACCAACTCCAAGATTTGTATCTCACAAACTTCATCGGTGCATGTAGAAAATCACGCTCAGGGTCCAACAACCTTGCGTGTCAACGAGACTAACATACCCCACCACCACCCCCCACCTTCTAGCACTAGAGAGTTGTCAGGGATGATAGCACCACCAGGACTAGAAGAACAATCCCAAGCCATTACAACCTTCGAAACATGGCCCAAATCTATGTCACAATCTAAGGATGGTGAACAATCAGAGGAATCCTTGCTCTTCTCCTTCTTCACCTTTTCTTTCCACATTGTCACTCGCTTCTTGCAGTCCTTGCAAAGATACCCCTTCTTACCTCGAAAGTAGCATTTGACCCTTCTTCTATGTGTCACCCCTCTCTAAAGCAACCAAGACACTCAAATGAGGGCCACCAAAACGAGATGGCAATCTCCCCTATAATCGTAAAAAGCAAATCCATGCTCAAGTAGAATTGATGTTGGGTTGGAAACCAATGGGATTATTAGATTTTGAGCTCATAAGACATCTGCTGCAGCACGAAACTCCAATGGCACTTTGTAGAGAATACACCCTACCAAATGAACTTCGGGTAGAGCAAATTGCATGTTGAGAAGCTGATTCCTAGATCTGTGTCACTCAAAGAATGAATGGCTAAATCATATCACTCACCTCAAGTTGAATATTCTGCAACTAGCCACAACTGGCCATGAATGGTAATAGCCCTCATGGTCGATGGAGCCTTCTACATAAGTTGGAGCTTCTCCCACACCTCAAGAGATGTCCCACACTAGGTAACCATCGGTAGAACATCCTTTGACATACATTGAAGAAATGCTGAGTATGATTTGTCATCATTATTTCCTATGTATTGTGACTTCATCAGAAGAGGAGAGGGTTGTCAGAGACACAAGGCAGAATCTAAAACAATGTACCATGGAGACTTCTGCACAAAGCATGCTTTCATTACTGTACTCCAAGTTAGATAGTCAAGGCCTTCATGTGAGCCTTCCCTCAACTGTGTAAATCAAGATTTAAGCAACCACAGAAGGATGAAACACAGGCAGTCAAAGTGAAAACAACTACAAAACTGAGAAAATGTGACCAGTCAAGTGAAAACAATGGTTGGGCTGATCAGCTTTCAAAATGCAAGGTTCAGCAGGAGAAACGCAAATTAGACAGGCTGCCCAATAGCTGAAAATTGCCACCCAGCTGAAAAATAAGGTGCTCAAGCCAGTTTTCCACGTGGAGACTGGAATGACAATCATGGATTGTTTTTTCCATCATGGTGGTGCTACAAGGAACGTGGAAGGTTTTGGAACTTTTGGCTACTCTCTCGCCGCTGTAAGCTGCATGTCTAGAGATCTCGGACTACAGTGCTAGCTGTGTTGACAAAGGGTGCTAGTTTCACACATTTGTGTACGTGATTTGGAGCTCTTCTGTGGGCATCAAGGATTGCTCATGCAGGATGCAGGAACATGCTGCCAATGTTGAAGACTTCCAATGTCATCTCATGCACTTGATGTTATTGAAATAAAGATAAGCAGGTACCACATGGGGTACAAAGGTCTTTAGGTAAATTATGCAATTGTGTAAGGGCGATCTAGCACTGGTGTTGTGCTATCTAATCCTGTTTCGAGTATTCAACTTGAACTATGGTATTAATTGTCTTTTGTCTTTAACTACTGAAGACTGGTGTCATTACCCTACACAAACCTCACAACATATGACTGCACAAATTTCACATTTCATTCTTAAAGACATAGTAGTGCTTTGCTTACTTCTATTCATTTTTTAACTTGGACTGCACTCCATTGCTACTCCTATAAGTCTAGAGACCACCCTTGAAAAATCATCTTGTACCAGAACATTTACTGACCACTTTTTGTCATTTAAGCAGGCAGTCAATCACAATTCCCCCTTCCTCTTTTTCAAGAAGATAGGAATATACTCGATCATCAATCCATGCTGATTTTGCAAGAGTGGAAGGGGCAGTAGGTGTCTAATCAAACATATGATGACCTTAGATAATAGATTCCTGACTAAGCTGCAACCTACAAGACCCCTCTTTAAACTTAATGTTGGCAATTCATGTATTTACCTGCAGCCCTGTACCTGTAAGGATATGTACGAAGAGGGTCCAACTGGGTGACCATGGCCAAATCTGCCATGCTCTTGTCACGTTCACAGTATTCAGATCGTTTCTCATAAGCAGAGGCATTATTTTTAGCCTTCTCAATTAGTTTTGTCATTTCCTCATAAGCAGAAGCTCTATCATTTTTCAAGAAGAATACTCGAGCAAGGCCTTGGTGTGCTCTTGTGTGCCGTATTTCCAAAGCGCTAATATAGCAATCAGCAGCTAAATCCAGTTTTCCACAGTCAACATAGACACTTCCCAAGTTGTTCAAAGCCTACAAAAAAAAACTCCTACATGATATACATGCATTGCCGTTTCATATAAGCAGGGAGACTCCCACTATCTACAGGAGTTCAAATTGCAGAAATGAACACCGAACACTTATCATAAACCCTACCCAGTTAGTACACTTCCAAAGGATACTGACCTGGCCCTTGCGAAGCCCATCTGATGGGCATTTCAGAGCTTCTTTGAGAATTTCCACCACTTCTGCAGTAGATTCAAGATCCCTGCTTGTATCAGCTAATGCATATGCCTTCAAGAAAAAGGCTTCAAATGAGCGTTGTATACTGATTGACTCCTGTGCTTTTGCAACGGCTTCCTTTCGATGCCCTGTGTCATAAAAAATCCATCCTTCATACACAAGACGCTCATGGTCACTGAGTGCATTATCACGAGCAAGCTGAAGACTTCGCATAGCTGCTTTGGAACAGTTTAACCTGTTGTACACAAGAATAAGATATCCAGTCCAAAAAACTAATGACATCAACTGTTGCAAAACTTTCTGAACTTAAAACACACCGTAGAAGAAGCAAAGACTGTCTGAAAAACAGTAAAGCCTTTCCAGGATCTGACTCTAGCATTTGATGGACAACAGCTAATGAACCAATGTCATCCACCGAAGACCACCGATCGTAAAGCTGCATCCAGCAGTCTGCCATGTTCCATTGATCAACATGGGGAGACAATAGTTCAAGCAATTGCAAAGCACGTACTCGCCCTGAATAGAGAGTATACTTTGGGTTAAGAGTGAGTAAGGCACGGACATCCCTTATGGCTCCAGCATAATCCTGGCCAGCTAGACAGAGATAGACTCGCAGCTCAAGGCAATCAATGTACACCTTAAAACCAAGAACTTGATTTATCTCTAGAACTGCAGCATCAACTTTTGATTCATCCATAAGCCTTGCTGCCCTGTACTTGTAAGGGTATGTTAAAGTTGGATCCAGTTCAGTTGCAACATTTAAGTACACAATCTTTTCTTCATCATCTCCATAGAGAGCCTTTTCAGCATAGAGCCATCCAGTTGGTTTTTGAGCGCGCATGACTGACTTCAATGTAAAAAGAGCTCCATTCCTATTCCCAAGCTTATACTTAGCCCGGGCCAGACCAGTAACAGAATACACATGACCCTCCATGAGAGCTTCTTCAAAAAGATTATGTGCATCACTATACTGTTTCCTTTCAAGCATCACACAGCCAAGTTGGTGAAATGCTAAGGCTTTCTGTCTCCCAGGTGCAGCACTTTCCTTCATGTCCTGAAGCAAAAGCAGACAAAGATCTGATCTCATGTCCTCCTCCATTGCAACTTGGCTCAGCAGACTGTAAAGAGCATATGCAGCATTGAATTTTGCCATAAACATCCTGGTATCAGCCCTACTTAGAAGACCTGCTATGTGAGGATCATGCAAGATGCTTGGAAGCCCCCAGAGTAGAACATCTAAGCATGAGGCCATGAGTTCTTTGGCACCCTCTTCCAGGCCATACTCCAGAAATGTGACAGCATCCTGCATGCTTTGAACAAATGTTGCCAATATACCATCACAAGCATCCTTGACATTCTCACAACAGAACCTGTTTGCAAAAGCAAGTACTTCAAGAAGTCCATCAGGCTTCAAAGGGGGCAAGGATCCTGTCCTACTAAACTCATCCACAGCTCGCATGGCTTCTGCAGATACATTATTACAAGAAAAATCTATTCGTTTCATTCTCGACTCTGTGAAGCACCCATTGAGCATGGTATCAAAGGGAACTGAAAGAGAGGCGATCCTTTGTCGGCCACAAAGAACTTCTTCACTGCCTATCGAGAAGGTAATTATTTCATCTAAAGTGCCAACAGAGGAGCAAACTTCAGCATCACTGTCATCCCTGCTATATTCAGAGTTGTTCCCATCATCTCCTTCTGCGTACCCTCCTGCAAATAAACCTGATGAAGAAGATAACTCGGTTACCTCTTCCCCCCTTCTCTCCCAATGCAACCAAGCTTTATAGACCACCTTCGCCTGTCGTGTGGTGGCAAGGTCCATAGCAGCTCCAATACTCCGACGGACCAATTTCTCTTCACCCAAACCTTTAAAGACAAAGGCCTGAAGCAAATGCAAGCTGGATTTGTCCTGCTCCAGAGCTGTATCAAGCTCTTCGTGTATCCCAGCAAGCGTTTCCACATAATCCACTGGTTTGAAATGAGGTTCAATTGGAGGGTCAGCGAGCTTGGAAGCCAAAGAGCTGTTCAAACAGCAGGAAAAAGTTGTGAGAGTGAGAAACACTGCTGTGAGTTAGACATCTCATTGAAATGCATGTGTCGGAATGCTCTAAACTAGACATCTTATTGAAACGTGTGTGTTGGCACAATCTAAGCCAGAAAACTTATGGGAATGCATGTGTCAGGTGGTTATCAGAGCACGAACTGAGTTTTGACAAACTCAAGGAATGTGTCATGACAGGCTCGATAATGGCACTCCCTAATTTCACCCAAGCATTCAAGATTGTTCCCAATGTAAGTGGACTTGCCCTCGGAACACACTCTTGGTGAGTGCTTCACATCAGAAACTGTATGCACAGTTGTGCTAGCGCATGCAAGAATTTGGCTACATGATCCCTTCCACTGTCAGGCACAGTAAATGATTGCAATAGAAGATATAAACAAGAACACCAAAATCAGTTATGTGATACAAAAAATAAAAACCTGCGTGCAGAGTCCTTCTCTTCAAGGCCATGCTTCCTGCATTTGCCTCTCTCCACTTGTAGCCAGGATTGAGGCACTTTTTCTATCGGGGAGACTGCATGCACTTGGCTGCCTCTACATGAGTCTGTCATCCAGAGGCTTCTCATCTCAGCATGTGCGTGAATTGTTCAAATTCCAGCTAAATTGGTGTGTTAGAACGGCAACCATGACTGTCCACGAGCTCAGGAGTTAAGAGCTACGATGTGGTCGCAATGCCCATACCAAGGTACTTTGAGAGAGAGAGAGAGAGAGAATGTGCGTGCGCACGCGCGTGCGTGTGTGTCTGACATGCGTGTTTATGTGGGTATTTTGTCTGTGAGGACCAGGATTGGACACAGAGAGAGAGAGAGAGAGAGAGAGAGCAGGGCTATGCGATGGGGAGCGAGAGTAATGTATTCTTGCAAAAGGATTACGATATAAAACAAGATGTGTATATAGCAGGTGAAGTTCCAGTGTCGACAAAGGAGAGTACATTGGTGGCCGTGACTCTCTCCCTCTCTCTGCTGTAACGGTCCTAAGGAGGAGACCGGCAGCAGGAAGGCCAAATGATATCAGCAGAAACAGAGGCAAAAGAAGAGGCAGGGTGGCCACATGGACGCCCAATTAGGTTGGTTACACACCGCCATTGCCTGCCCAATTTGTGCCCAGTTGGTGGGCATAAGAAATTGACTTGGGCGGTCGCCACCTGCTTATACATTGGGTGCGGATATTTTTCTCGATCAATAAGTGTCTATTCATCTTCCGTCCTCAATCATTTACACACCGGCCACCATCTATACACTGGACACTTTCCTAAATTATCCCCTAATCACATGTGAATGAAAGGATGCTATGGATGTTGATCATTATTGACATAATAATTAATATTTGAATACCTAATTGAATACAACCATTGATGCTAGATAACATAAGTTCATGTTATTGATGAGGATAAGGGGACACAATTCATCAAACTAACACATATTACTGGCATACTAATCTATGTTAATTGTTATTGGCAAAGGAGAGCAAATTGGTGGCCATGACTCTCTCTCTCTCTCTCTCTCTCTCTCTCTCTCTCTCTCTCTTTTGTAACAGTCCTTAGGAGCAGACCGGCAGCAAGAAAGCCAAATGATGTCAGCAGAAATAGAGGCAAAAGAAGAGGCAGGGTGGCACATGGATGCCCAGTTAGGCTGGTTACACACCGCCATTGCCCGCCCAATCTGTGCCTAGTTGGTGGGCATAAGAAAAGCCGACTTGGGCGGTGCCACTTGCTTGTACACTAGGTGGCGGATACTTTTCTTGGTCAATAAGTGTCAGTTCATCTTCCGTCTGCAATCGTTTACATACCGGCCACCAAATTATGCCCTAATCACATGTGAATGAAGGGATGCTATGGATGTTGATCATTATTGACATAATAATTAATATTTGAATACCTAATTAAATACAACCATTGATGCTAGATAACACAAGTTCATGTTATTGACAGGGAAAAGGGAATATAATTCATTAAACTAACACATATTACTGGCATACTAATCTATGTTAATCGTTATTGGCAAAGGAGAGTAGGTTGGTGGCTGTGACTCTCTCTCTCTTTGTTGTAACGGTCCTTAGGAGAGCATACTAGTAGCAGGGAGTCCAAATGATGTCAACAGAAATAGAGGCAAAAGAAGAGGCAGGGTGGCACATGGATGCCCAGTTAGGCTGGTTACACACCGCCATTGCCCGCCCAATCTGCGCCCAGTTGGTGGGCATAGGAAAAGTGGACTTGGTCCGCCATATACACCGAGTGGCGGACACTTTTCTTAGTCAATAAGTGTATGTCCATCTTCCATCCTCAATCGTTTACACACCAACCACCATCTATACACTGGACACTTGCCAAATTATCCCCTAATCACATGTGAATGAAGGGATGCTATGTATGTTTATCATTATTGACATAATAATTAATATTTGAATACCTAATTAAATACAACCATTGATGCTAGATAACACAAGTTCATGTTATTGACAGGGAAAAGGGAATACAATTCATCAACCTAACACATATTATTGACATACTAATCTATGTAAATCGTTATTGGCACTTACGATTATCATTGCAATTCACAAATTGCACAATCATTGGCTATAAGTATCACGAATTGATGTTATAAAACAAAAAAAAAAAGTAATTAATAAAACTAACACAAATTAGTAATGAAAAGGAGAGCAGGGGAGTTGAACCCCTTCACCATGCTATTGAGGCATGGTTTTACCCAGCTCTCAGTAGAAAGGTGGAAAGAAGGATATTTTATTAGCACACCACCCCTCTTTCCACCTTTCCACCTGCAATGCTGCAAATGCTACAAAAGTTTAACTCACCATTGTCATCGTCGTCGATCTCCTCCGCAGAGTCAAAATCTCCAAAGACTATTCTCACATTTGCATTCTCCCTCTCTCGAAACATGGCTCAAGCAACGTTGTCTCTTCGAGTCACTCCCCCAAGTTGGCTTGCCCCCAGTGTTGGCTCCGCTAATTGAGCTATTTGAATTGCTTGAGTGGTACCTGTGTTTGTTAGCATAGCAACCTCTACTAATCTATTCCTCAAACTATTTTGATGGTCCATGTCTTGACGAGGTGCATTACTTTCTCTCTCAAGTTCCGCTATTGCTTCACATATCCATGCATCATCAAAACTATCTCCGTGCACAATGCATATATTATGTAGAACGAGGCATGCTGCCACCACCTTCGGGACATTTTATAAAAGCATGTCACATCTCTTCAACAATATATGAAATCGCGCTTTAAGGATGCCAAATGCTCTTTCAACTAGCATACGAGTACTTGATTGTATGTAATTCCAATAATAATGTTTCGGAGATAATCCATCCTTACTACCCTTGAAAGGAGGAAGCATTCAAAAGTGTGTTGGATAAGCACAATCGCCTAGTAGACAGTATTGTCCCAAAGCTTTGTTTGTGCATCGTTTTCCTAGATCTGAATGTTGAAAAACATTCCAATCATGCATAGAACCTGCCTAGCCAACATCATAGTCCCAAACAACACAATTGGCTGCCACATTGATCTACAGAGTAATTGAGTGGAAGCCCTTTCTATTAAAATAATCTTTGTGGTTTTCTCTTGGGGCAATGATGGGTATATGACTACCATCTACTGCACCAACAACATATAATATACCTTGAAGGGCTTGAAATGCATCCGCATATTTTCGCATTTGTTGTGATATTGGCCACTTTATATGCATACCATGCAATCCAAATGCAGGCAGTGCATTGCAAAAGTCCAGGACAACCAACTATGTAAACAAAGTTGAGACCCCGTACAAATCAACTATCAGTCCCAAATTTGAGCCGCTCGCCAGGCAATGCAGAGCCACACTTACCTGCTTCTCAACAGGTATTGGTCTTCGATAGTTCATGTTTTTGTGTCGCATTTGTGGTGCTAACTTCACGACGAGATATTCAAATGTACTCTTGCTAACTCGTAACCTACTTTTAAATATTTGATTTGAATAACTCCCCGGAAGCCCTTGTTCCATAAAAGTTTGTGGTCTAGGATAAGCCTAGCATGATTGTTGCGATCATGCCTTTGATGATCTATCCTAGCTTGGCGTGCAACATAACCTCGAGCCATGCACTCCATCAAAGTATGCAATTGCATACTATCATCGTCCCTATCATCGAAATCACTTAACGATGGTTGAAACGTTACCATGACAGCAACTACAACACCGATGATACATATTATCAAAAGACTTTCATCGTTCATTCGTGTGTCAAAAGATACGATGAAACTTTATGAGACAATTGAAGAGAGATGTATAAGTAGACTTTAAAAATATACTTTTTTTAAAAGTTCAAGATTCATCAACTGTTGAAACCATCATTCCTTTTTGAGACTTTTGATTACACCTAATAGACCGAATATAGAGGAGGCAAGTGTATCCATGATAACAAGCTTTGTGCTCTTTAAATGTTTTTTTTCCTCTGAGTTTGCTTTTTGGTTGCCTAACATTGATTGGGTAGTGCTAGCCATGTCACTAAGAGACTCCTCTATCTTTCTACCCTTCTTATTGCATGCTCCTTGGCTGGTCGTTTGATCTTCAAAGGCTCATTAGAGCCAATGTCTTCTTGGGTGTGGTCACTTGGATCATTGGAGATTGATGTAGTGTTTTCTTCTAGAGAAGACAACCCACCAACAGATGAGGAATGTGCATCGCAACATTGGCACAATTCCACGTATATTCATCCACAAGATCATACCATTGGCAAGTGATCTCACGATCATTGCTATGGCATTGTGGGCCTTATCATTTCTATATGACTCATAGATGTGTCCCTAACATTTTTTGCATGCCTCACCATCTTTGTCGAACTCCAAAAATAGCAATGCTAATTGTGTGGCTACCTTGAACCATATATCCACTCCTTGCTTCGGTGGCTTTGGAAACTCCGCACTCATGGATCCTCGAATGTGAAAGAATTGTACTATCCATGCATCCTTCCACTGAGAAAACTGTCTTTTTGTGGTCGTTGAATGATCTTGTGTCTCAAGCGTGTCTTCTTGATTCTTTCCTTTCCGCACCCTCTTTGGTTTAGGAGGTTTTGGTGCATCGACTCCGATGAAGTTCATCATGGATGTTGCTTGTTGGCATTTTGAGAATGTGGCACCATTGGTACTTGGGTTTGAACCACATCAACCTCGTCACATGTGTCTTGGATTGCATCATAGGAACTTATTGCTTGCGGTTCTTGTTGTGATGGTGCCAAGGGGCCATGTTGAGGACTATGTGGAATTGGATGAAGAATTATATTATTGTGTATTGTTGTGTGTCCCTCTATACCTAACTATCTTGGTCGTTGGAATGGTGTGAATTGAGAAGGATGAGATTGATCAAAGGAGGGCTGTTTGGAAACACATTTAGAGGAATACCACCACCCATACTATGACTTTGGAATGTGGCTTGGAACACCCACACTTTGGCTCGAAAAGTACATAAAGTCATTACTGCATATTGCATATTGGCTCATTTGAGACACGAATTGTTGAAACTCCTCCATAGAAGTGCTTTCTTGTGAATCCATCGAGCTCCACCTTACGCATGAAAATAACGAAATGATTTTAAAAGTTGCTTGTCATTTGGAAAGTATAGTTGAAACCCATTACAAAGGAACAAGTTGTAGTGCTTTATTTTGCTCCGTGCATTCACTCGTCTTTGACCAATATAGTTATTTACAATATATGGATGGACTAAGACGTTTATTATTCTTTACATAATTGATCCATTGTTGTTCTTTATGTAACTTTATGAGACAATCTATATACAAGATCGTTGTATGCATAACTTTACAAGACACAGATTCAAATCATGCATAACCAATTTGGAACAATTCAATCTATAGATCCAGCACTGCTAACATTGATCGTAATGTCTACATGAATAAACATGCTTAAACTAAAACAATTTTATGCATAACTTTATGAGACAATCCGTATACAATATCATTGTATGTATAGCTTTATGAGACAATCTATGTATGCATAGCTTTATGAGGCAATAGCAATATATGCATAATAAGTGTATGCATAACTTTATGAGACAATGTGTATACATAATCATTGTATAATTAGGGCCATTACACACCCAAACACAACCGGCCAATAGGAAGGGGCCAATACGAAAAAAGGCCTTAATGTATACATATTCAAATCAAGTATCATAATCTACACATTATCTACTTATACAAAATCACATATGATAATCTATACATAATTAGTGTATACATATTCAAATCGTGTGTGACAATCTATACATAATCAGTGTATGCATAACTTTATGAGACAATATCAATATATGCATAATAAGTGTACGCATAGCTTTACGAAACAATCTGTGTATATAATCATTGTATAATTAGTGTATACATATTCAAATTAGGTGCCATAATCTAGAAATTATCAGCTTATACAAAATCATGTATGATAATGCATACATAATCAATTTATACATATTCGATGTATACATATTCAAATCATGTATGACAATCTATACATAATCAATGTATACATAATCGATGTATACACGTTTACGTCATGCAAGATTAGTCTAGACACAATCAAATGAAGCATAACTCGTTTGTACAATATTAATATATGTATAATCAATATATGCATGATGAATTTGACAACATTCAATTTATAGATTGGGCCTCAATCAATTCATCAATGGATCGATCATGCAATCCCCATTGACCCTAATGCAAGAGAAAAAATGGGGGACCATACATTTATATTGGTTCATACTTGAAAAGTAGATATGTAAAATCAATATATGCATGACAAAGTTGACAACATTCAATTTATAGATTGGGCCTTAATCAATTCATTAATGGATTGGTCATGCAATCCATTGACCCCAATGCAAGAGAAAAAATCGGGGACAATACATTTAGATTGGTTAATACTTGAAAAGTAGATATGTATGGATTGATCATGCAATCCAACAACCCCAATACAAGAGAGACAGCCTACTACACAGGGGGAACTATGGAGAGGGCACAACCTACACATACTATTTTGAAACATTTGTAACACTGTCCAATTCAATCCATGATGGTGGTAGCAATTAAATTTCAGTCACCATGAATTTCAAAGTGAACTTTGAGGCATGAAAAATTAAAAACATATTCATCAGTTGAAGGGAAATCAGAGAGCAATCTACTTAGTGTCAAAGCAGGGTAGCTCTTTCAATACATGAATCAAATAGACTTCTAGCAAAGGAAGCACCACTACAATGCAATCTAGATTTTGAAATAAGTAGGCAAAATCTGGTCTTAACTCTTCTTACATCCATTACATGTCCTAAATTCAGAAAATAGTAGAAGAATACTGTCCAATTCAGTCCATGATGGTGGTGGCAAAAGTAAAGATCTAGGGATAAATTTCAATCATCATGAATTCTAAATTGAACTTTGAGCTATGAAAAATTAGAAACATATTCATCAGCTGAAGGGAAATCAAAGAGCAATCTACCTAGTGTTAAAGCAGGGAGGCTCTTTCAATACAAATCAAATAGACTTCCAGAATCAAATATTTACATGACCTAAATTTAGTGAATAACAGAAGTGTAATTCATATATTCTCACTATTACATTCATTACAAAATGGTTACATCTATGTGTAATTCATGGCCGTGCTCATGACTTGGACCACCTCCTATAATCAAGATGGCACCTCCCAATATAGCACCATGTTCAATGCCATGATCAACCTCCCTAGGAAGTTGATCTTGCCCATCTTCTATGTTAGAAAATGGGGGTAGTTTCTAGTAACATATCAAATAGCACTAAAGTTGTTTGAGGTAAGTAGTAATGTGATCAAGTGATGACTCAAAGAAGGTGGAGAGAATATCAGAGACTAGATTAGAATGTCTAAAAGAGAGGTGCAATGAATTTAGAGTTGCCCATTTGGACTCAAATGAGATGTACTTTTGCTTATATAAGGCACCATGGTTAGTATATGAGTAGTAGTATATCATCTGAGCATTCCAAACTTGACCCATTGCAAACATGGTTAGTACATGAGTAGTATGGATGTTATGGGGCAAGTTTGCAATGCTGTGATGAGTAGTCAATTAGAGCTTGTTTAACTTAGTTCTTAAAGGATACTTTGATGTAGCACCATGTGGACAGCAAGCATTCACTATGAAGTCTTATGTATTGAATTTCTAGAGATACTTGGGGGATGCTACATTGATGTATTGATACTTGGCATTAGTTATTATGCTCAAATATGCTTATATTGAGCTCTAGGCTTTGGTTTTGAGCTTCAATGGTTGCATATTTATAGTGGCTCCTTGCTTTGAAGTTGTCTCGGTGGTTATGAGCTTGAAGGCTTATTGGAAATACATTCTCTTGAATGTATTGCTTCATGTCATTGGGCACCTAAAAGTTATGGGGTTTAGGTATTGAGCTTTGCTTTGCTCTTAAATATTCCTGATTGGCCTCCATGGGAACACTTTGATCTCTTCTTTGCAGAGCTTGGACTCTTGAATCAATGAGAACCTCTTGCTTACTTATGTATATATGCTCACCTAGTTATGATCTACATTTTTCATTTAGATAATATTGATGATTATGGGTTGGTTTGTACACCCAATACTTCCTCCAATTAGATAGGTTTGTCAACTTTAGATGCATACTTGGTTATACACTTGAGCCTTACTATTCATATGCAATGAGCTAGTTGTAAATTGGTGGATCTCTATTGCTTCTAGAGATCTCGTATGCATAGTCAGCCTATGTACATGCTACTCTTTTGTTTGAGATTGCATGTATATCTTTAACAATTTTGGGTCTCTGATAGCATTTAGTACCCTGGTGGTTAATGTGTATCTTGCACTACTAGTTGCATTACATATCATAGTTGCTACCTAGATATTCTTGCCCATGTGAGCTTTGTATTTTGGTCTTTTGCCCACATTTTACACTTATTTACTACACGTTTACCATGTTGAGATTTCAGTTTTGAGTAGTTTCTTTGAGAGTAGACATTTATATTTAGCACTCAAGTGCTTCTTGCTTGTGGACAACAATGTATCGGCTTAGTCTACCTCTTGTTGTATGCATTTTAGCTGAATTTTGGGATTGATTTACTATTATTACAGCAGCCCATATTCTCTTTGGTTAGTAGACATAATGGCAGGTGTTTCAAATGCATCTAATGACATGCCATCGTTAACATAAAAAAGTTGGATATCAATAACTTCCAATATTGGAAAACTAAGATTTGACAGGTATTGGTGTAAAACAAATAGGTTAGGCCATTGAAAACCAAGGGTATAAAGCCAAAAAATTCAAATAGAGAGCTATGCAAGTCCAACATTATATTGTCTTTATCTAAGTAAGTGTACTTTAATGTTATTGCAACTAAAGGTGGTGCTTATGATTTAGGAAAAATATACGTGATCTTTATGACAAATAGAGTCTTTCCTCACAGTTTTATTGGTTGAAGAAGCTTGTGGACCTTCACATGGAGGAGGGCACTTCTATGTCCACTTATCTAAATGAGCTCCACTCCAAGCTCGCTTATCTCACAAGGCATTCAATTTGAGAAAAACATAAAGTCTTTGTTCTTGCTTGTTACTATTGAAATATTAGAGTGAGAGCAAGAGAAAGTGTGCACAAGAGGGAGAGAGAGCTCAAGTGCAAGAAGAAGATCTTGCTTAATGAGTTGTTCACAAGTACAACTGGTACACTCTCCTCTACATTGAGAGTGACCTCTAGACTGTTTAAATAGCCTCTGGATGGCTAGGATTAGGGTATGGTTTGGTAAACCTCCCTTATATGCATACTTGTAAGTCTTTGGATGTGAGGCTTTCTACCATATTCCTAAAGACAAACACAACAAGTTAGATCCGAAGTTCATCAAATGCATCTTTATTGGATATGGTGATGCAAGTGAGATAGACTATCGCCCTTGGGATCCATAGGCTTGGAAGGTTATCCATAACCATGATGTTGTATTCCATGAGAAAAAGATGCATATGAAACTAGAGCATGTAGCTGAGATATGGAGGGTGATCTTTTAGGAGGAGCCTCTTGTCATAGTGCAACTAGTCCTAATTAGACAACGTATAACACAACTGATGATGTAGTGGCCCAATATCTACCTATTGTGTAGGATCATAATGCTACATAGAGAGGACATGCTGTACACATCCCACAACCAGTTTTGAGATGCTCTACTAGAGCCTCACGTCCTCCTAATCATTTTGAGTCCTCTATACATTATGTCATGGTGAAGATTTTGGTGAGCCCCTTACTTATGAGGAGGCTATGCATGGAGATGATAGTCACTCTTGGAAGAGGGCCATGTAGTTTGAGTTTGACTCACTTCAAAAAAATCGTACATGAGATTTAGTTTCCTTACCATATGGTAAACATGTATTGCTATGCAAGTGAGTGTATAAGTTAAAGAGCATCACTAGTCGCCCTAAGCCAACATGCAAGGCGCATTTAGTTGCTAAGGATTTTAAACTAGAAAATGGAGTTGGCTTTGATTATATATTTCTCCCATGTGGTCAAGATGACTTCGTTCACTTGGTATTGGCCTTAGTTGCACAGATGGATCTAGACTTGTACTAGATGGATGTTAAGATAGCTTTCTTATATGGGGACCTTCATGAGGATATCTATGTGCATTTATAAGTTTTTTTCCTGCAGTAATATGTATTTGTGTCTTTACATGAAGAAGGTCAGTGATGGTAGCCTTATCATTTTGGTGGTATATGTTGATGACATGCTGATTACTGGGAGTGCTCATGATGAACTAGGTGCTTTGAAGACTGAGCTCAAAAAGAGCTTTAAGATGAAGAATATGGTATATGCCTCTCACATACTTGGCATGTGCATTATGCACAATCTTTCTACGGGACTCCTCTACGTGTCAACAGAAGAAGTACATTCATAAAGTCCTTGAGTGATTCCATATGCAGGGTGATAAGCCTATTGGCTACCCATTACCTTCTCATGTGAAGGTTAGTCATAAAGTCCTTGAGTGATTCTATATGCAGGGTGGTAAGCCTATTGGCTACCCATTATCTTCTCATGTGAAGGTTAGTCACACACGGAGAATGTCCCTTGTCAGATGATGTGAGGGCCAAGATGGCTAAGATCCCATATATGCATTCACTGTGGGTAACCTAACATATACCTTGATAGCCACTAGACCTGACATAGCATTTACACTAGGAGTTATGGCTCATTATATAGTGACACTTGGCAGGCGACATTGGGATGCCGTAAAGATTATCATGAGATACATTAAGAACACTTCATTTATGTGCCCTAAAGAGTATCATGAGATATGTGCATTTGATATGGTGACCATGATACTAGGGTTGTGGGTTACCTAGACTTTGATTATGTAAGTCATGTAGATAGTAGGAAGTTCCAACTCTGGCTATGTCTTCACTTTTACTAGAGGTGATATTTCTTGGATATCCAGGGTGTAGAAATGCATGGCCTTGTCTACTACCAAGGCTGAGTACATTGAAGCCATTGAGGCTTGTAAGGAGGCCCTATGGTTAGGCCATCTAGTGGCAAACCTTGATATGACTATGACATCTACATTGCATTTAGACTCTACTAGTGCTATTTAGTTGGCATGTAATCCTGATTTTCATGTGAAGACCAAGCACATTGAGATCCGTTATCACTACATCAAAGAGGTGATTGAGGGCAAGCAGATAGGGCTTGACTGATGAGAATCCTGCATATCTACTCAATAAAAGTCTCCTAGAGGAACATTATGCCTTCCTTAGGAGGATGACGGGTATAGAGATGACATCTATTTCTCATCATGTTGTATTTATATGTACATCTTGTCCTTTGTCACTTTTTTCTTATTTTCTCCAGGCTCAGGCACATTTGCCTTTAAGTGGGAGGTTTTTGGGGATTACTTTGGAATGTTGTTTATCTTTTATATTCCTCAAAGAAAAAAGAGCTTTAAGGATGGAACCTACAATCATTGGTCCATGTAGAGATAATGTCTTCTTTCAATGAGGTCAAAATCAGCAACAAAGGCAACAAAGTCACTTGCAATCATTGTCATGACAATATTGATCATGAAGAAGTATTTTGCTACCACAAAAAAAAGCTAAATTATCTTAAGCACAACAAGAGTGATCACATTATAAAGAAATGTTAAAACCACATCAATAGTATAGAACACAAAGATTTAAGTCCACTACTTCATTTGAACCAGCTTGTCTCATAAAAGCAATTGTATTTCACAATCAATGTTGATATAATATTCACTATCCAAAAAGATATTTTGAAACCCATCAAGTTGTGAGTCTTATTCTATAGCCAATAAGCCAAGTTTAAGGGAGGGCCTACCCAATCCATGCAATGTAAATGAACTAGCACAACCTACCCTTTTTTGGGGGGGGTTTGAAAATAAGAGGAGTTTCCTAATAATATATGAACTAGCACTAAAGTCATTGAGCCTTCCATACATTCAACGTGAAAAATAAGCAAAACTCTTATTCCTTCAAGAGCTCAACCTACTTCTAGCTCTTACCTAGTCGCTCTCTTTCCTCTCCAACCATCAAGTTTAGTCTCCAAACAAACCAAATGATTTTGACATTGTAGTAGATAGAGCACATGCTCCCTCCTATTTTAGTCAATCTAATCAAAAGTTTGAGATGGTCTTAGGATCCTTATGTAGCCCCTATAACTCTAAGAGCTCAATTTATACCATAGCCCACTTCAAGATCAAACCATCGTACAAGGAGGAGGAGGAGGAGGAGGAGGAGGAGATGGAGATTTTGAAGTTCATGAATGTTTTACCCTTGTCCCTTACACTCAACCTTTTGAAGTTCATGAATGTTTTACCCTTGTCACTTACACTCTTAACCTCAATCCTTCACACGCACACACACACGCACATGCACACGCACACGCACATGCACGCGCACATGCACATGCACGTGCACGCACACGCACACGCACACGCGCACGCGCACACACACGCACACGCACACGCACGCGCGCACGCACATGCACACGCGCGCACGCACATGCACACGTGCGCATGTGCACCCGCACGCACGCACATGCACACGCGCGCATGTGCACGCGCACGCACGCACGCACATACACACACACACACACACACACACACACACACACACACACACACACACACACACACACACACAATGAAAGGCAAGCCATGAAGCAAATGTGAGCAAGAGAGTAAGGAGGCTTGGAAACAATTGGCATACACACAAGTATGATCTCTATACGCTTAGGGTGATAGGTCCTCGATCATAATTGGGGGATCCTACCCTTGAGGTGTCTTGAAATGTGGGAAGGGTCTAGGGTTTAGTAACTCCCTAGATCTAGTGCTCATGATAGTGCTCTTTTTCTTCTTGGCTCTGTTTTTCTTGAAATTTCCAATTACATCTTTATTGCATAGGGAGAGGATCTAGAGTGCGATGGAGATGGACTTTGCATAGGAGATATTCCTTTAGAGCCTTGTAAAGGCTAAAAAGAGACTTTGGAAAAATGGATGAGTACACATGGCAAGCCTACTATCTACTATGTCCTCTAGCACCATTATACAATAGGAGGGTAGATAATTGCTTGGAGATGTAACCAATAGCTATAGGTAATTGCATGCGATAATGAAAAATGGGTGAAGGCATTGGCGAATCTCTTCATGAAATCTCTGAAGGAAGGCACAAGATCCTTGGCCGATATAGATTTGTCTTTTTAGGTCTAAGGGCATATATAGTTGGGATCTTTGGGAAGTTTTACCTTCTATGATTCTCCTTGTTATATTGGTTGTGCTTGCAAGACAGGGCAACATGACATATTGGCTAGCCTTGCCCATGTGTCCCAAGGCTTCATTTCAAGGCAACATCTCCTAGTAGTAGCATGACAATAGCTCTAGTGGAAAGCCTCCATCTCACTTATTAAAGCCATTTTTGTACTATTTTCTCCCCCATATTGAGGAGCTATTGCACTATCCATAGGGAGAGTTGCCTCCTGAACTTGGGATCTCCATATGCCTTGAAATCAAAAGTTAGTGCAATGATGGACCTATGCCTCTCTTAATATTGATACAGGGCTTCATCTCAAGGGATTCCTCTTCTTCTACTTCTTTTGGTACATGTGATATATCCAATGGAGGTTTGTCACTTTCTACATTTGAGTTTTTAATGTATTGATTATTCCTTCATACATATTCTACTACTCTTGTGTAAGCTCTTGTGTCTCTTGTGTCTCCCTTGCCTCTTCTTCCTTATCATCCAAAAATTTGGTCATGTCAACTAGGGGTATCTCTTCTATTGGTAGCTTCTCCTTGGTCCTTGATTGCGGGTAAAGATATCTGCTTTTGACTATGGGAAGGGACAAGTCTAGAGACTCATGTGCATAAAATCATAATCGTTTACCCTTCAACACATAGATGGGTTTCCAATCTCCTCTTGGATGGCTCATAATTTTAAATAAAATTTTCCTCAAAAGAAACCTTGTTCAAGGTGGTAATAGCAATATTCAATTGGGTTTTCAATGCCTCTATGCAATCCACTAGTATCTGCAAAAACTTTACTTTTGCAAAAGATGTGTTCATTATCCTCCTAGATAGCATTCCAATGGAGAGAAGCTCAACCATTTATTAGTTTGACAATTCCTAGATCTATCATTTTATATGCTTGAGCAAGTGTTTTGAATGTGGTATCTGATTGGGTGAAACAATCAACAATTGCAATGCTAATTTTCTTAGCCAATGCCATCTCTATTTGATGGGTTGATCAATAGGTGTTATCAAGTGTATTGAAATGTTCACTTTCTCTCATGGGTCTATGGGTCTATATGGCACTTAGATATGGCACTTGGATTAGACCGCCCATTCCTAAACTTTAATCCTCTGGCCAACTATGTTGTGGCATACATGATGCGTTAAATCTTGTGTAAGTAAGACTGATTGTATTTACTTAGATAAACCCTTAAGACTAGCCTACATAGTCTATTTCCATAGCACACACATATGATAGTCCAAAGATATTAGGCAATGTGTCCAAATAAATGAATCATATAGGGTTGACAAGTGCATTTTTTTGAGTCCAAAGGTAGTAGGCAAAGAGCCCATCGTATATAATTATCCTACTTGAAACAACCATTACTATACAAAATTAGAAGGTAGTACTTATTAGCATTGAAAATTTGGATAAAGCCAAGTAGTATGTGCACAAACCTTGATCATGTGAAGAATAATAAGGTGAAAAGGTTAGTGATGTGCATTCGTATAATAGAATTCTTGTGAAAATGTTTTATGGGGTTTTTTATGCCTATCATATGACACATGATTCTTTGAACATGCTAAATTTTAATCATTTGGCTAGCTAGTTGCTTGCCCCTTGATTAATGTTAACAAACGTCTCCTTCATATATAGTACATTCCACCTACTTTGATAGATGGTGCATTCCACCTTGCAAATGTTGGAGTAAGTTACTAAGCGAATTATTCAATGCACCTAAAAGGTTCTTACTTATGGGTGCTAGACCTAAATTCATGGAATAGACACATTGACCCTTTTGTAGACATTTATGTGCATTTTCATGTACACACACACACACACACACACGGACGCACGCATGCACGTGCACACGCACGCACGTACGTGCACACGCACACGCACATGCACACGCACACACACACGCACATGCACACACACACATGTGCGCACATGCACACACGCACACACACACACACACACACATAGAGAGAGAGAGAGAGAGAGAGAGAGAGAGAGAGAGAGAGAGAGAGAGAGAGAGAGAGAGAGAGAGAGAGAGAGAGAGAGAGAGAGAGAGAGAGAGAGAGAGAGAGAGAGAGAGAGAGAGAGAGAGAGAGAACTACTGTGAGTGACTTACAACGATCATTTTTGCTTCTCTTGATTTATTGGGATAGTGCATGTGCAAGAGCCAACAATAATTGGCAGACTCTAGAATAGGAGAGAGAGAGGCAATTGACTGCATTTGCAACTTTAGGAGGTAGCAGTAAATGCCTGGTACATGTTATTTCTTCTTCCTAAAGATTTAACATGTAAGCCAACTGGTCAGCTTGATGTTTGATGTTTGTGGCCCTTGTTCATTGTTTGCTTGAAACATCTATTTGTATCTCTCTCTCCCTCAATCATTGTAGTGTGACACACATCTCCTTTACATTATTGGGATTCTCTTTTCTTTGGAGAACTACATATGTTTGACCATTGCCCTAGATTTGTAAATGTTTGGATTGGTTGTGGCATGTGGTATTTTATAGAAGGCCCTCCATTGAGATTGCATATAAGCAACCATTTTCTTTCTCCTCTATCCTTAGGTGATGTCAATCTTTCAACTCCTAAGAACCCATGTAGTGCTTTGTGTAGATTAAAATATTTGGAACAACAATATTTGAAACAATAGATCGAAACTGACATTTCAATTTAGGGTTCAATTTCTTAACGTGTGATGTAAAAAGATCAAGAGAAGATTGCTTGCCTCACCATTTCCAATAGAACTATATTTTTATTAGAACAAAGAACAACAAGAAATGCATGACTCTTAAACATGCATTGCAACATTTGCATTTTGCATTACTCCATACTTTTCATGATGGTAAGGAAGACCAAGTTGAAACCATTCAACTTTGCATGCAAATTATAATAAAGTACAACATTCTTTTTCATGTACAAAGAACACACATCTTTACATCTTGTTCAATAGCAAAATAAGCATTGTTTCTATCATTTTTTGCATGTGCTATGACATGCATTTTGTGAGATTAATGTGGCATTTTAGTCTCTACCTCTATGCATGCTTTTTCTCTGATGGTGCAATAATTGAACTTATAATTAGAAAGAATGAATCACATGATGTATTCGCTTTTGAGACTTTGCAAAGGCATGCTATGCTTTTACCATGATTGGTGTAGTGTGTAGCAACAGTTATTGTCACATTAGAAGTGGTGCTACAATCTTTCATTGGGTTCATATAAATCATTTTGGAGTACATGCTTGTGCTTGGCAATCAATGTATCTATTGTTTGGTGTAGTATTAGTGTTTCTCTAATGATATAATTGTTCATACATTCAATTAGAGTGTCATGATCTTGACATTTAGACAATTCTTTTCTATACCTTCTACTTGATTGATTGAGAGAGTTTCTTCTCATGTTTCACTATGCTTATATAATTGCTCTTCTCTTCATTCTTAATACTCTTGCTTTGCATCTCAAGAAATGAGCATACAACTAGCCCAACTTCTCATAATTATGTATTTTTTCCTCCCCCACCTTTAATTGTCTCTATTTCATCATCAAACCATGTAGCCCATGCCTCTTCTAGTCATATTTCCCCCTTTTCCAACTCATCACCATCTAGATCACCTTAGAGCCACGTCCCCTCCTCTTTCACTCATTATCCCCCAATTCCTAGGTTATCACCATCTACATTTGAGAGCCCTTCACCCTCACCAACACCCTCCTCTAACTTAGGCACAAGAAATGGACCTTGATCTGCACATGAGAACCCTTCACCCTCACCAATACCCTTATCAAGCTCAAGCACAAGAAATGGTCTTGGATTTGCATCCATGCCTCATGTGAACATGGCTAGATCAACCAGTCCAAGTCCTACCCTTACTAAAACCCAAAATGATGAGAATGCCACAAATTCTTGTGGTAATGTGAGGTTCATTTGGGACTTTCCTACAATTTGTTGCTTGATGTAACACAAACACACATTTGATGATGCTCACTTGCAAGGGGAGTTGTGAATAAAAGTAAAAACTCACATGGAACAATGGAAAGATGTGGCCAAGAGTTGTGGGGAAATAGGAATTGTGGTGACATGGGAGTAATCATACCTAAAGTGGTCTAGAATTTGGTCAATATACCAATAGATTTTTGATTGGAAGCATCATGTTCCTAGCAAAAAAATAGTTTTTAGAACTCTATTACTAAATTTTGAGCAGCATCTTTTTGACTTCAATGAGTGTGTATTTGGGTGCTATCGAGTAGTTGATCCATCAATGGATGCCATTGACTCAGATGATCCATCACAGAATCATCTTTAAAGCACATGGATTTAACACTAATGTTTAATTCAATCCTATAGTTATCCTACTTTAACATGCATGCCTTTTCAAAGTGTTGTGTAATTCTATCATTATGAATATACCAAAAATTGAATTTATTTTGATATAAGGAATACCGACAGTGTCACTAAATTGATTGCTTATTACACATTCTCTATTTAGTAAATTTATGTCAATAAATTAATGACTCACTTTTCTTTAAGTGTTGATGATGATCTAGCATGGCCATGAGACCATTTAGAGACTAGTATTCCTAGTGCATCACTTAATGGGGTGATCAGAGCACTGTGATGAGGATATCTGCTACAGATAGTACAAGTTATGAAGGGGGAAGGAAGTGTCTACCAAGTGTAAGAGTGTACACAAGAACCAAGGAGTTGCACATAAATGAAGATGGATTGAGTTCTAAGAAGAGGAAGCGCATTAACATTATGTATATGTATTTATGTGTGCATCCCGGGATGCCTGGGAACGTTTACTTGTGTGTAATGAGCATCGCATTCATTTGGGTCATCCTCTCCCTTACAAGTTAAGGTTTAAGATCTTTTCTCTCTTAATGAATTAAGGAGAGAAGTAATTCTTTCACTAAGAAAAATGAGAGGTAATTCTCTCACTAAGAAAAATGAGAGACGTGATCCTCTGGAAGTGAGGAGAGAAGTGATTTTCTCTTTCTAAGGTCTAAGATGACACAAGCTTTTGTGTGGAAGTCAATCTTAAGGTTGAGGCCCAAGAAAATCTAATGAACTTTCCTTATCTATGGCTCAAGGTGGTCGCATGGACCATAAGTTAAGAATAGAGTTTAAAAAGCTGCTTTTCTTAAAATAGACATAGTGAATCCATTTTTAAAATATATCATGATAGAAAGTCGATCTCTAAAAACGGCCTGCAAGGGTTATCAAAGAGAGCTAGATCTACAACTTTTGTGTTGGATGTTTTTCCATCCGAGCAATGGACAGAGAGATATTCCAAAATTGGTGTTGCAGAGTAGGTCCTAGAATAGCTACATCTTGCATGAAGATCAACCTTTCCTATATTGGCATTCAAGTCTCTCTCTAAGAAGAGAAGCTATTGGAGCCTATAAAAGGGAGGCTCTCCTTGGATGTGGAGGAGGTGAAGGAAGCATCACTTTGCTGAAATCAAGCACCAAGAAGAGAGCCCTAGACAAATTGTGTAGGAGAGAAGAAGAGAAATCAAGAAGATCAAAGGAGCCAACTTCCGAGTTGTGCAAATGCTCGCCGGTTGTATATTGTGCAAGGATTTGTGTAAGTTCAAGCTTCTAATCCTTGAGTTGTGCAAGTGCTGTAGAAGCTCTGCTAAAATCAAGCACCAAGAAGAGAGCCCTACACATATTGTGTAGGAGAGAAGGAGAGACTCAAGAAGGATTAAAAGGTTCCAACTTCCAAGTTGTGTGTGTGTTAGCTGGTTGTATATTGTGCAAGGAACTATGATCTTGTTTCCAAGATCTACAAGTTAAGAACTAGTTTATGTGTAACGGAGGAGCTTGCTCCTTGTCAATAATAAATAATATAACTCCATAAGGGGGGAGGGGGACTGGCCCATCTTCCAATCCCTAGTGTGTTGTCAATCTCTCTATCTCTCTATCTTTCTCTCTACATCTTTCTTTTCTCTCATATGTTCTCTCTTTGTGCCAACATAATATTCACCATGTATCTTTTAAGTATATAAGAAGGTCAAGTGCATATCTCGGATCTTGTAATAGTGGTATCAGAGTAGGTATCTTTGCTTTTCTCAAAGTAAAGGTGATCCTTGCAAGAAGAAGGTAAAGATGGCAATTGATGAAGTGCCTACAAGTGAGCAATTATAGGCTCAATTGACAGAGTATCATAGCTCGTTGGAGATTTCCGAAGTACATCAATTGATTGACAGCTTAAGGGCAAGGGAAGAAGCTACTTATGAAGGATCGAATCCTCTAAAAGATGGTGATACTGGAGAAAACACATTGCACCAATTGATGGCGAAGGTGCAAAGCATCCAATTGTTGAGAAGCTTCCTAGAAGGAAGAAGGACTCTCAGGTCAAGAAGAGTAAAAAGACCTCACCTCGAGTGAGGCGTATAAGGAGGAAGTCATCTCCCTCAGCAAACCAGCTACTCCCCTGATTACTCGAGTTCCTTCTCCTCCTCCTCCTCCTCCTCCTCCTCCTCATCTTCTATTTCCTACTCTCTTGGTTCTGAGTCTCGTGCAATTCGCAAATGGATAAAGAGGGACCATAAGAGGAGCAAGCTTAAGAAGACTAAGACTTTCAAGTTCGGGGATAAGGACATAAAGTTTGACTCTTACTCTGGTGAGAGAGATCTTGCTAAGGCATCAGTCTTTGTCAGGCAATTTGAAGTTGCTTTTTTTAATCGTAATTTCTCAAAAAAATCCAAGCTTAGGCATGTAGGCATGCACTTGAAAGACACCACTAGCAATTGGTGGTTGATTCTCATTTTGGAGGGAAGGAAACCTACAACTTGGGAAAAGTTCAGGAAAAAGTTTTATGCTCAGCTCTTGCTTCCTGATTTTGAGAATGATGTCAAGAAGGAGTGGGATTGGCTAGGCCAGAAATAGCATGAGAAAGTCACTAGTTATGTGGACAAGTTTTGGTCTACTCTTCTCAAAGTTACTCCTTTCATGAAGATCAGTGATGAAGAGAAGGAAATGAAGTTTGAAGCTGGCCTACTCCCTTATTTACACAGAATCATGAAGATGTATCCACATGAAACCTTATCTCGCATGATGGAGTCTACCATTATAGTTGAAAGTTTGCATACACCTGGTACATCTCGAATGTTGGAGATGAGTTCTTATAGAGCTAGACAAGAGTAGCTCTATGATCAACCAAGAGACACAAATAATCGAAAAAGACCTACATCTACCCATGACCAAAATTCAAAGTTAGAGGGTAATAAGAAGAAGCGCAAGTATCTCTCACCCTCTGAGATACAAAAGTACAAAGAGGAAGAAAGGTGTTTTATTTGTGGTGAGTCAGGGCATATGAAGCCTGATTTTCCTCACAAAAGGAAGGAAGAAAATGTGATTAAAGATCCTCCTGTGCCATTCTCAAATTCTATTCCTGATGTGCAAGCTAACACTCATTCAAATGAGAAGAAGAGACAACTCTTAAAGGGTTGGGGGACACTCAACAATCAATGAGTTTTGATACTCTTTCATCCAGGGTCCATAGATAATTTTGTGTCAGTAGATACTGCTAAAAGGCTACAAATTCCATGAGATCAATTGGGAACACCAATTGGATCAGGTTTCGGCATTTGAAGGACTTACAACCAATTCTACTCCTATCTAGGGGAAGTTGAATCTTAGAATTGAGGATTACCGAGACCAATAATCTTTTCTACTTGCACCCATTGGTAATTGTGATGTTATCTTAGGTATGCCTTGGCATTACAAGATAGACCTCTTCTTGATTTTTTTAAGAAGACCCTTGCATTTCAATTCAAGGATTGGAACATAGTATGTATTGCTGATGCTGAAGATTGGCATGTGCCAATGGTTAGTCATGTTAGCATTTCCAACGAAATGAAGAAAGCTATTTCTGCGTACATGATTTTTGTGAGAGAGTTAAAAGAAGCTAATGATTCAAGGGCACTTGATGCCTCTAATGAACACACAATACCAACTAATGCTTCTAAGTATCACACTTTCAAAGAACCCCTCTCTTTAATTGATCAAGTCAGACATGATTTTGTTAAACAATATGAAGATTGTTTTGGTTATTCACTCCTAGGAGAGTTACCTCCTAAGCGCCTAGAAGATCACACAATTGATCTTATCCTAGGTAGTTCACCACCTAACCAACTGCCTTACAGAGCAAGTGCAAGTCAACAAGAGAAGATCCTAAACCAAGTAAATGAACTGTTGGAAAAAGGGTTAGTTCAACCTAGCTCTTCTCCATACTACTCTCTAGTCTTACTTGTTCAAAAGAAAGATGGTTCTTTTTGTATGTGCATAGACTACAAATCTTTGAACAAGATCACAATCAAGAATCGTTTTCCTATCCCAAGGATAGATGATATCTTGGATAAGTTACAAGGGGCTAGTATCTTTAGTCACATTGATCTCAAGAGCAGCTATCACCAGATACAGATAGCACTTGAAGATGTTCATAAGATAGCTTTTCGTACAATGTTTGGACTATATGAGTTCTTAGTCATGCCATTTGGTTTGACTAATGCACCTGCCACATTCAATCGAATGATGGAGAGAATTTTCAGACCTCACTCAAAGTTCATAGGTGTCTTCTTTGATGACATTCTAATATTTTCACGGCCTGAAGAAGAGCATAGAAAACATCTATCTATTGTTTTTCAAGAGCTTCGTAAGCATAGACTACAGGTCAATGCTAAAAAGAATAAAATTTTCTTTCGAAAATTCATTACTTGGGCCATATTGTTTCTCACAATCTGGTGAGAATGGATCATCCTGAGAAGGTTTGAGCCATTGTTGAATGGCTTACACCTATTTCTATAAATGAAGTTAGAAGTTTCTTGGGCCTATGTTCATACTAGATGAGGTTCATACGAGGTTTTGCGTATGTTACATCTCCTCTACATGACCTTATTAAGAAGCGAATGCCCTTTTCATTGGGGATCAAGGCAACTACAAGCCTTTGAAAGAATTAAGTTTCTTGTGACTCAAGAACCAGTTCTCATAGTTCCAAATCTTCAAAAACCATTTGAAGTTCATTGCGATGCTTTTGAGGATTGCATTGGAGTTGTACTTAATCAAGAGCATCATGCAGTAGCATTTGAGAGCTGACGTCTCAAGGATCATGAGCTACATACTCCAGTATATGAGAAAGAAATTATGGCGGTGGTACATGCTCTTCAAGTATGGAAACACTATTTACTTGGTGCAGATTTTGTTATTAAAATAGATTACCAAAGTCTAAGATACTTTCTCACTTAGAAGAAGCTCTTAGAGAAATAGATGCGTTGGACAAATTTCTTATCTATGTTTCACTTTCAAATCTTTTACACATCTGGAGAACTAAGAATGTGATAGTAGATGCTCTATCATGGCGACCTTGAGTGAATGCAATCACAACTGTTTACCATAACGAGTTTATGGATTTACCCAAAATGTATGCAACTGATTCCAACTTCTCAACCATATGGGATCATTAGCTTAACTCAGGTCATTTGATTACACCTTACTCGATTCGAGATGGTTATTTGTATCATCATCAAGCACAATTTGTGTAGCATTACCATTGCAACACAAGATAATGGATGAAGCACATGCATCTCCATATGCTTGACATAGGGGTATTCTACCCACTACTCAAGCATTGGAAAGATATTTCTTTTGGCCCACTCCCCGGGGGGTCCACTAGGGTTTACCATATGGTACCATGTGACTGTAAGGGAGGGGGGTTATTTAAGGGAAGGAAGGTACATTTTATAAGGTAAGGTCTTATAAATAGGGGGTAGATAAGGGGTATTTTCATATATTTCTTGCACGCAGGTGACATCTCCTTATTACTATAGTGAATCCCCCTGTGGCTCACTCTATTTTCTTCTTCAGTTTAAGAAGGCTCGCTTGAAGAAGTAGAAAGGCCAAAAGGGTAAAGTGGGTAAGCTTTCTAATCGCTTATGGCCCTTTTAAGATCACAGATAAGATAAACGATATGAATTTTTGTTTGGATCTACCAAGTCATTGGAACATTCATAATGCTTTCCATATAGGTTTGCTACGTCCCTATATTTGAGAACCTCCAATGGAACCAATCAAGGAAGATTTACCTGACATAGAAGAGACAGGAGAGTTTCTTGTGCCTGAAAGAATTTTACACTATCAGGACAATACTCTAAGGTCAGGTAAGGTATTACAGAAGTATCTGGTTAAGTTTAAGAATTATCCCCGATTGGACGCTTAGTTTATGACTGAGAGAGAACTACAAGACTTTCCAGATCTTCTTAAGGACTACATATCCCCTCTACAGTTGAGGTCAGCTGTTTAGAAGCCAAAGGGATGTCACTAAATTGATTGCTTAATATGCATTTTCTATTAAGTAAATTTATGTCAATAAATTAATGACCCAGTTTTCTTTAAGTGTTGATGATGATCTAGCATGGCCATGAGACACAAGAAAGTGCCTGCCAAGTGTAAAAGTGTACACAAGGACCAATGAGTTATACATAAATGAAGATGGATTGAGTTCTAAGAAGAGGAAGTGCATTAGCATTGTGTATATGTATTTATCTGTGCATCCAGGGATGCCTAGGAACGTTTACTTGTGCGTAATGAGCATCGCATTCATTTGGGTCATCCTCTCCCTTACAAGTCAAGGTTTAAGGTCTTTTCTCTCTTAATGAATTAAGGAGAGAAGTAATTCTTTCACTAAGAAAAACAAGAGAGGTAATTCTCTTACTAAGAAAAATAAGAGACATGATCCTTTGGAAGTGAGGAGAGAAGTGATTTTCTCTTTCTAAGGTCTAAGATGACACAAGCTTTTGTGTGGAAGTCAATCTTAAGGTTGAGGCCCAAGACAGTCTAATGAACTTTCCTTGTCTATGGCTCAAGGTGGTTGCATGGACCATAAGTTAAAAATAGAGTTTAAAAAACTGCTTTTCTTAAAATAGATATAGTGAACCCATTTTTAAAATATATCATGATAGAAAGCCGATCTCTAAAAAATGGGCCACAAGGGTTATCAAAGATAGCTAGATCTACAATTTTTGTGTTGGATGTTTTTCCATCCAAGCAATGGACAGAGAGATATTCCAAAATTGGTGTTGCAGAGTAGGTCCTAGAACAACCACATCTTGCATGAAGATCAACCTTTCCTATCTTGGCACTCAAGTCTCTCTCCAAGAAGAGAAGCTCTTGGAGCCTATAAAAGGGAGGCTCTCCTTGGGTGTGGAGGAGGTGAAGGAAGCATCACTTTGCATGTATACAAGAGGAGGAGAGAAGGCAGTTCGAGTCAAAGGAAGAGAGGGAAAATACAAAAGTACCACCATTATTTAATGCTAATTCATTCTTATAATTTTTTTAAAAATGAGTAGTTAATAATGTGTTCTTCTTTTCCTACATTATTGACAATGAGTTATATTATTGACAAGAAATTATATTATTGATAAGGAGCAAGCTCCTCTGTTACACATAAACCAGTTCTTAACTTGTAGATCTTGGGAACAAGATCATAGTTCCTTGCACAGTATACAATCGGCTAACACTTGCACAACTTGGAAGTTGGCACCTTTTAATCCTTCTTGAGTCTCTTCTTCTCTCCTACACAATATGTGTAGAGCTCTCTTCTTGGTGCTTGATTGCAGCAGAGCTTCCACAGCACTTGCACAACTAGAGGGTTGGCGAGCTTGAACTTACACAGATCCTTGCACGGTATACAACCGGCAAGCACTTGCACAACTCGGAAGTTGGATCCTTTGATCTTCTTGATTCTCCGCTTCTCTCCTACACAATATGTCTAGGGCTCTCTTCTTGGTGCTTGATTTCAGCAGAGCTTACACATCACTTTGTGATTTTCATGTTTAATATCCTCATTCCCAAAGATTTTGGCTAAGATCTTGATAATGATGCCGCATCTCTTGTTAAATTTGATTATGATCTCTTGATACCTATTTTTCAAGTTCTAATTACATTTTGTTTTTGGACTAAAGCTTTTCTATTTCTTTCACTTTTCTACTTCTTTTTTGGTTTACTATTTCCTTTCCTTCCTTCTCTTGTTAGCATTCTTCTTCTCTATGTTTGCCCGTGCCATTGAAAGAAGCTTGAGATATCATGTCCATTTTAAAAAGTCTTATACTTTTTAAAAGAAAGAAGGCTAAAAAAGGTCTTGCTTGGGCCGAATGTGAATTTAGGAAAAATCGACATCCCTAGACCCTAACAAACCTTGACCCAAGCTCGAAAAACCTTCGAAAGCCTTACAAACAAGTTAAACGACTTCCAAATGCAAGAAATGGAAGAAACACTGACTTGACAATCCAAAAGTGATCGCTAGCTAACCCCTTATAGCTATCCACCTCCACTAAGTGCCCCAAATTGACCCATAGACTCTGATTACACCCTAACCAAGCTTGGAGACACATTAGAGACCCTAATCAACCCTTGAGAGTGGCTAGCAATCATGCTTACATCCATGTTTGATTGAAACAAGAATGAGGGGAGAGTGAGAGCTGCATTGTTCATCTAATATTCGCACCTTACACAGTTTTTGACACTTGAAGTGCACTTGAAAGTTGAAAGCTTGATTTCGCACCATGCATGAAAAAGAGCACCACATGCACACATTGAGTACACATAAGTTGAGGGCTGTTTGCAATAAGAAGGAACACATCAAGACATAATAAGCGAATCAAAGCCACTAATAAGAGACAACCCTCAAACTTAGATGGGTAGCTAAGAACCCCGACAAGTAGGACCAAGAGAGAGTCAAGGCATTGAAGGCTTAGGAGCATAGATGGACTTACACCATTAGAGACAAATCACTGTCAAACTTAATCAGCTTGATTGATAGCCTAATGGAGCAAGAAGCCATTGACATGTAAGGATCTAGCTCCAATTGTGAGAATGACCATCTCGATTTGGGATATTTCCTACTCGATATCCAACAGATGGTCAATAAATATGACTTACAAACTAGAATGGAGCACCATGGTAGGCTGATTGAGGACATCATAACAGATCTCGAGGAGGAGAGGAAAGTAGCACGGCAAGCATTACAACACATAGCAACATACAACCATGAGCAGTGGGCTAAGAAGTTGTAGCAAGATATAGAGATGCGGGAAGTCCAACAGAGGTGTTGGCTCTAGCTAATAGAAATCAAACAGGACCAAATGTAGAAAGGGAGGGAGTGCTAGAGGTAGACTTGATAGTGAGCAAGCTTCTCACGAAGCAACCAATATGGCCTCAGAGTAGAGTGCGGTAGTCCTAGCAACCTCGTTGTTCATAGGGTTAGGAATCAACTAGGGCTCCAAGAACCAGTCAAAGATCCCTATAGTTGCAAATCAGTTAGAAAAATACCAATTGAGTAATGACCCATACAACTTTGTAGAGTAGTTTGAGAAAGTTTGTAAAGCCAACGACCTCATAGTTCTTGCCCAATGCTCGCAAGCCTTCAGCCTTTGCCTAGGTGACAAGGGTAAGACATGGTACACCAGCTTAGATGCTGCGAAACAGAATAACTTCAACAACCTCAAGGATCTCTTCGTCAAGAGGTTCTTTGAGGCTAGATATTTTGACAACCTCATAGTATAATTGATGGACATCAAGGAAAAGGACAAGGAGGTCATTAGGGATTACATTACCCATGTGCAGAGTCTCTTTAAGAGAATCCCATCTAACAAATGACCCAACAAAAGAGCGGTCTCCACAATGTTTATAAATGGAATTTATAGCAAGGAACTCTACAAGGCCTTAGCAAGAAACTCAAGCTTACAGAGAGATGCACTAGCTAGGGTCTTCAAAGAGGCCATATGAGTGGATGACCAACTCAAGGAGAGAAGTTCCGGGAGCTCAAACCAAGATAATGCTAATTCTAGATCCTCAGAGAAAGCCACGACATCTAGCAAACGGTCAGTCCCAAGTGCCCAAGACAAAGGAAAAAGCATTGACCAGAGCCAAGAGCTAGTAGAGATGAAGTTGGAGCTAGCTAGGCTGCAAGAGATGGTGAGGAGACCCACATGCCCACATGTCCAATGCGTGCATTGTGGTGGAAACCACCTTCCAATAGAATGTTCGGACCCTCGGTCCCGACCTTGTGCCAATTGCAATAGGTTTGGTCATGATGCTATGCATTGCATACTACCAAGGAACCTTCCATATGCCCAACCATACTTGGGGAATAGGTCACCAAACTTCTTCGAAAGGGAAGCCCCGTTGTCTCTTCCAACACCTAACAACATGAAACCAAACATCCCTAGAATGGAGATTAATCCCACAGGCATACCTAGGCCATCTAGACCTTTTGTAACCCACCCATCGAGCGATGCTCTAGTCCACTATGTGGAGGAGCCGAATGATGAGGAAGCATACGTGAACCCTTACATCTTGTATGACAAAGAGGGCAGTCCTATTCTCATGGACTATCGACCAGTGTGCTGGTGATGGCATTAGATAGAGGTAGGGGTAAAAGCCTAGGAGCGCAAACCCAAGAGTCAATTGCATGTTGGACTTGTGGTCATCTAGGGCATATTTCTTTGCATTGCCTTGAGAGGGAGCAAGCCAATTAAGAGAAGGCTATGACCTTAGATGCCCAAAGTGTGGAATCACCCATGTATTTGCTGATTTCCCTAGACAAAAACCACCCTTTAGTTTAGCAATTATGCCATCAGTGCCATTGGGACTATTTGGAGTTGAAACACTCGATAGAGAGGCTATGCCTATCCCATTGCATGTTATGATCCACCGAGCACAGACGAAGCAGGTTGATGTATCATTGCCAGAGCCTACTAACCTAGATGCAGCCTCAATAGGAAAAAGGAGCCATATGCAAAGGAGGAAGAGTATTGAAGTGAAGGTCATGCTTAAGATGGAGAGTGCCATGACACTATTGCAGGAAAAAAATTCATAGATGTAGGAGTAGAAACATCCACTCCAAAGACTATGGAAAAGGGGAGTGCCAAGGTTGGGGAGTACCCTAACCCGAATTGTGAGCTTGAAGCCATAGATAAGGTCAAGGAGTGGGTGAGAGAAGCCCAAGAGCACTTGAAGGATGCTAAGCCCATCCTAGAAGATGGAATCGACGAGCTCTCTAGTGTGAGCACACGGGTTTCACCTACGCAACTGAAATCAAGAGACACATTTGCATCTCAAGCAGTACCGCATAGACAAAGCTCAAGTGCCATGGGCCAGCAAACTAGCCAGGGCCATTGTCCAAGAAGCACGGAATTAGGAGGGAAGCAAGCATCTAGCAACCTTCTTACAACATTAGTGACAACTCCTGTGACTTTGCACTTAGGAGACCTGCTTAGGCAACTTCCATTGATGTGGCAAGAGTTGAAGTAGTGGGTGGAAGGACCAATCGAGCAAGGGGTAGTTGACTTACATGACCATGACATAGTGACTCAGATACCTAGCTTGACGCTGCACTTAGTGCCTAAGTCCTTACATGTTAATGCTTTTTGGGAAAGCACAGAGATGCACATAGTCTTGCATGGTCTTAACACTAGGAGACGCTATGAGAAAAAGGATTGTGGACATGGGGATTGGAGTTAGTGTAGTTACCCACGGAGTGCTACCCGCTTGTCGAGAACGCTAGGTTTAATGTCACATTGGCCAATGGGACAAAAGTTAAGGCCATTCGGAGTGTTGAAGAATTGGCCATTGAAGATCGCAGGAGTCCAATTTTCAGTGGACTTCATCGTCATGAAGGAAGTAGACTATGACATCTTGCTAGGCCGACCTTGGATGCAAAACACACGAGTTATAAAAGACTAGGGCAACTGTCTAATCTTCTTGAGTAGCTAGATAGAAGCAGTGAGAGTAGAGATGGACAATTGAAAGACAATGCCAGTCAACCTAAATGCCATCTCCGTTATGTTGAAGGGTGACGCTCAAGTTAGGAAATCTTACTGGCCGCTGCTAACAAAATATATCCCTAACCCTAAGGATGAGCAAGATTGGATGCATGTGCTAGCCACCATCAATCTGCCATTCTTAGGCAACGAGGAGAAATACGAACAAGCTATTAAGATAGTCGGTGAGGCCATGGATAAGCCCTCAACACCATTATGCATGATGGCCACAAGCTCCTGTAGCTAGCCCACCCCCATCACATTCCATGTCCTAAACAACAAGCTAGAGGTCCACAGGATCTTAGAGTACTGAGATGGACAAGCTAGCTGGCAACCCAGCCACTAACCTGAAACCCCTCAAGGATCTCATGGATGAACCCAAGTGGAATTGGCCCAAGATACATGATCTGAACATGATGCTTAATTGGGCCTTCGTTATGAATGAGAAAGAATAGGAGCATAGAAACCTAGAAGATGATGAGCAGTCAGATGAGGATGATTCAGATGACGAGTACAAAGACTGTTGTTCCCTCAGTGATGAAGAGAGTGAAGAATAGATTGACACAATAGCGTATGACACTGATGGACACGTAATTGAGCAAGTATGAGTAGACTCCAAACCGTGAAAGGGATTCACCTTTACAATCGAGAGAGGAATCATGTGAATGGAGTGAGATCGCATGTGGTTGGAACAATTAGGGGTAATCGATCATGAATGTGTAGGGCTCACCCAACCAAGTGCTGCATCGCTATTTAGAATAGAATCACCTTCAGAGCTATGATTACCAAGAGAGATTCCCTCTTCTAGAAAAGAGGGAGAGTTCAATTTTGAGTTGGAAGTAACTTAGATAGCGATCCTGAAATACCCCGAGTACCTAAAACCAAATGCATCAAGGAGGACCTACTAGTCCACCTAAGGTGTAGACAGTTGAGGGAGGAGAGAAAGAGATAACCTAGGGAGTCGAAAGCCGAGGAGCAAAAAAAAACTGCAAGATCTACCAAAGTAATTCATGAAATTCAAGAAGAGTGATAGAGTGGTGGTCTTGATGGGTGCCAAGAGGCAAGGACAAGCGAATGAACCCGTAGAAGGGCCTGCCAAAGTCAAGGAGGTTGACCTAGCTAGGGAAGGGGAGAAGCCCTGACCTATCTCTGCTGATGCCTTGATTGAGCAAGGAAGAAGAATATGTCATTGCACTCCTATGAGAGTACATAGACATATTTGCTTACTCCCTCGACAAAGCTAAAAGGAGTAGATCAAAGTGTAGTGACTCATAATATTCCCATGACACCAGACACAATGTTGGTCAAGCAGCAACCATATTTGATGAATCCCAAGCATGCTCATGTAGGCAAGGAAGAGATAGACAAGCTATTAAGAGCTGGATTCATCTATGAAATTGAGCACAGACACTGGGTTTCACCCATTGTAATCATCTTGAAGAACGTAAAAATCAAAGTGTGCATCAATTATAAGAAACTCAACGCTGCTACAAAGAGAGACAACTATCCAATACCGTACACTGATTGAGAGAGTGGATGGCAAACAAGTCTACAATTTCTTGAATGGCTTCTCAGGTTACAATCACGTGCAAGTGCATCTTGCCGATATGCATAAGATCGCATTCACTACCAAGTGGGGCATCTTTGCCTACATAGTCATCATGCTAGGACCATGGCCAAGTTCCTTTGGGAGTAGGCGATCTCATGATTTGACTGCCCTATTAAACTAGTTAGTGACCAAGGCACGTAGTTCATCAACGAAGTGATTGTCCACCTCCTGACGCCTTCTTGATCATCCATAGTAACTATTCACCCTAATACCCTCAAGCAAATGTCCAGATTGAATCCAAAAATAAGGTCTCAGTGAATGTCCTGACCAATCTCTGCTTTGCACAGTGTGACTGGGATAACAAGCCGATGGAAGCCTTATGGACCTATCCTCAAACAACCTATAAAACGGTTGTGTGGTAGACTCCCTTTAAGTTGACCCATGGCACTGAATCCATTCTACCAGTGGAATTCTTTGTCCCTAGCCTAAGAGTAGCCATCCAAGAGAGATGGGATGGAAAGGAGACATGGACGGAATGCCTAGTTGAGCTAGAATGCCTAACAGAGACTCGACTTATAGCTACCCATGCGCTAATTTGTGAAAAGGCACAATGTAAGAGCTGGTTTGACAAGCATGCCAAGCAGTGAGACTTCACTTAGGGTGACTTAGTATTGTTATACTCAATGAAAGACCATAAATAAAAGATGAAGTTTAGGGGATCAGGGCCTAACAGAGTCTGCACCATTAGTCAAACTGGCAATGTAGAGCTTAACACCCTAGACGGAGAGGGCATATGCTTCTTCAATAGTAGTCGCATAAAGAAGTACTATCCTCCCACGCATCCATTACATGAGACTCCGATGCTAGAGTCCCCTGTGAACATATGAGTTTTCACAATTACAAAGATTGAGGACGAAGATGAGGAAGCAATAACACCCACTTACCTACACACAACCATCACTGCCCAACAACCGCATACTTTCGATGCAATGATCAATGAGGGGGCCGAATTTAATATCTTAACTCATGATCATTGGACTCTTATTAGTCAACCAAAAAACTACAACCCATGAATGCTAAACTCAGCCCATTTGGGGGTCAATCATATGCATTTTTGGGAAAGTGCAAAGTTGCAGTCTCTATCGAGTTTGAGAGCATAACCATGGTCTTTTATGTGTTGCCAAACACAAAGGATGTTGGTAAGGAATTGCTGTTAGGACGTGCATTTAAGAAGCATACACATTGTAATGTTGATTACGAGTCGTAGCACATTCACCTTGCCATCGGCAAGGTATGCATAGTGATAGCTTTCAGTAAGGGCAGCACAGCTCCATCAAAGCCCGCAAAGCCACAGATAGGTAAACCTACAACCAAATTTAAGGAGGGGAATTGTGACTCGTCACAACAGCCTGCCAAGCCTCAATGCTAGCAAACCGTCGAGCGTGTGATCTAGGTCAAGGTACTCGAGTTGAAATGGGTGCCTACGCACTTAGAAATAAGCAGACACGACCTTGCACTGCTAGAAACTCATACTCGAGACTCAGGGGGCAAGGAAGACACTATAGGCATAGATGAAAGCTCAAGCCACGATGGGTCCCCAAAACCCAATTGCAAGTGCAAGGCTATTATGAGAGCAATACCTGGATATGGGTACCTAAAGCCAAGATTGCCAAAGCACCACTCAAATGCCACCCTCAAACTTGTCTACACAAGACTACACAACAATTAAGGAATCAAAACCACAGGAACTTAAGCTCAAAGCCTATAAAGCCCAAAACTGCTAAGCCTGCAGAGCCCCAACAAGTCTATCGATAGAAATTGCAGCTTGCTATATCCAAAATGCCTCAACCTAGTGCTGCTAGTGCCCCAAGGTTGTCATAAGGATTGATCAACACAATAGCAGCATCGCAAACCGTGCCTATCCCATAAGAGGCTAAATCACACCCTTAGGATCAACCAAAGTCGTAGACACCAGTCATCACTAAGCTATCTAGTCTTGTCAAACCCCAAAACCCCAACCTCCTATATGCCTTAAATCCTCTTATGAGCGATGATCCATGCTTACCTTGGCCTCTGGAGCCTTAGTTGAAAATATGGGGGATGACTTGATCACTTGAATTCGACGTTTGGATGCTACATTTACCATGCTTGCTAAAAGCTATGAGCAATTAGATTTAGGTCTTTTAGAAGAGCCTTTAGCAACAGAAGTGTGTACACTACCTTGCACATGGGAGGAATCAAAATTCGTATTCATTATGGCCCCCACAGTGGTTGAAGAGTTAATTGCCAACAAAATCTCTCGTGAGCAAGAGTGCAAACACCGACTCATCACATCTTATGACAAGTATGCGGTATTCACCACAAACTAGAAAATTAAAGAGTTGAAAAACTTAGTTGACAATGACTCCTATTTCTTACGAAAATGGTATGCTCTTTGACTTCAATGGGAGCAAGAGGGCTACTAAATTATGACCAATGTTGAGTAGAGATGCAAAATCAAAACCTCTAAGTATGACCCAACTTATGGAGCTCCCATCTCCTATAGGGTATTGGTGGCCATTACTCGCAACTGACCTCTAGAAGAGCATGTCATGACCCACCCCTATTTAAATTGCATCCTTACCGAGGAAGAGCTACATATTGCCAATAGAATCGACTTCGGTGACTTCCTAACAAATGTCCTTGCCTATATTACTCAAGTAGGCATCCGATCTTTCGACATGGACTGCTATGTTAACTTGGAATACAACCTGCACTTCTATGCTTGGCTCATGCAGAAGGAAAGCACCTTGAACATGCATTGAACACCCTTAACCCTTCAACCAATAATCCTTGGAAGGATTCACATCATTCCTGGGGGGGGGAGGGGGATCAATTGGGAATCAAAACACCAAAAAGCAAACAAAACAAGTACCGAAAGGAAAAGAAACAACAAGAGAACCTCAAAATTGAAACCTAAAAGTGGGAAGAAGAGAAAAATAATTGTATACTTAAAAAGAATAAGGAGAAAATGTTTGCTTGGAATAAATGAATTCCTTAAATTGAAAATTGTGTTGCAATTACTTTGTTTTCTTGTGGAGAAAATGATATTGCAAATGAACTAATGGGAGCTTGTTGTGCTATGACAGGAGCTAGAAATGGCAGCACAGCAAGACCACACCCATTGACTTCTGTTCACAAACAAGAGAGAAGACGATATGGCATCGCCCTTGAGAACTGGGCCTATAATTAGCTAAAGTTCAGGATGATTCATAATGTTGACAAGGCCGGTGGTGGCCGAGGAGAAAGCAGCCAAAAGAATCATAGAACAATGCAACCTCACAAAGTATGTTGAGAAGTTCAACTACAATCATGCATAGAGTTCTTGATAACCTATGGCTCTAATAGAGCATGTGGCACTATGACTATGGGTAGAGGTCAAGAGGCCAAAAAGGTGCAGGTAGAGCTGAGCAAGGCCTTGGTGGAGAAGGCACTAAGGTTAGCACACAAGGTGGAGGGGAGACCAGAAAGAGACATCTATGCCATGCTCAACATGAACAAGGACCAAGTCCTAACAAATGATGGCATCAGCATCCAAGATATTCCTGAGAACTATTCAATGGCAAAGAAAGATAGCACATCCAAAAAGGAGACCCAAACCATTGATGGAGTTAGTGGTGATTTTGTGTATCCATGGTATGTGAATGTTTATGACAGTCAAAGAAAAAGGGCTGACAATATTCTCTTATTTACTTTAAAGAGTGATATTGCATTTTTTCAACAAGATGGTGTCATAGAGAAGATAACAGATGGATGTGCTGGGAAAGAGGGAATACCATGTAATATTGTTAAGATCAAGGGAAAAAATGTAGTATACAAACTTGATCCTTTGTCATTTCACTTTGCACGTATTAAAGAGGACAAAAAATACTCTTTGAAAACAATGGGATAGACCTTATTTGAGGAGGTAAAGGGCACAAAAGACATTATATCAACATTCCAAGCTATCCAAAATAGTGAGCTACTTTCCCTATCAAGAAAAGGTGATCGCCCCAACAAAATAATAAAGCTCCAAGATAAACAAATAGACTTGAGATCTTCACCTGCTCCTCAAGAAGAAAATAATTCATTGAATCCCACAGGCTCAAAGTCAAAATCACCTCAACAAAGTTCATCCATACATTGTTTTCAAGCCAGAGGTACAACTCGCTCATGCATAGGATTGGAGTGCCCTCTGTTGGAAGATTGACTGGAATGGCTATGTGTGGATGATGATCGACCAATCTACCAAAGCACTAGCCTTAGGGAGCAAGCCAATTGACGGAGAATCCCTAGCATAAAAAGTTGGAACAGAAAGAAATAAACCTACCTCAAAAGCTTCATTCATAGGGCTTGGTGGAGTACTAACGGCCCTCATCCAAGAGGCAATGGGAGAGGTGGCATGTAAAGATGAAGTAGGAGAGACACTGGAGAGGACCCTACCTCATGAGCATAAACAATCCAATGAAAGAACAATAAGCGAGAAGGAAGAACAAGAGACACAATCCAACCAAGGAGGGCTCAAAAAGCCAAAGAAGAAGACTCCCCAGAAGCGGTAGTAAGAACTAGGGAGAGAATGACAAAAAAAGAGAAGACCGACTTGTAGAAGGCACAAAAAGAGTCAAAGAAGGATGAAGTAGAGAGACTAAGGAAAGAAGAAGCCGAATTGCAAAGGATACAAGAGGAGTCTAAGAGAGTTGAAGAGCAAAGAAAGAGGAGAGCAAAAGAAGAGGCAGACAAGCTACAAAGAAAGGAAGACGAAGACTCACCAAGTGGCCAGTTATCAAAGTCCTACTCGAGAGGACACTACCTCATGAGCATGAACAGTCCAACAAAAGAACACTAAGCGAGAAGGAAGAACAAGAGACACAATCCAACCAAGGAGGGCTCAAAAAGCTAAAGAAGAAGACTCCCCAGAAGCGGCAACAAGAAGCCAGGGAGAGAATGACAAAAAAAGAGAAGACTAACTTGCAGAAGGCACAAAAAGAGTCAAAGAAGGATGAAGCAAAGAGATTGAGGAAAGAAGAAGCCGAATTGCAAAGGATACAAGAGGAGTCTAAGAGAGCTGAAGAGGAAAGAAAGAGGAGAGCAGAAGAAGAGGTAGACAAGCTACAAAGAAAGAGACGAAGACGGGTGGCAAGAAAGGCTTGCAGAAGAAGAACAAGAGCTAATTGGATTGCAAATACAGTAGAAGTTGCTAATCATGGAATACAAAGACTAGGCGGTGGGGCAAATGAGAAGAGTTCAAGAAGCCATGGATCATCTCGCAGCAAGAGAATCAGAGAGAGCTCAGGTAGGAGAAGAGCATCAAAGAGAGATGGAGGAGATGAGGTATAGACTACTAATGGAGATAGAGGAGCAAGGAAGATTAGAAAGAGAAATCGAGTACTCTGAGGAGGAGAAGGAAAAAGTGACTCAAAATTGGAGAGACCAAGAGTCGATATGATTATGGCCTTAGCCCAAAGGCAGAGTGACAGCCTAGAGGAGATGAAACAAAAGGCCGAAGCGTGGGTGATCCAGAGTGAAGGAAGAGTAAAAGACCTAGCAAGCCGTCTAACTGGTGTAGAAGGTGACATAGTGTTAAAGGAAAATAGGGCGGCAGAGACTGCGAACATGAGATTGGAAGCCCAAAAATGCACCTTCCTCAGTGTCATCTTGGACGTCACATAATTAGATTAGGAGGAAGCTGTTAAACTCTAAAGAGGAAGCTGGAGATTGCCTGCAGAGCCATAAGGCATGGATTGTGTGTCCAACCACAAGGAGCAGGAACCAGCCTGATTAGCTAAAAATTTAGGAGAATTTGTTAAAAAAGGTGTTAGTTGATAGGCAAGAAAAGTGGAAGGAATATGTATAGATGGGGAAGGACAAGATGGAGAAGGGGAAAAGACACGATCTTCAATGAAAGAACAATAAGTAAAGATGGAAATTTGAGGGGCACCTTGAGGGTGAAAAAGGAGAGGTAAAATAACTATTGAGTTGGACTTATAAAGGGAAAAATAAGCATCATATCTATGGGCCATTTGTTGATAATAAGATAAGCTAGGAACTGATGGGGACTTAAGGTGGATCGTCGATGGTAAGCATCAAAGAAAGAGGAATCAAATGGATGTTGTTTGGAAAGATAGGCTAAAAGATCCACCCTCAGTTGGTTAATGTTTGGCACATGAATGGAGGCTTTATTTTGTCTTTGGTTCATGATCACAGAATGAATCATTATATGCCACGAAGTTTCAGGGCACTCAGCCACTTTGGAGGAATAACACTGAAACATCTCATCTATCCACAACTCCAAATGTTTGACATACAAAGCAGCTTGTAGGACCACATCCCCAATATACCAAGCTAGATCTTCATCGTTTGGAACCATCAAAACACATATAAGCCATTAGCATTGTATATGAAGTTACAGATGCTTCAAAAACCGTTTGGACTACTTCAATCAACAAGTTGGAAGACCAAGCCCCACTCCATCCATCCTTTGAAAGAGGTAGATCCATCGTTGAGAGCTTAATATAAAAGGCCAACTTCTGTTGTTGATAATGCACAAAAATGAGTGATCTGGAGGATCATACTCCTAGAACTGCTCAAATGAAGACCATAATCATTCCATTCTAGATTGAAGCCTTTCCACTTTAGCCTGGAACAAAGGGCATAATGTGGCTTGTTTTTGAAGAACTGCTAAGTCCATAGGGGACAAAGAAGGAACTGGCTGCAAAGTAGGACTCTGTGAAGAAGAACATGACTGAATCAATTGATCGTTAAGTTGTTGTTTCCTCTCTACAATGAATTTCGTAGCATATATCTTTGTGTTTCATTTAGGGAATGCACTTGGAAACTTATATTTTTCTTGCACAAACATAACTAGAGATGTCATTTCAATATTTGTTTTACACTTCTCTCTAACATTTTTCTCATGCATATAGATAGCCTCATCTAAAGTATCACTTGCATTCTCTATCAAAGAATGCTAGAGACCATATCTACATCACCAGTCAAAGCATGCATACATTGTATACCCATATGAATGTTGCTCTATTTTAGGGTGGTGTTAGCTAATTTAAGTTTCTTTGTTTGTGAAATTTTCAAAGCTTGAAACACTTGAGATTCCTGTAACAATCTATCCCTCTCCTTAGTCACATTAACCACTTGGAATTCAGTATCGGCCAACTGAGTTTGCAAACTAGAAATTTCCACTTTCTAAGCATCAATAATATTAGTCTGCTGCTCCATTCGGGTATAAAGATTAGAAAACTTGTCTTGAGCAGAAGCTAGCTCATCATTTGCTTTAGTCATCTCTTCATTGGTCTGTTGAACTTCGTCATAGCAAGAGAAATAGAGCTGCTGAATACATGCAGCCTCCGACAGCTCAATAGAACTATGGATGTCTTTACATAAGAAAGGAATTGCATCTCCTGCTACCAAGCGTTGTACAGAAGGAATGGAAATCTCCAAAGTACCATCACGATGTGCTTTGAAAAGATTCGGCATTGTGAGAAAAGCTGGCATTTGATTGCTAAATTGAACATGAATGGAGATTGGAAGAGGAATTGGGGCTGATTTAGCCACTCATTTAAGGCGTTTCCTCCTCTAAATTGCCACATGAGGGATAAGATCAAGATCCTCAATGATAACATCAGTACTTTCAGTAGGAGGGGCTTCTTGTGGATGAATTGGCAAGATAGGAACTTCCTTCTCGAAGGGGCAACATATGCCGAGAAGACAGAAAGGTAGGAACCAAATATGACATCAGTTACATTACCCCATGTGGTTGTGGCAAAATGTTGATCCATCTTTAACAAAAGATAAGAACTCCAATCAATAGTTATGCCTTTCAACATCATTCTGGAAGTTGTGAAAAACTCCTTTGAAAGGTAGTTAGAGGGTGTCTTGGCAGGCATAAACTAAGGTAGTTAGAGGGTGTCTTGGCAGGCATAAACCTGTCCTGAAGAAATTGGCATAATTGCTTCCAAACAGGATTAGAGATCATGGGGACACTGGTGCATGAGGTAGTAATAACCTTCTTAGGGTCCAACACATCCTATGTTTGCTTTTGCAACAACTTAAGGATATCCTCATTTGAGAAGAATTGTTGAGTAGTAGGGAAAGAGTCTCCTCGATAGGGTAAAGTTAGAGCCTTGCCCAAGCTTTTATGCATCAGTTTGGATAACTGTTCCTCTTACAGGACTAGACCTCTTACTATAAGAGGCTAGAAATTGATCACAGATATCAATATCCTTCCGGATAAGTGGCAATGAAAGTGCTACAAACTTGGCTAAGCCCGCCTTGCTAATAAGATCTAAATCCAATAATAAAGAGTAGTCATGAGACACCAACGGAATGTACTGAACTGGGGGAGGAGTACAAGGTGCCAATCAGATGGACACACACACCACACACACAAACAATCACAACGAATGCTTGCAAAATAACAGGATAGGAATAAGAGATTGATCTGAATAAACTTACACGGACTCGACCGACTAAGTAACCACCCCAAGCAATTCACATCTTAGAAAAAATCCGGTATGACCTCTACACATGTGCGATCAAAAGCTTCATGTGATGCAATATAATTAGACACTCTGAATCCTCATAGTAGGTAGAAAAGAAAAAGACATACCGTATCCCTGACTCGTCCATATGACCAAAACAAAAAAGAGAAAATCTCAAAGAAACTAATCATGTTGACATGACACTGAAACTGTTAACCACCATCAGCGACAAAAGACACTACAAGACTCCATAGTTACCCATCCCCACGAATCACGTTAATTAGAAAAGAAATGTGCAGTGTAGGGGAAATAAATATAATGAAGGAAATGTGCAGTGTAGGGAAAATAAATATAATGAAGGATTCATTTTAATAAATTTATTAATAATGGGTGAAATTTTATAAGGTTATAAATCTTTAAAAGAAAACGATAGTTCCTTCTTATCCTTTAGTTAACAATTAATAAGTTTGAAATGGTGCTTTTTAACGTAACTCGGACTTCGGACCTTGACTGGGGGTCTCTAAATGCAAATTCATTTATTAAAAATTAATTGTGTGTTAAGCACTTTTTATTTAGTGCGTGCACTTGTGATGACAGATTCATTTTTAAATAAAATTAAATGTCTGTAGCGCACATGAAGCACGTGCTAAGTGAACGGTGGGTTGATTTTAATTAAAAATATATATGTGTGTTTAGCACAGACTCACATGAAAACGTGTGTGGATTAAAGTTCCTTTTAATAATTAGTTGTGGTTTTGGGATAGCAAAAATAAAAGGAAAGGAAAGAAATACCTAAGAGGGGTGTGTATGCCACTAAAAACTTGGCACACTCGTCCACTGATGTGATGCAAGCACTGACTGAATGCAACCACAATGAAATCCAATAAGCAGACCGACTGGCTAGAAAATTAAGGGCATAAGAGAAAAAAATGAAACACCATATACAAATTTTCAACATGCTTGTGATGTGGTGATTACGTTTTCAGACAGATCCATGGATGTGATATAGAATGTGTAGGCTTAGATTGAGTTTGTTTTTAAAGTAAAAAATTTCTCATTTGTTATTTTAAAAGATTTGGATTTTTTTAAATTATGGAAATAATAGTCTTTTAATGTGTTTTGAAGGTTTCAGCTCATGTCAACTGACCATAATGAAGGAGGATTTTTTTTTGGAATTTATGGGAATTTATTGGGATTTTCACTAGTTTTTAGGATTCTTTAATGAATATTATGACATTTTTATAAATTTTTATGGTTTGATGAGATTTGCTTATGTTTTTCTATTTTTTAGTGGCATTATTAGCTGCTAGAAATTGTATAAAAGTTTCAAAATATTTTTGAGATTTTAAAGCTATTTTTCTAGAAATTTTATCATTTATTTTTATTTTTAAATTTTCTATATATTTGAAAGCATGAATGAAACTTTGTTTAAATTTCAAGAAATTTTTGGAATTTTTTGATTTTGTTTTTTATTTTTCAACATTTTACTGATTTTTGTGAGTTTTTTGATTTATGGGATTAAAATAATCAAAGTCCGGACAACAAGGTACCCGATAACAATTGCGGTGTGATGGTAGCTCGGTGGTACAAGCAAAAAGAGACGTGTGTCCTCATGCGTGAATGGACGCTTTTAGCATGGAGGAAATCTAAGAGACAAACCAACACGTGAGGCTGCAAAAACAACTCTACGGTGGGATAATAGAGAGGCAGGGGGAGGTGGAACGTGTGACTGAGGACCAACGAGGAGGGTGTGGGGTGGGAAAGGGGGACTTGCAGGGGGGTGTGTTGTGTATGTTTTTTTTCCTTCTTCTTTTGCTCTTTGGGGGGTGGAATTATGGGGGGGAGGGGGGGAAGGAGGTGGAAGTGGTGAAGGGGGTGGTGTAGGAGGTGGTGAAGGGTGTGGAGGTGGTGGAGGGAGGTCACAGGGCAGCAATAGGAGCAGAAGGCCGCAGGGCGGTGATTGGTGGGGAGGGTGGTGAGTGTCCGTAGGGGAGGCAGTGACGACAATGCCTATAGGGCAACGGATGGGCAGCATTCAGGGCGTTGGGTACAACGGCAAACGGCGTGGAGGCGACGAGGGGGCGAAAACGTGATGGCAGCCACCGCAACAAGGCGGGGTAGCCTAGAACCTCAGGGCGGCGGGCTTAGGGTCATGGGCGTAGGCGTCAACCACCACAGGCACATTGCTGTGGCAGCGGGGGGCCAGTAGGGGAGGCGGGGAGGGGAAAAGGGAAGGAGGAGGAGGAGGAAAAGGAGGAGAGGGAAGGATATGGAGGGAGGGGGTAGAACATTGAGGGAGAGGGGGTGTGTAGGGGTTGGGGAGAGAGAAAGAAAAGGAGAGAGAGAGAGGAGGGAAATGTGAGGGTGAGGGGACACGGGAGAGATAGTCAGGGGGAATTTTAATTGTGTTTTTGTTTAAAAAAATAATTAATTAACAAGGTTTTTGTGTGTTTGTTTTTAATAGGTGGAGGTGGTGGAGGGAGGTCACAGGGCAACAGTAGCAGCAGAAGGCCGTAGGGTGGTGACTGGTGGGGAGGGTGGCGGGCATTCGTAGGGGAGGCAATGATGACGATGCCTGTAGGGCAGTGGACGGGTGGCATTCACGGTGTTGGGTACAGTGGCAAACGGCGTGGAGGCGGCGAGGGGGCGAAAATGTGATGGCGGCCACTGCAACAAGGCGGGGTAGCCTGGAACCTCAGGGCGGCGGGCTCAGGGTCACGGGCATAGGCGTCAACCACCAGAGGCACAACGCCATGGCAGTGGGGGGTCAGGAGGAGGAGGAGGAGGAGGAGGAGGAGGAGGAGAGGGAAGGATATGGAGGGAGGGGGGTAGAACGTTGAGGGAGAGGGGGTGTGTAGGGGTCGAGGAGAGAGAAAGAAAAGAAGAGAGAGAAAAAGAGAGAGGAGGGAAATGGGGGGGTGAGGGGACACGGAAGGGACAGTCGGGAGGAATTTTAATTGTGTTTTTGTTTTAAAAAAATAGTTAATTAACAAGGTTTTTGTGTGTTTGTTTTTAATAGGTGAAAAAAAAGAAGAAAAAACAAATGTCCCCCTCGTCTCGCATGCATGCACACGAGGGGGTAAAAAATTTTGCATTGTCAGGAACAATGAAGAGTGTGGACATGCACAGGGATGGAGGATGGCATGATGAATGCGACATGCATATCGAAAGATAGAAATGAGGGCATTCACGCGCAAACCTGCGTGACATCGGGACCCAAAATTAGATGAAAACTAATTGCAGAAAATCCATCCATAGGAACAAAGCGCGGAAAGAAGAAAAAGTAGGCGGGATGACATGGGGACACGCCTATCACATCAAAATGGCATTCTGACAAAGATAGGACCCATTCACACGAAAAAACATAAAAACATACCTGAAATAGGAAAAAACCATAAAAACTATATGTTAGTGTGCATAGTTGATGGTGCATTAGTGCATCCAACCCCGTTTGGCATAGATGCAAGCATGAAGGCCATGGAGCCTTGTAATGCAGTGTACAGAATAGGGCGACGTGTCCTGGGATGATAGCAGAGACCTATCTTGTATGTGCATAGGGAAATGAGAACATACCTAATGTGCCAATTTGTCGTTACGTCCCTCAATCCGCATGCTCAACCCCCCCTCTGTCTCACACTCTCACACTTTGTTGATAGATACAAGAGGGCAGCCCATTCCTAAAACCCATTGATGTAATCCTCGCTATCACTTGTGTAGAGGGTGTATGCCTTGTGTGCAATTAATTGATGGTACAATTGTGTGTCCCACCATGTGTTGGCATACGATGTGAGAAGGAAGGCCAGGGACCCTTATAGTATGGTGCGCAGGAACAATTTTGTGCTTTGAGAGGCGAGAGGCCCATCTCGTGCGTGCAACTCTCCATTCACACATCTCACCTCCCTGTTGGATATAAAGGGCAAGGAGTGGTCACTCACCCCACCCTCTGTCTCACACTCTGTTGATGAATACAGAGGGTAGCCCATACTCGCATCCCCATCTGGTGAGGATGAAAGCTCACATTGCTCAAGGTTTGTCGATGAAGATTGGCGTCAGGTGTGTATGAGGGAGTACCTCTTATAGCTCCCTCACCCCACGTGGTTTGAGTCATGTTGTAGCGCATTGATAGCTCCACCCTCCACCCATGACAAAGTCCCTTGCTGTGCCTCCAACTATCTTGTACATACTCTCTTGCTATGAATATGATGTGTTGCCCTCAAGATGGGCCCTTGTGCAAACTTGTGAGCATGTTATGATTCGTGTAATGTTCCGTGTCATGTTCAGGTGTCACGTGACGTGTTGAGGTGTTAAGATGGCAATGTTGGGGAATGGGTCTAGTGCTGCTTTGGAGCCTAGACGGGGTCAAGAGAGGGGCTTGCACAAGTATCCGAGGGCTGGCAAGACTGTCACACTTGGTATCAGTAGATTGATAATGTCACTTGGATTGGTCAATGAAGAGGCATACCAGGGAGGTAGCCAACAAGGTCAGTACTTGAATTGCATGTTGGAAACTTAGTTTGTTGTAGGAATTAGAAGCACTGATGAGGTTACAGGATTCAGCGCACCCAAGGGAGGCAGCTCGAAAACTTCTTTTGCAAGAGTTTTGCTAGAGATTGCTATCCTGGACTCTGTAGGGTGTTACCACCTTTTCCACAGCTAGCTTCCCATCCAAGGACGTGTGCCACCTTTTCTTGGAATGAGGCCTATTATGATAGGGAATTTCTTTCTTTTTTCCCATAACATTTTTATTTTTATTTTTTATTTTTTCTTTTCTTTTTCCCTACTCACGAGGGTGTTTCTACATTTTCTTGAAAAATAGGTCGGTATGACAGGGACCAAAGTCCTTTTCTCCCATGATTGATATATCTTTATTATTATTATTACTTTTTCTGTTGGAAGAAGAGAATGGCACGAGTGCCATGCATCAGAACCATCCTTGCCACCTCTCATGCATTAGACGGAAAGGAAGCCAAAGAGCAGGGGAAGGTAACTGTAAGGGATTAATAGAACAAAGCCACATCATTAGGATTAGTAGGAGGGTTATCAGGAGCATTAGGTAAAGCCGTATTGACCATCGGGCAAGGAATGAGGAAGCTATTGACAATGATTGTCAGGATCCCCAGGGAGGGTAATATGTCTTAAGGCGATAGAAATTAATCAGGAAGGGATCATCAAAAGCATTGATTATGTGGATTTGGACAGAGCCATTAGGATTGATGGCAAGTACCTTAAACGGACCCATCCATCATTGTTGAAGCTTGCTTGGAAACTTACCAAATTGAGAATCATAGGTAGGACTAAGTCACCTTCTTTGAGCTCCTTTGGATTGATGAAGTTGTCATGATAGGATTTTCTACGAGCTTGCGTGGCTTTGATTGTAGGGCCATCCTACGAGTCTCATCTAGACATTCAAAGTGCAAAAGACGGTGTTGCAGGGACTCGCCATCTCCCAAGCATTCTATGATAGCCACGCATAGAGAGGGTAGCTCGAGTTCAACAGGGAATATGGCTTCTGTGCCATATACCAATTGGAAAGGGGGCTATCCTATAATAGCCTTATGGGAGGTTCTGTATGCCCAGAGGGCCTTTGTAAGGGGATCATCCCAATCATGACGATGTCCGACTATTATCGTTCTTGTTAGAATCGAGCAAAGGATGCGATTGGTAACTTCTACTTTGGCCGTTAGCTCTGGGATAATAGGGTGTTGATTTACAATGGCATATCTTGTATAGCTCTATCAACTCTCCCATAATCTTGTTAAGGAAGTGCGTACCTTTGCCACTTACAAGCTCTAGGGGACTACCAAAAAGGGTGATGATGTTATTGTATAGGAGCAGGGGCACGTTGTTGCCATCATCCTGCTTAAGAGCTTGAGCTTTACACCACTTGGTTATTAGTCTGTACATACCAATATGTATCTATTATATTTCCTTCTAGTTGGTGGATCAATGAGACCAATGAAGTCGATTCCCCAATTCTCAAACGGCTTTAGGGGAAGGATAGGTTATAGGGGCACAGTGCTAGATTTGGTAGGCTTTCCCATTCGCTGACATGCATCACAATGTTTATAGTAGTCATAGGCATCCTTGTGGAGGGTCAGCCACCAATATTTTACAAGCAAGGCCTTCTTGGTGGCTGTTGCTTCTCTTGCAAAGTGTCTGCCATAGGGCTTATCATGGCATGCTTTCAGCACGATTCCAATCTCATCTCCTGAAACACATCTTTGTAGGACCTCGTCTTTTCCTTTCTTGTACAAAGCACCATAAGCTTCTTCTTCTCACAGCTGAGATACCAAGGGAATACGGTTAGGTTGCCAGGAGGTTGGCTATGTCTGGTATCATGGGGTAATAGTTTCAACTAGAAAGAGGGAAGCATCATGGAGGTCTGGATCATCCTACTCTTCGTCATTGCTTTGAAGGATCTCCGAAAGATGATCAGCCAAGACATGGGAGTGACTGAGTTTGGTAACCACTTTAAAATCAAACTCTTGAAATAGAAGGAGCCATCTCATAATTCTTCCCTTCACATCGGCCTTGTTCACCAGGAAGGACAGGGCTTCATGGTCAACGTAGAATTTGAAGTGCATTCAGTAGGTAGAGTCGAAACTTCTCCAAGGCAAATACCATTCCTAGACACTCAAGCTCTGTCACTGTGTAGTTTCATTTTTTGTCAATTACTTTTCGGCTTGCATAATGGATAGGTTGATCTAACTTCAAGGGGCCCTTTTGGCATAATACTGTACCTAAGCCTTCAACTGATACATCGGTGTGCACATGGAACTTGTTCGTCCAATCAGGAGGTTGCGAGATTGGTGCTTCAATCAAACACTGCTTTAGGGTATTGAATGCCTCATCACAATCATTGGTCCATGTAAACTCTGCATCTTTTCTAAGGAGTTTATGCAGGGGGATTGCCTTTGTTGCAAAGTGTGCAATGAATCTTTTGTAATAGCCCACATGGCCAAGGAATCCCCTCAATTGTTTGAGGTTGGTTGGGGTTGTTAAGGGAGCAATCTTCTCAATCTTAACAGGATCTGTTGCCATCCCTTAAGGAGAGACAATGTGGCCCAAAAGAACTCCTGATGACAAGACTCCAAAGACACATTTGTTGGGCTTGAGAGAAATCCCATACTCTCGACATCTGTCAAAACATTGCTCTAGGTGTCCCCAATGATCACAGATTAGGCTATAGACACAAAAGTCATCTAGGTAGCTCAATGAAGTCATGTAGATGGTTCTGGAATGCACCATCATCACTCATTGAAATGTAGTAGGGACGTTACTATAGATCCCAAACAGCATCACTCTGTAAGCATAGGTTCCCTATTCTATTGCGAAGGTCATTTTGGATTGATCCTCTTCTGTGATTTGCACTTGGTTGTATCTCCTAAATCCATCCAAGAGGGAATAAAGCTCATGGCCTACCATTGTGTCCAATAGTTGATCGGTGAAAGGGATAGGGAAATGATCCTTCTTGGTCTTGGAATGCAGTTTTCGAAAATCCACACATATTTGTAGCTTTCTATTCTTTGTGGGTATTATCACAATGGGCGAAACCCATTACTCAACTTCAATGACCTTCAGTAATTCGGCCTTCACTAGGGTAGAGTAATTTGGATTCATATGCCTTTGTCTTTGACTCGCAGGTTTGGCATCAGGCTCTAGGTTGATGTGGTGTTGGTACACTGTGGGGTCAATCCCCTTCAGATCTTTGTACGACCATGCAAACACGTCCAAGTTCTCCTTCAGTAGGTTTCACAGGACCAATAATTCTTTGAAGATTGATACCCACCTTCAAGTGACATTTAATCCTTTCAACATCCAGGAACATTAGTTTCTTTTCTCTTTCCACTTTGCAGATGAATGTCCCACGGATTGCTTCTGGGTAGAGATTCGACTCCTTCAAGGGAGTGGTCTCCTCTTTTGATGATTCACTAAAACCAACCTCCTCTTTTAGTGGAGATTTAGCTCGCTCCTTGGGAAGCTAAAAGGCTATTAGAGTGGTTTTGGGTTTGGTTTGGGAATAGGTTACTTCTTTACACGAAGACTCGTCCTCCAAGGATGCATCCAAAAATGTGACATAACGGAAACCTTCTACATTTTGTTTAAGCTGCTGAATTGGTGGTTGTTGGCAAGGTGCATCGTCATTATCTTCTCTTAGGAAGAGTAACTTTGGATGACAAGAGCCACTGTTGAAGGAAGGCCTAATTTGCATAATCCATTTCTTATAGAGGCTTTGCTTATGACATGACTCATTAATTAGTTGGGGTACCGTAGTCATTCTGTCAAACATAAAGGGATCTTCTGCTTCTGAGGCTTCTAGAACTTCTGGAACTTCTTTCTCATCTCTACCTTCAGCGAGGAAGATAGACTCATCTAGCTCACATTCATACTCTTGTTCTGCATTATCACTTTCATCCTCTTCAGATTCTATTTTTGCCTTTGTGGAGGCTTTGTAACAGAAGAACAAGTTCTATGTTATCTCCTCTACTTCTGCTTCTGCTTTTGCTTCTATCTCTGTCTCTGTCTCTGTCTTTGCTACTGCCATGTAATAGGGAGAACATTACATCCATGCTTCTATCTCGGTGTCAGAGGTAATTTCAGAAGTCAATTCGGGTTTAAGCAGGAGGTATTCACTAGTGACAAAGACTTTGCTTCTTTTCACAGTGGGATTACAATGCCCATTGTCAGGGATTGTGTCTATGTTTTTCTGGGGAAGATCTGTTTGACGGCCTCTTTGTCTCTTGATATACCATCTGTTACTTCATTGGAGAAGCTTGTTACAACTTCGATGGATGTGGATCCATTGCCTTTTTGTGATCCATACAACTTCAACACCACTTTGTTGGGTCCTCTGCCTAAGGTTAAGGTTCCTTTGAACCAATTCGTGCTTACTCTTACTTCAAAGAGCCAAGGTCTTCCCAAAAGTTCAGCTGAGGGTATGAGGTCCCATAGGAATTTTGTTTGACCACTAGATATGTCAACCAATAATCTCTTATTGCAGGTGTTGTCTTCACATATGGAAGAATGCCCAAAGTCTTGATTCTGCTTTAGTCTACCAATCTCATAAGCCACTGTGTAGGCTACATTTCTTGCAAGCCTAGATCCTTCATTGTCACATCCGTCATTATGTTTACTAATGAGCCTCTATCAGTCAATGCATCTACTATAAAACATCCTTCAATCCACATGCCAATCTTTGGGGTTCCAGGATCAAGGAAGGCATTAGCCACATCCACTTCCTTCACAAGCTCTGAGGCTTTGTTGGACTTGTTTGTTGCAGAGGAAGCAATCCTTAGGCCTCTTCTTATCAGTATGCTTTTGAATTTCTTTCTATAACTAGGAGATAACATCAGCAACTGTCAGAATGTTAGGTTAGGTTTAAAAGTGTCTAGGTCTTTGACCAAGTCATATTCTTTGATAGGATCCACAGCGTTCTCCAATTGGCTAGGGAATTGGGCCACACCGACTTTTATATTTCCTTTTTTTCTAGGAGTGGCAATATCTACGCTTCTCTGTCTTGAGGAGGTACTTCAGCATCCCCTATCTCCTGGACCTGTAGTCTTGTCTTTGTAGCTCTGTGTGGATCTATAGTACTCTGTACTACATTATTCTATACTGCACTGTTCTATTTCTTCTTGGGAAGGTTGAACTTCATGATCTTGGCAGAGGGAATGTTCTCTTTTGGAATTGTGGATTCTCCTTTATTTGCATGTGTTATTGTGCCCACTTCCAATTCCACCAAATTGAAAGCAGGTTCTTGGGTCTTCTGCTGGGTATCAGGAATAGCTTTCATAGGAGCTGGACCTGGATAGTCTTTTGCAATGTGGCCTTCTCCTTTGTATCAATTGCATAAGGGCTTGTAGTCCATAGACCTTCTAGAGCTTGGACAGTTCGGTGAGATATGACCCTTTTCTCCACATTTGCAACACTCCACCTTTGATCTTTGGCCACCGCCACAGACTGTCATCTTCTGTAACTCTGAGAGGGAAACCTCCTTGGACCAAAATTGGGACTGAATTCCATAGGCTTTGGTCCAATGTCCTGCCTTGTCATTTTGGATTCTAGCAAGTTGAATATTGCGTTATTGAGTTGCCATTGGGGGAATTGTTTTAGGCCAATGTTGTTGTGGTTGAACCATCATTTGAGGCACTATCATCTGTGGCCACTATGGATTAGGTGCACTATACTACGACACTGTTTGCATTTGGGGATAGGGGTAGGGAACTATCTCTAGGACTGCATTTATTGGGTATACCATTCCTGTCATGGGAGGAGGTAAGACTCCTCTTCCTGAGGTCCTTGATAACCTTGCTTCAACTTCATCATACTGACTCCTCTTCCTAAGGTCCTTGATAACCTTGCTTCAACTTCATCATACAATCTTGCACCTTCCACTACAGCTTGCAGATTGAGTGGTCTTCTCAATTCCAAGAACTTGCGAACTTCTGGTTGTAGGCCTCTAAGGAAAAATTCCTTCTGAATGCCTTCATCCAAATGATGGTTAGTCCATCTTTTTTGTATAGATTCCATTCATGAGACATCGGCTTCTACTCGTTCACTTAGGGGTTGGTCCATCCGCTCTTCAAAACCTTCACACCTGAATTTAATGAGGAAGTCCCATGTGCCAAAAGTTCCTGCTACTTGTCTCTTATACCATTGAAACGTAACACCTTTGAAAGTAGTGGGGAATGTTGCTAACCAATGCTCGGGTGTTCTGGCATTGTTATGACCAGCCAAAGACCAAGCCACTTTTAACCATTTTGTCAAGCCAACTCCTAGGAGTTGTTGCACTGAATATGTAATATTGATAACTAGATTCTATGATTTTTTCTAGCATTCCTCAATAGTTACGACACTTATTCGTAGTATTCCAACTAATCTAATATCGAGAACTCAATAAACTTGCATATTCTCGCATTTCGTCTCTATCTCTGTACTAGACACTTAAATACTAATCCTAGGATTTTAATCCCTTTGGGAATTAACTTCAGAGCATAAATCCAATAGTTCTATTTAATTCCTTTCATTATCAAATCAACTAACATTCCTCAACCCCATAAATTCTAATTTTCTTTATAAACATTTCCCTTGTCCCATACTAGTATAACTTAATACCTCGTCAACACTTTTAATTTGCATAAAGTTAAATACATCAATTTTTATATTCATAATGTTCAAAGTAATAACATCAAATAAATTTTCTTTTTCTCTAACCCCAAGAACATTTCATAAAACATCCAAAACTATATTCTTAGGTTTTCTATAGAAGATCCTAAATTTTTTTGAATTAAAAATATGATTTTTATAAAAAAATAATGTAATGTTCATCCAAAATAACTATTTTTGATTTTTAAGACATAGTAAACATCTTTCAAAAATTTTGGAAACAATTCGAATACTTTCAATTGTACATAATTCATTAAAAAAATATCACATTTCATAATTATTTAATCAAATATTTTATAAAAACTTATATATACCATTTTAAGCCATTTAAAGTATTTTTAACAGCTTTTGATTTTTAAAATAAAAATCAGACCTATATAAATTCTATAAACCATCTAGAGTTAAAATTGAGGTTCAAAGATATTTTATAAAAATTACAAACCAAGGAAATATTTATGCGGAATTACTTTTTTTTGTTAAACGAGTTAAGGTACTTACATAAAGTATGAGAATCGTAATTGCATCTTTGGGAGCTGTGTCCTTTGTAATCCAGTCAAGGGGAGCCTATCCAATCGTTCCCAACGGTGAGCTCATCATTTCCCCTCTTCTGAGAGATCCATTAGCCAATTGCATTGTTGCCATGGAAATAGCCACTTGTAACTCTTTTAAGACTTAATCTTGATTAATTTCAAGATTAAGAGCTTAGCCTCCATGATTTTATGTTGAAGACTAAGAAAGGGGAGGAGAGTAATGCAATATCTCCATAATCTGTCCACAAAATCAAGAGCGAAGTAAAGTGATTGGAAGGCAACATAAAATTCTCCTACCCTATCACTTCAGATTAAGCAAGTATATTGAAGCTCCAAAATGGGGGTTGGAAGAGAAGACATGGCGATGGCTTCCAATAAGCCATTGTCTTCAATGCTCATCTCTTGCTCTTATTCTACTACAATTTTCTTGTTCCCTTCTTAGTTTGATGGCTTGGGGAGCTTCCTATCTCCCTCCCTCTTCTCCAATTGATGGCATCATGGCATTCAATATGGCGCCCTCTTAATCCCAATTCGTTTTCTCTTTCTCCGGTATATGATGGCGCCTCTTTCTTCTTAATCATGACTCTCCAACTTCCCACTAACTCCTCCCCTTCCTCTTCTCCAATTGGCACCCTTTGGGCTTCCTCTCCCCTTCCTAATCCTCTTCCACCAACAATTGACATTTTTATTGCATGTTTTTGTTGTAAATACATTTATAAATAATAATGCAAGTGACCCTTTTTCTCCATATTCCAATCTCTAAGTTGCACATCAAATTGGTGGCAAGTGCATGGATAATCACTACAACTCAATATTAATTTGCATTTATTTCTTCATGGATAAGTAACCATGTTAGTACCTTGTCACATTAACTCAAACACTCATGGCCCACTAATTGTTATATCCATGTCATCAACTCCACTTCCTCAAAGATGTCTCATATACTTTGCATTGTAGAGTAGTGACTCTCCTTGTCCACACTAGCATTGCCTTTGTTCTTTGACTTGTCCCTCCTCTCCTTTAATCTTTAATGTGATCGTCCTGGAAATACAACTCTCTCCCTACCATATTCCAATGTTTATCCTATGTATGATGCGGTGAAAAATTTGCCAGTTCTACTACTCCTATCTACGATCATCATCAATGACTAAGACCACTTGTCCAATTTATGCTATCGAATTCATGTCTTTTGCTTTTGCCAAGTCGTACTTGACTATACTCTCAACCATCTCTAACCTTTCAAAAACAACTCATTTGGATTTGTCAATATATTATTTATGGAAAGAAATGTCAAATGATCATCCAAACCAAAATTCTAATCCCTTTTGATTAGATAAAACTATCAAATTCTACCTAGTATTTTCCTAAGTCCACTCTCTAGCATAAAACTCCTTCAAACCAAGATTTTTCACTTGCCGGACTGTAGAGACACGTCCTCCAAAGACAAAATCTCAACTGCATATGCATCAAATTAATGGAAAAAGTTGGTAACAATGCGCCAATTGTATACAATGTTGCTAAAAAAATTTGCAATGTTAGGCATTGTTTCTAAGTGTTGTCATGTTAGCCACACATGCTACCAGAAACTTTGCTACATGAAGATCAGGGTGTTCATGGTACTCTCCCTTGAAAATGGGCAATGGGACTACATTTGCTAGCCTGCCATCAACATTTCCAGGACAGATTTGACTAGGAAGGGAACCTTGAGTCCCCATGGGAACTTTTGAAAAGAGTGCTTTTAGGCGTCAAAGGAGGCTTCTGCTGCAAGCTCATTCTCGGCCTTGATTTTGGCCTTCTCTCTTCTCATATACCTCTGGACTCGTTCTAATGCTTGCCTCTTGATTGCATCATTCATCAAGGAGTTGGCTCCACCTAGTTGGTCTGTATTGAATAGAACAGAATCAGAGGGGGCTTCAGTCTCTGGAGGACTCTCTGGCTAACATCTCTTATATTTCTTGCTTCTCTAGGTCTCTGAATTCAGCTTTTAGACCGCTATAGAGGGGAAGATATTCTGTTCTGAAGGTATCAAAACTCATTCTTCTAAGGATTGTTGTTGTGCCATCATCATAGTGATGCCATCTTCTTCTTATGGTTTCAATAGTGTATGTTGTGAAAAATACTCTATCCACCAACTTCTAGTGGGTTTCTAATTGGACAAATAGGATATTGTTAGAACACCATGCATCCCTTGTGTCCTGCTATTGAGCATCCATGAACAAATTCCAACTCTTTTCTTTCTTGTTTTCATGAACCTCCACTGACCATGACTCTTGAAGCTTTTTCACTATCTCCCACTTGATGATGTCTGGAAACTTCTCAATGAATCCCAAATCTCCCATGGATGATCATTCTCTTTGTTTCTGCACTTAAGTTTACTCCCAAACAGTTTGCTACCAAGATGCACATCTATGTTGCTTCAATAGTGAGAGGAAATAGTCCACCACATAGAGCCTGTATCATGATGGTAATATGTTTCCCCTATTGTGTGATGAACTTCTTGTGGAAAGTGGCTTTAGAAATGAGAATCTCCAATTCTTCAGTGGTTGAAGGAACTTTGCAAGCATCTGTTGAATTCTTCTCTTCTTGGCAATGCCATTTCCTTCATTTTCAGCCTCTTGTGATGCTTGTTGATGGCAATTTTTCCCGGCTGCACACTAAAAACATGAAGCCCGAAAGGAACACGAAGAAAATAGGGTTTTCTACTGCAAGAGAATCTATCTTGTATCATCAACAACCATCTCTTTCATCTTTAATATGATCACAATAAGGAAAGCAACACCACAAACAAGAAATCTTCATGCAGCTTCATAGAAACAATTCTCCCATGGCTTTAACTTTATCCATCATTCTCTTCATATTCTTCATTAGATCAATTGATAGGCATTAAAAACACAAAATAATACTCCACTTTGAATGGAAAGATATCACATATGATTCATCTTCAAAGGTTCCATAGCTTTCTCTCACAATCTCTCATAGATAGATACATTGTTTGGTGGCATAGAATTGACTATATCTGACTTCCTCTCTCCCTCCCTCCCTCTCTCTCTCTCTCCATCAATAGTACATCATATACTCACTAAACTACTCAATAATCACTCACAACAACCCTTATTTGGTCGCGGATGTTCCTTCCAAGAGGTGTGTTTGATATGAGGGGTCACCAGAGCCACTACAACGACTCTTCAGAGCTCATCACTGCCACTTCACTCTAGTCATCTCTTGAGTCTTCAATAGCTACTTCTTCCACTTCCTTGAGCTCTTTTGAACTTACATTCACCTCTTTCCAAGGCTAGAATTTTTTCCATACTACACCCTCATTCGATAGGACACATACGGAGGCATACAAAACAGAACAGAACAGGAATAAAGGCTTTACAGAAGCTTCAATAGAGGGTTACAGAAGGTTAATAGAACCATTACTTTGTCAATGAGGATTGAGGAGACAAACAATTTTGGTTCTACTAACTTGGATCTTGCAATGTGTGGAAAGACTTTCCAAACTTTTCAAAATGTAATTTTGTGTGCCATAGGGTTAAGGTGCCACATGTGGTTTGGGAAATATTGATTGAATTATATTGCCTTTGGAATTGCACCGTGGACAACCATAGATGCAGAGTACAACACAACAATAGACACATGAAGCATAAAAATAGGTGGTAAAAGTTAATATGTCATCAACTTTGAACTTGGCTTAATGCTAGAGGGGGACTAGCTCCATGCTCATTGTGGACTCAAGTGGAAGGCAACAATGTGATCCAGAGTGGATTATTCGGGAAACGAATGGAAATGCAACACAATATGATGTTTAAACCAGTAAAACATAGTCATGGACCCCATGATGTGTAAGGAGCAGTTTTGACACTATGGGAATGAATCCATATTAGCCGTTGGGTTTGAGTGGCTCTTGAAATTTATCAAAAAATCTATCAAAGTTTACTATCAGAGTAGAATTCATCATTGTTACCACAAATCTCGGGGGGTTCACTATATATATTTCTGTATATAGTGTGCATTCGTGGCCTATTTATAAATATCCTAATCTGTGAATTTTTCTTGAATATAACACAACCCTTTTCTATTCAATCTGTAAGTAACCCCTTTATATGATACCCTTTTGTATGTTAAAAATGGTGTTTTAAAAACCCCTTATTTTGAACTCACGTTATATATACATATATTCATGAGTGACCCCCTTGAGCCACAAATGCCATCATCACTAGCACCCAATGCCATTATGTCTAACATCCACTCTCATCATTTGCTAGCATCCAAAACAAGAGTGGCAAGCCACAACTCCTCATAGGCTATCATAGCCTCTTGAATCCAATGCATAGGCTTACCCTATCGCTTTTGTATGGCTTGGGTGTTTGGAGACTCCTCTGTCTTTCTCTCTTTGTCTCTCTATCTCTATGTGTGTGTGTGTGTGTGTGTGTGTGTGTCTCCTTCTCAAGTTGCTTCTTCCTTCTCACCTCTATTTCTCTCAAAGGAATCAACAAGTATGATGATGCAGAATTAACAAGTACAATAATGCGTGGGTGAGAGGTCCAAGAAGATGTTGATGGCAGGAGAGGATGATGGGTATGAGATGATGTTATAGTTGTAGAGCCCATGATGGGGGATTCCCATTTAAGCAGCAAGGGAGAATGAGCAAGATCAAGGAATGAGCAATTGTAAGACCAAATACATCAACTAAGCAACTACACAAATGCACTTAATACTACTTGTAGTACCTCTCGAGGAGCTTGATCACAACACCATTTCAAGAAAGCAAATAGTAATAGACCGGTAAGGCCCATATGCATAAAAAATCCAAACTCATGTAGAATTAGAGAACCATAAGAAAACTATCCCAATGAAAAATGCTAGAATATATTAAAGTGTTGAAAAGTATGCAATTTTCTCCTCACTACACAACTAATGACTGCTCTTGGATGCACATGAGAAATAGGCCACACACATACACATCTTGTCTTAAACAAGGACTGAATCATATCTAAAGAAGGATTCAACGAAATATGACCACTTAAATATGCCAAAAAAATGAAACAAAAAGCAACCATGCTAGCAGTAATCTTGCTATTGCAATGTAATAGAGCTTCACAAAAGTCATGGAATTTCCAAGTTTGCATGATAGCGATAGCAAAACTTGAAAATGATTGGAATAGCAACTTTGGTCAGTTGATGCATGAAGTCATGGGCAATCTCTTCAATGTTTAAAACTTGCAAGAAGATATAATACATTGGAGCCCCAAAAGGAACACTAAGAAAACAATGTTTCTATTGCAAGAAAATATATATTGTATCATCAACAACCATCTCTTTCATCTTTCATATATGATCATAAACAAGGAAAGCAACACCACGAACAAGAAATCTTCACACAGCTTCATAAAAACAATTCTACCATGGCTTTAACTTTAACAAAATCCATCATTTTCTTCATATTCTTCATTAAATTAATTGATAGACATTAGAAACACAAAAGAATACTCCACTTTGAATGGAAAGATATCACATAAACAAAATAGGAACAGAGGCTGTACAGAAGCTTCAACAGAGGGTTACAGAAGGTTAACAGAAAGCATCATAACCATATAAATCATACTAAAACCAATCCAAACCATAAAAAACCATTCAATGAGATTTAAAACAACCTCAAAATTCATTAACCAGTACTCCATCCTTCATATAGAAGAAAACCATAACAAAACAAAAGCTAAATAGAACCAATAAAACTAATCAGAACCTCAATAGAACATATTAGAACATCACAGAGCCTCATATCTCTACTGAAAAACATCATGAGCTTCCAAAACATAACCAAACTCATCCAAAACACTCTCAAACGCTTCCAAACTAACTAAACTTAATTTAAAATCCATAAAAAATCAACCATTCAACCCTAAAAAACAACAAAAATCAACTAAAAAATCAAGTCATTTCAGCATTCAACATATCCCCACACTTAATAAGGGAGCGTCCTTGCGACCTATGAAAAAGGGAATATAAGTTCATCAAAGGGCTCAACTTGATCTTCTTTAGCATCTTTAATAAACCATCCAACCACAACCCTGACTTATAACCTGTATCTCTAATAAAGAATACAATGAAAGGAAAACCCTTTATCCATTAACATATCTTATAAACAATAGAAAATCATGACAAACTCATAAAGGATATAAGAGGATTTGCATCTTGCTTCTTGGGATATCCATCCACCATCATCATCACTGCAAATCCCCAAAAATATAGCTCTCGAACAAATCAAATATTCAACCACCACGTACCCATCACATAGAAATTAACACAAAACATCCATTTGAATGGTACCTCTAAAAGAGAGATATATCATTATGAATCATGAAAGATATATCCAGAGGTATCAGTGAAGATGGTCCCTCTTGAAGGCTTGGTGATTTTGAAAACGGTTCATAGATAAGGATTCATCCACAAAAGTTTTTGGAGGATTCTAGAAAAATTGAAGGCAACACATCCTCTCTAACAAGACAAGGTATCTGCTAGGCAGGCAAAGGGCATGAAAATACAATACATCCAATTGTTGGAAATCAATGTTCACATTTACATTCATGCATAACTTTGGAATGGTCTTCGGATCATTATGTGAATGCCTATGCATATACGCTAGGTATCGAGTGAAGTGAGCTGTCAATCTCACTGAAGAATCTACAGACTATGAATGTTGTTGAGAAAAATGTAGATAATTTTGATATGCTTGACTTGTAGTCATCCACTCCCCTAGAATTAATGGCCAACTAATCTGAGGTCCAATAAGAGAATCAACTGAGCTCCATCTTCTTCTTCTTGGAATATTTTGATCAAACCCTACATATCCACTAACCAACTGAGGGGGTCGAGGAATAGAAGTGGTAGGAGATGGAAGAGGAATCGATAAAAGAGGATGAAGAGATGGGTAGGAAAAATCATAAAATGAGGAATGAGCTTTAGGGATTAGTTGAAAATTTAGGAGAATCTATGTGTTAGTTGATAAGCAGGAAAAGTTGAAGGAATATGTATAGATGGGGAAGGACAAGACAAAGAAGGGGAAAAGATACGATCTTCAATGAAAGAACAATAAGTAAAGATCAAAACTTGAGGGGCACCCTGAGGGTAAAAAAGGAGAGGTAAAATAGCTGTTGAGTTGGACTTATAAAGGGAAAAATAAGCATCATATCTACGGGCCATTTGTTAATAAAATAAGATAAGCTAGGAACTGATGGATCTAAGGCAGATCATCGATGGTAAGAATAAAAGAAAGAGGAATAAAATGGATGTTGTTTGGAAAGTTATGCTAAAAGATCCACCCTCAGTTGGTTAATGTTTTGCACATGAATAGAGGCTTTATTTTGTCTTTGGTTCAAGATCACAGAATGAATCATTTTATGCCATGAAGTTTCAGGGCACTCAGCCACTTTGGAGGAATAACACTGAAACATCTCATCTATCCACAAATCCAAATGTTTGACATACAAAGCATTTTGTAGGACTGGAGCCCCAAGAGGAACACCGAGGAAAAGGGAATTCTCTTGCAAGAAAATCTATCTTGTAACATCAACAAGCTTGTTTATTAGGTTTTATATGATCACAATGAAGAAAAGAACACCAGGCACAACAAATCTTCATGCAGCATGATGTAGATCTCCCACGAATTTGATAGAATCAACCATATTCTTCAATATCTTCACAAAATCCATCAATAAAACAAAGAAAGCAAAAGAATACACCATCTTTGAATGAAAATACATCACATAGTATTCATCTTCAATGTCTTCATAGTCTTCTTTCTCAATCTCTCACATACAATCACTCTGTTTTAGTAGAATTGGCTATCTCTGACTCTCTCTCTCTCTCTCCATCAATAATACATCATATCCTCACTATAATCTCTCATAATCACTCTCAATAATCCTTCTTAGGTCGTGGATACCCCTCCCAAGAGGTATGTCTGATATGAAGAGTCACCAGAGCCACTACAGTGTCCTTTCATAGCTCACTACTGTCACTTCACTCCAGTCTTTACTTGAGTCTTCAGCAGCTACTTCTTTCACTTCTTTTAGCTCTTTTGCACTTGTATTCACCTCTTTCCAAGGCTAGAAAACTTTCCCAAGCTACACATACATTCTACAAAATACATACAGAAGCATACAGAACAGTCACAGTACAGTACTAGAACAGCTACAGTACAGTTACAGTACAGAGACAGAAGCTCTACAGAAGACCTACAGAAGGTTATAGAAGGCCATCAAAACCTCATCACTCATACTCAAACCATTCCAAACCATCAAAAACTATTCAATAAGCTTTCAAAAGATCTCAATCTTCATCAATCATCAATCCATCCCTCCTTACAGAAGACAATCAGAATAAAACAGAACAAAACAAAAGCTATACAGAAGGTATACAGAACTAATCAAAACCTATTAGAACATCACAGAACCTCATATCTCCACTAATAAACATCATGAACTTCCAAAACATAATCAATATCATCCAAAACACTCTCAAACCACTTCCAAACCAATCAATCATCTCATAAAATCAACCATTCAGCTCTCAAAAACAACAAAAATCAGCCAAAAAACAGGTCATTTCAACACTCAACATATCCCCACACTTAATAAGGAAGCGTCCTCGCGACCCAGGAAAAAGGGAATACAAGTTCATTCAAAAGCTCAACTTTGATCTTCAATACATCTTCAAAAACAGTCCATCCGACCACGACCCCAACTTATCACCTGTATCTGATATAAAAATACAACGAAAGGAAAACCCTTTATACATTAACACTTCTTATCAGACTAGAAATCACAACAAACTTGTAAAGGATATAAGAGGTTTCTTCTTCTTCTTCTACATCATCATCTTCAACTCTCCAACCACGACCCCATCACCACAATTCTTCAAAAATGTAGCTCGCACGAAAGCAAATCCAATAGGCAATCACCACGACCTTATTACATAAATTAACCCACAACACAAACACTACACACAACACAACCATCTAAATGACTCCTCCAAAAAGAGAGATTTTATCATTAAAAATCATCCACTATACATTGGAAAATGTATCAATGAAGATGATCCCTCTTAAAAGATTGGTGATTTCGGAAACGATCCATAGACAAAGATTCATCTACAAATGTTTTGGGAGGATTCTGAAAAAACTGAAGACAGCACATCCTTTCCAACAGGACAAGGTATCTGCTAGGCAAACACAGGGCATGAAAATACAATATATCCAACTGTTGGGAATCAATGCTCACATTGACATTCATGCACAACTTTGGAATAGGCTTTGAATCATTATGAGAATGTCTATGCATATACGCCAGATACCAAGCAAAATGAGCTGTCAAGCACACAGAAGGATCCAGAGACTGTGAATACTGCTGAGCAAAATGAATATAGTTCTGGTATGCTTAACTGGCAGCTGTCCATTCTCCTGGAATTACTGGCCAGTTTATTTGAGGTCCTGTAAGAGAATCATTCGAGCTCCATCCCCTTCTTCGGAAAATCTGATGATCAAACCCGTCATAGTCACTAACCAACTGAGGTGGTTGAGATATAGAAGTGGCAGGAGATGGAAGTGGAATAAGGAAAAGTGGATGAAGAGATGGGTAGGAAAAATCATAAAAGGAAGAATAATTTAAAGAAGGAGTGGCTGAAAATTTTAGGGAATCACTTAGGAAGGGTGTTAATTGATAAATAGGAAAGGTAGAAGGTACATGAATGGATGGAGAAGGACATGGTGGAGAAGGGGAAAATACTCTATCCTCGATAAAAGAACAGTATGTAAATATGGGAATTTGAGGAAAATATTGAGGTTGGAAAAGAAGGGGTAAGATGGTTGTGGAATTGGTTTGATAGAGGGAAAGATATATATCATATCGGTGAGCCATTTGTTGGTAATAGAGTAGGGTAGGAACAGAAGGACCTAAGATAGATCTTCTCTGATAGGCATCAAAAAAGGTAGAATCAAATGGATTATGTTTTGAAAGATAGGCTAAGAGACCCACCCTCAGTTGATTAGTGCTTTGGACATAGGTAGGAGCTGTGTTCTGTCTTTGATTCAGGACCACAGAATCAATCATGGTATGCCAGGAATTATCAGGGCAAGTAGCCACTTTGGAGGAGTAACTCTGAAACATGTCATCTATTCGCAACTTCAAATGGTTGACATACAAAACAGCTTGTAAAACCACGTCTCCCACATACCAAACCATATCCACTTCATCTGGAATCAACAAGTCTCCTCGTAGATACATATATGACATCAACATGGTATCGGTCGTGACAGAATCTTCAAACACCATCCTTACCACCTCTGTCAGCAACTCAGCAGACCAAGCCCCACTCCAACCATCCTCTGGAAGAGGTAAATCCATCGTGGAAAGCTTCATGTAGAAGGCCAACTTCTGTAATTGGTAGTGGACAAAGAAAGAATGGTCTGGTGGAACATATTCCTGATACTGCTCAAATGTAGACCATAGCAAATCCATCCTGGATTGTAATCTTTCCACTTTATCTTGGAAGAGAGGACACAAGGTAGCCTGTCTCTGAAGAGCTGCCAAGTCCTGCTGTGAGAGAGAAGGGATCAAGGGAACATGAGGGCTTGGAGGAACAGACCGTGACTTTGCCAGTTGATCTTGCAACTACTTGATTTGGGAAGCTTGGGATTCCACTGTGTCATTAGTAGTCTGTAAAGCTGAAAGTTTAACATCTAAAAGAGTTTGGAACTCCTACGCTTCTTTGAACATCCTCTCCTTCTCCTCTAAAAGGCTAGTAACCTCTGATTGAGCCTCTGTTAATTGAATCTTCAAAGAAGACATCTCATCTCTTTGGGTTGTAACCAGTTGGGTTTGTTGCTCCATCTGCTTAAACAAATCTGCTAGGGTATCCTTAGCAGAGGCTAACTCGGATGTTGCCTTATGCAACTGGTCCTTAGACTGCATCAGTTCTTCATAAAAGGAAGCGTACAGCTGTTGAACACAGGCTGTCACTGACAGTTCAATGGAACTCTGAATGTCTTTACATAGGAAAGGAATGGCATCTCCCGAGACTAGATTGTTCAGTGAGGGAACTGATATGTCCAATGAACCTTCTCGATGTGCTCTGAACAGGTTATTACATGTGAGATAACCAGGGAGATCACTGTCAGAGGTAGCAGGAATGGGCACTGAAGGAAGAACTGAAGGAGCTTTATCCGCTACCCGCTTCAAGCGTTTGCACTGTATGACCAGGGGAGGCGGAGAATCTAAATCCTCAATATCAATTGGTTCTGACTCATCTGAAGGTGGAGGAGGAGGTACTGGATCAGATGGAGAAGGTGGAGGCACACTCTTCTGTAAACCTGAGTAGGTCAAGAAGGCAGACAAGTACGATCCATAGGTGACATTGGTAACATTGCCCCTGGTGACTTTGACGAAATGTTGATCCATCTTACTGAGTAGGTAAGTGCTCCAATCAATAGCTACTCCTTTTAACACCATCCTTGAAGCTGTAAAAAGCTCTTTGGACAAGTAATGGAAAGGCGTTTTTGCAAGCATAAACCTGTCTTGGAGAAACTGACAGACCAACTTTCACACAGGATCAGTGATCATGGAAAAGGAAACTCCTGAAGAGTTGATCACCTTCTTAACATCCAGAATTTCCCTAGTCTGCTTTTGTAACAGCTTCAAAATCTCTTCGTTAGAGAAAAGTTGGCGAGTGGTAACAAAGGGTTCACCTTTGGAGGGAAGAGACAGAGCCTTCCCTAGGCCTCGAGGTGTCAAAGTGATGGAAATACCCTGGACCGGTCTCGACTTCTTGCTGTAGGAGGCCAGAAACTCGTCACACATCGATGGATCCTCTGGAAGCAATGGAGGCAGCTACAAAAGGTGTGAGTCCCACCTTCGTGAGAAGTTCAAAAGTGAGTAGGGAAGAGTAATCCCTACTGACTAGTGGGACATACTGGATAGGGGGAGGAGCGTGAGAAGGCGCCATTTAGATGGTTACACACACACCACAAACACAGACAAACAAGAATGCCTGCAAAGCAACAGACAAAAACCAAGGATAAGATATCAACCAAAACGATAAAAGTGACTCGACCAACTATCCCCAAGCAAACCACAGCCTAGAAAAAATTCGACATGACCTTTAGACATATGCGACCGAAAGCTTCATGCTATGCAACATGCAAACTCCCAAATCCCCGTATCAGGTAATAAAAGAAAAAAAACTACACACCGTACCCTTAACCGTAACAAAGAAACTGAACCAAAACATAACAACAACCCACACATATCAAGACCACAACTTTGATAATCAGGTTTGACTAGACAACTCCGAAAACTTCGCGTATCCATCCCACGAAACGAGTTCATTAAAAAGGGAAAATAAGTGCAGTGAGGGGGAATTAATTTAATGAAAGGTTCATTTTAATAAATTATTAAGAAATGGGTGAATTTTTATTAAGTGATAAACCTTATCAAGAAAACGACGGTTCCTTCTTAAAATTTGAATTACCAATTATTAGGTTAAAGCGGTGCTTTAATTCGAATCCCGGACTTCGATACCCAGACTGGGTCTCTAAATGCAAATTCATTTTAAAAAAAAGTAAGGTGATGTGGAGCGCTTTTTTGCCAGCGAGTGCTTTTGTGACGGCTGGTTCATTTTTATTAAAAATGTTAAAATGCCTCTTAAGCGTACTTAGCGCGTGCTAAGTGAATAATGGGTTTATTTTTATTAAAAAAATGGTGTGTTTAGCACGAATGCGCGTGCCATGGTGGTGTTTAGGGTTCATTTTAAAAATTAATCGTGAATTTTGGGGTAGCAGAAAAAAAAATAAAAAAAAGGGAAAAGTACCTGGTAGTGGGTGTATGTGAATGCAAAGAATGCGCTCTCCTCAAGCCCAAAAGGTATCTGGATTTGTTTCTAGATGTCTAGTTGGTATTTTGAATGAAAAAGGATTTTTTTAAAATGAATTTAGGTGTTTAATGAAAGATTTTGATAGCTTAGAAAATAGTCCAAAAATAAGTAAAAATGTTAATGGAATTTTTAGGAATTTTTGGGAAATTAATTTGGAATTTTTTTGCATTTTTAATGATTTTTTTTGGGTATTTTTAAAAGAATTTTGAATTTTAAAATGGTCTGAAATTTTTTCTTTTATTGAAATTTCAGGTTAGAAAAATATGGCAATTTGTTGCAGAAATAGTGGGAATTTTTCTAGATTTTTCTGTAATTTTTTGTGAAATTTTAAGTGTCTTTTAATGATTTTTTAAATTTTCAATGTTTTTTTAAAGGGTTTGCGGGTTTTTGAATTAAAAATCTAGGAAAATACCCAGAAATAGGCTGCGTGTCAGCTGCGTGTGAACAACCAGCTAACAATTTCCCACATCCGCACACGAGCAATCACGAACAATCACCCACACGCGCGTACACACCCGTGCGTGTGTCTGCGTCTCGAGGGAGAACAGGGGTTTGGGTGGGGGGAAGGCACGATGGACACGGTTGTCAAATCAAATTGGAATTTTGATGCAAACAGGGCAGGTTCACATGGAAAAATATCAAAAAGATGCACGAAAAAGTCTCGAGAAACCGCAAAAATTAATATTGGACAAACTGCGCATCAAAATGACACGGAGTAAAAAGGAAAAATGTCAGGGAGAAATTTTTTGTTAGGGCTATGATGTCAGATCACGGTTCCGAAGCAAGCAAAGCGCGTTCACATGGAAAACCGGCTAATTTATGCAAAAAGCTTCAAAAATTAATAACTCGAAAACCGTGCAACGGAATAGGGGTAGGTAAAAAGGAAAAATGGTCAGTTCAAAGGGAGGAACAGGGCTATAAGGTTGGATGTGGACTTTGGTGAACGTAGGATGCGTTCACATGGCAGGACAACAAAAGCAGGGAATGAAAGAAAGCTGCAAGGGAACAGCCCCAAGGGTGGGTGAAAAATGAACGAGTGGGTGGGAAGGGACCCCATCAGGGTAAAAGCAAGTCATGGCATGCACGCATTAGCAAGTTGAGGCATAGGTAGAAGGGTATACAATGTAGACGTGCAGGGACGCGTCCCCACACTTAAGACCTTAACGGATAGGGTTAATTGAGCAACAGGGACCTAAGACTACACAACAGACTATCCGCTAACGTCCCCACACTTAAAACATGAACGTCACTGAGAAACAGAAGGTGTAGGGTTAGAAAAACTTGGCCCATATTATTGAGAATCAAGGTTGATTGTCGATGGCACTTCCACTGTCGTAGTCGGCTGCAGGAGGTACCAAGGCATCTTCACAACACACATCCTTCATGGCAAGGACCACACAACAGCATCTAGGGAGGTAGCTGGTTGAAGGAATCGCATCGAGTCGATGTCGAGGGATATTGCACTCAACTCACAGTCACTCGTATGGAATGAAAGAACTGTCACTCGCCCAATGACTAATATCACTCGAAGAATAATGATTGAAACCCATATCTCGTACCTAGTTGAGAAATCGACAGGGGAATGGTGCAGAGGGAGTATGCCAGGGTGTACAGTTGATGGTGCATTAGTACGTCCAACCTGTCTGGCATAAGTGCAAGGAGGAAGGCAAGGGAGCCTTACAGTGCAGTGTACAGAACAGGGTGATGTGTCATGTGATGACGGCAGAGACCCATCCCATGGGTGCATAGGGAAACGAGAACATACCTGACTCCAAGTGTCGTAACGTCCCTCAATCTCACCTCTCGGTAATTGATTGAAGAAACTTTAGTCACACTCAGCCCGCCCTCTGTCTCACGCTCTGTTGATAGATACAGGAGGGCAGCCCTTTCCTGAAACCCATTGATGTAATCCTCACAGTCACTTGTGCAAAGGTTGTATGTCTTGTGCGTATTTAATGGTGCAACTGTGCAACCCGCCCTGTGTCGGTATACGGTGCGAGAAGGAAGGCCAGGGAGCCTTATGGTGTAGTGCGCAGCAACAAATTGTGCTTTGTGCATTGAGAGGCCCATCCCGTGCGTGCAACACTTCATTCACACTTCTCACCTCTCATTTGATTTTAAGGGAAAAGACTGGTCTCTCGGCCCACCCTCTGCCTCACTCTGTTGATAGTTACAGAGGGAAACCATACTCACTTCCCCATCCGGTTAGGATGAAAGCTCGTGTCACTCAATTGTTTGTTGATGAAGATCGCGTCGTCAGGTGTTGAAGAGGCCTACCCAAGGAGGTAGGCATCAAATCAAACATTGTGTTGGATAGGACATGTCGTCTACTAGAGGACAGGTAGACACTCTGCAGAGAGACCCAGGACACAGCGTACCAAGGGAGGCAGCTTTGGAATTGGATCTTGAGGATATCAATTGATGAATCCACTTTCTGGACTGCTGGGTGTTGCCACATTTTCCACAGCTAGCTTCTCGCCCAAGGGTGTTAAACACCTTTTCTTGGAGCGAGGCCTGCTATGACAGGGAATTTCTTCCTTTTCTCTCATAACAGATTTTTTTTAAAACATTTTTTTTTTCTTGTTTTCCCCTATTCCCGAGGGTGTTTCTACCTTTTCTCGAAGAATAGGTCGGCATGACAGGGACCGAAGTCCTTTTCTCCCATGACCGATATGTATATTTTTTTTCTTGTCGAATTAAGCAAGGGAATGGTAGAAATACCATTTGTCAGAACCAACCTCACCACTGTCGCTGATGGAAAAAAGAGGATAAGAGATCAAGGCTGGAAGGTGGGGCTGAGGGGACAGAGGATTGTGTCCACTTCATCAGGAGTGGCTAAAGAACTGCTATCAGAAGTAGCATCATAAGAAGTACAGTGCCACGCCAATGGGGGAAAGGATCAGGTGACCGTGATTGTCAAGATCCCCAAGGAGGGAAGTACTTCTTCAGGTGATATCCATTGATCAGGAAGGGATCATCAGAGGCATCAACGGTCTGCACTTGGACAGAGCCATTAGGGTTGACAGCAAGTACCTTATGGGTCCATCCATCGCTGTTGGAGCTTGCCAGGAAACTTGCCAAATCGTGAAACATAGGCTAGGACCAAATCACCTTCTTTGAACTCCTTGTGCTTGATGAAGCTGTCATGGTAAGCCTTGCGTCGAGCTTGCATGGCTTCCATGCATTGTAGAGCCATCCTGCGAGTTTCGTCCAAACATTCCAGGTGCAGGAGACAGCGTTGCAGTGAATCATCGTCCCCCAAACACTCTTTGATAGCCACTCTCAAAGAGGGCAATTCCAGTTCAACAGGGAAAATAGCTTCTGTACCATACACCAGCTGGAAGGGTGTCTGTCCTGTTGCTGCTTTATGGGAAGTTCTATATGCCCAGAGGGCCTCTGTAAGTCGATCATCCCAATCACGACGATGTGCGGCAATCGTTCTTGTCAGAATCGAGCAGAGGATGCGATTCGTGACTTCGATTTGGCCGTTGGCTCTGGGGTAGTAAGGAGTGGACTTGCGATGGCGGATCTTATACAGCTCTGTCAACTCTTCCATGACTTTATTAATGAAATGAGTGCCTCTGTCACTTACCAGCTCTAAGGGACTGCCAAAACGGGTGATGATATTCTCGTACATGAACAGGGCCACGCTGTTACCATCGTCCCGCTTTAGGCCTTTAGCTTCACACCACTTTGTGACATAATCCGTACATACGAGGATGTATATGTTCTGCTTCCTTCTGGTGGGAGGATCGATTGGGCCTACAAAGTCAATGCCCCACTTCTCAAACGGCTTCAAAGGAAGGATAGGTTGCAGTGGCATGGCACTTGTCTTCGTGAGTTTCCCCATTCTCTGACAAGCATCACATCTTTTACAGTAATCATAGGCATCCTTGTGGAGGGTCGGCCACCAGTATCCTGCTAGCAAAGCCTTCCTGGCTGTGGCTTCTCCTGTAAAGTGGCCGCCACATGGCTCATCATGGCAAGCCGTCAGAACAATCCCAATCTCATCTCCTGCAACACATCTTCTAAGCACTTCATCTTTGCCTTTCTTGTACAGTGCACCGCCTAACAGGGTGTAGGGGGCTGATTCTAACATAAGCTTCTTCCTTTCCCGACTAGAAATGCCAGGAGGGTACTGTTGGGTTGCCAACAGATTGGCAATGTCTGCATACTAGGGAGTTACAGTTTCTACTAGGAATAGAGAAGCATCAGGGAGGTCTGGATCATCCTGCTCCTCATCTGCAATCTGTGGGATACACGACAGATGATCAGCCAGAACATGGGAACGACCAGGTTTGGTAATTACCTCAAAGTCAAACTCCTGGAATAGAAGGAGCCATCTCATCATTCGTCCTTTCACATCTGCTTTGTTCATCAGGAAGGATAGGGCCTCGTGATCCACATAAAATTTAAAGTGGGTAGACAGCAGATAGTGGCGAAACTTTTCTAGGGCAAACACCATTGCTAAGCATTCTAGCTCTGTCACTGTATAGTTCCGTTCCCTATCAGTGACTTTTCGGCTTGCATAATAGATGGGTTGATCCAGCTTCGATGAGCCCTTCTGGCAGAGGACTGCGCCTAAGCCTTCAATGGATGCATCAGTGTGTACATGGAACTCTTTCATCCAGTCAGGAGGTTGCAGAATGGGTGCCTCAATCAGACATTGCTTCAGAGTGTTGAAGGCTTTGTCACATTCTTCCGTCCAAACAAACTCTGCATCTTTCCTCAGAAGCTTGTGAAGGAGGTTGCCTTTGTTCCAAAATGGGCTATGAACCTTCTGCAGTAACCCACATGGCCTAGGAATCCCCTCAACTATTTAAGGTTGGTGGGTGCTGTCAGAGCTGCAATCTTTTCGATCTTTGCAGGGTCTGTTGATATCCCTTGTGCAGAGACAATGTGGCCCAACAAAACTCCAGAAGAGACCCCAAAGATACATTTGTCGGGGTTGAGGGAAATCCCATACTCCCGGCATCGATCAAAGCATTGTTCCAGGTGTCCCCAGTGTTCTCGGATCAAACTATAGACACAGAAGTCATCCAAATATACCTCAATAAAGTCGTGCAGATGATTTTGGAATGCGGCCATCATGACTCGCTGGAAAGTAGCAGGGGCATTGCAGAGCCCAAATGGCATCACTCGGTAAGCGTAGGTCCCTCATTCTGTGGTGAAGGTTGTTTTGGATTGGTCTTCTTTTGCGATCTGGACTTGGTTATATCCATTAAATCCATCCAGAAGGGAATAAAGCTCATGTCCTGCCACTGTGTCCAACAGTTGGTCTGTGAAAGGGATAGGAAAGTGATCATTCTTCGTCTTGGAATTCAACTTGCGAAAATCCACACATATACGAAGCTTGCCATTCTTCTTGGGTACAACCACGATGGGTGAAACCCATTCACTATTTGCCACTGGATAGATGAACTCGGCTTCCAGAAGTTTTAGCAGCTCTGCTTTCACCAATGTGGAATAATTCGGGTTCATTCGCCTCTGTCGTTGCCATACTAGCTTGGCATCAGGCTCCAAGTCAATATGATGCTGACATATTGTGGGATCAATCCCCTTTAGGTCTTTGTAGGACCATGCAAACACGTCCAAATTCTCTTTCAACAAGTTGTACAAAGTTGACAACTCCTCTTCTGGGAGGCTGCTACCCACCTTCAAGTGGCGCTCAGTGCCATCTGCATCCACAAAGGTTAACTGCCTTTCACCTTCGACTTCACGGATGAAGGTCCCACGGACTGCTTCTGGATACAGATCAAACTCCTTCAAGGGAGCGGTGTCCTCTTCTGATGTCCCACTAGAACCAACTTCTTCTTTTGGTGGAGACTTAGGTTGCCTCTTAAGATGTTGAAATGGGATTAGAGCCGTTTTGGGTTTCTTTTCACGATCAGTTACCTCTTGGCTTGAAGACTCATCTTCTGATGACACATCCAGGAACGCACATAACAGGGACCCTCTGATGCCTATTGGAATCGTGGGATTGGTGCTTGTTGGCACGGTGCATCATCATCATCTTTCTTTGGCAAGGATGGGTTAGGACGGCAAGAGCCACTGTTGAAAGACGGCTTGGTCTTCTTAATCCATTTCTTATAAAGATTTTGCATATAAGAAGATCCATTTACCAGACCAAATGGTACCATCGCCATTCTATCCCACAGCATGAGCTCGTCTGCTTCTGATGCTTCTGGAACTTCTTCTTCATATATATCCTCTTTAGGTGGGATAGACTCTTCCATCTCGCTTTCATAACCTTCTTCTTCCATATCATCTCCTTCCTCTCCTGTCTCTGTCTCTGTCTCTGGCTCTGTCTCTGTCTCTGGCTCTGTCTCTAGCTCTGTAGGAGCTCTGTAGGAGAAGAACATGTTCTCTGTTTCATCTTCTGCCTCTGTCTCTGACTGTGCGATGGCCATGTAACAGGGAGAACAGTACATCCATGCTTCTATCTCACTATCAGAAGTGATTTCAGAAATCGTTCCTGGTTTAGGCAGGAAGTATTCTCCCATTGACAGGGACTTTGCATCTTTTGGGAGTTGGCTTACAGTATCCACTGATAAGGAATGTGCCACTGTTTTCTTGGGAAGGATCTGTTTGATAGCATCTTCGTCTGCTGATGTGCCATCTGTAGCCTCATTAGGGGAGTCAGAAGATAATTCCAAGGAGGTGGATCCATGTCCTTTTTGAGCACCATATAGCTTCAGCACCACTTTGTTAGGTCCTCTTTCCAAGGTCAAGGTTCCTTTGAACCAATCCGTCCTTAATCTGGCTTCAAAAAGCCATGGTCTACCCAGTAACAGAGGGTAGGACGTACCATAAGAGTTTGGCTTCACCACCATATAGGTTAGCCAATAATCTTTTCCGGCTACTGTAGTCTTCACATATGGGAGAATGCCCAAAGGCTTAATTCTGCTGATCCGCCAGTCTGATGAGCCATTGGGTTGGTTGCACACCTTGTAGGCCTAGATCCTTCATTGTCACATCCGTCATAATGTTCACTGATGACCCACCATCAATCAGTGCATTTGCAATGAAGCAGCCTTCTATCCACATGCCAGTCTCTGGGGTACCAGGATCTAGGAAGGCGTTAGCCACATCCACTTCTTTTACAGGCTCTGGAGCTTTGTTGGACTTTGTTGCTGTTGAGGGAGCAATCCTTAAGCCACGTCTTCTTGTCAGTATACTTTTGAACCTTTTTCGGCAACTGGGAGACAACATCAATAATTGTCGGAATGTGAGGTTTGGTTTAAAGGTATCTAGATCTCTGACCAGATCGTATTCCTTAATAGGATCCATTGGCTTCTCTAACCGGTTAGGGAATGGGGCAACACCCATTTTCATTTTCCTTGTTTCCTCCAATAGAGGCATCATAGGAACTTCTTCTGCCACTTGTGGCACCTCCTCCTCTTCTATCTCCTGGACCTCTGGTCCTGTCTCTGGAACTGTCTCTGTAACTCTTTGTGGCACTGTGGTGCTCTGTACGGCACTGTCAGGTTCTGTTCTGTTCTGTTCTTCTGGTGGAAGATTGAACTTCACTATTCTAGCAGGAGGATTATTTTCTTTCTGGATAGGTGGTTCCTTCTTCTTTGCACGCGTGACGGCAACAACTTCCAATTCCACTAAATTGGAGGTAGGCTCTTGGGCCTTGGCCGGACTGTCAGTAGCACTGTTTTTCACTGGGACTGGGCTTGGACAGTCTTTTGCAGTGTGGCCTTCTCCTTTGCATCGACTGCATAAGGGCTTGTAATCCACTGACCTTCTGGGATTTGGACAATTTGGTGAAATACGTCCCTTTTCTCCGCATTTGTAACACTCTACTTCTGATCTCTGACCACCGCCAGACTATCTTCCTCTGTAACTTTGGGATGGAAATCTTCTGGGTCCGAAATTAGGACCAAACTCTCTAGGCTTGGGTCCAATATCCTGTGTTGTCATTTTGGATTCCAGCAAGTTGAATCTTGCGTCTTCTTCCTTCCTTCTCCTATCATGCATCTCCTTTAGAGAGCAAATATCCTTTGTATAGTTCTTCCGCAAACAGTAGGAACAGAAGGCTCCAGGAATGGTTGGTTTTCGTGTACATTCAGTGGCTAAATGGTCTACTTGATGACACTTACCACACCAAGTATTTGACCGCATCACATCTCTTCCTGCTCCTGCAACGTTGGATATGCTAGCAGTATTTACTTTCAGTGTCTGTAACTGGTCTGTAATCACATCCATCAACTCCTTTTTGATATTTGCAACTGAGTTGGATAAGTAATCCTTCAAGCTTTCTCCTCCTGAGGTACTGGCAGTAGGGTTTTGAGGAGTCTCTGTAATCACTATATAAACAGGTTGGGATGGTGCAGAGGGATCTCTATTCTGATTCTGATTCAGAGCTCCTGTTTGAATTGTTGGCTATTGGCTCCAGTTGGTAGGGTTCCACTGTGGTTGCTGATTTAGCATTGAGGAAATTGGTTGAGACCATTGTTGTTGTGGTTGAACCATCATTTGAGGCATTGATTGTGGCCACTGTGATTTGGTGCACTGTACTGTGATACTGGGGGCATCTGTTGGTAGGGGTAGGGGACAGTCCCTGGGACTGCATTTGGTGGGTACATCATTCCTGGCATCAGAGGAGGTAGGACTCCTCTTCTTGGATTCATCGCCAATCTAGCTTCCACTTCATCGTACAGTCTTGCACCTTCTGTTGCAGCTTGCAGGGTGGCTGGTCTTTGCAGCTCCACAAACTTACGGACTTCTGGTTGTAATCCTCTGAGAAACACCCCCTTCTGAATGCCATCATCTAGATTATGGTTAGTCCATCTCTTCAGGATGGATTCCATTCGTGAGACATAAGCTTCTACTCTTTCTCCAGAGGACTGACTTAGGTTCATAAATTCCTATCGCATCCGCTCTTCAAAACCTTCACGCCTGAATTTAGTGAGGAAGGCCAACTTCAGGTCATCCCATGTGCCAAAAGTTCCTGCTGCTTGTCTCTCATACCACTGAAACGCCGCGCCCTTGAAAGTGGCGGGGAATATTGCTAACCAATGCTCAGGGGTTCTGGCATTGTTAGCCACGCATGCTACCATAAACTCTGCTACATGAAGATCGGGGTCTTCATTGTACTCTCCCTTAAAAACTGGCAATGGAACTACATTCGCTGGCCTGTCATCAATATTTCCAGGACGGATCTGGCTTGGAAGTGGACCTCCATCAGGAGGAGGAAGGGCTTGATGTGCCATTGGGGCTCAAAACTATATGCCATTAGCTGTGGTGTTAATGCATTTATTATTTATATTATAATTTAAGCTACCATATATTGCCTGTATCGGAAACAAGAATATATGCCCTTAATGGCTTTGGGAAAGGAGCCATAGGCTTTTTATTGGCTATAGACTAAAAGAGCATCTGTAAAGAGTTCCGCAAGGGCGTCAAAGGTGGCTTCTGCTACGAGCTTGTTCTCAGCTTTGATTTTTGCTTTCTCTCTTCTCACGTACCTCTGGACTCGTTCTAACGCTTGCCTCTTTACTGCGTCATTCATCAGGGGGTTGGCTCCACTATGTTGTTAGTGCTCCACAGAGGGTTAACAGAAGGCTTCAGTCTCTGGAGGACTGCCTTGGCAACATTTCTTCTACTTCTTCCTTTTCAACGTCTCTGAATTCTGCTTTCATGCCATTGCATAGAGGAAGGTATTCGGGTCTGAAGGTGTCAAAATGCATACGTCTAAGCATTGTGGTGGTGCCATCATCATAGTAATGCCAGCTTCTGATGGTTTCAACAGTGTATGTTGTGAAAAACACTCTGTCTACCAACTTCCAGTGGGTTGCCAATTGAACAAACAGAAGATTATCAGTGCACCAAGCATCCCACGTATCTTGCTGTTGAGCATCCACGAACAAATTCCAACTCTTTTCCTTCTTGTCTTCGTGAACCTCTACAGACCAAGACTCCTGAAGCTTCTTCACAATCTCCCACTTGATGATGTCTGAAAACTTCTCAATGAATGCCAAATCTTCCATGTATGGTCATTCTCTCTGTTTCTGCTCTTCAGTTTGTCCCCAAACAGTTTGCCACCAAGATGCAAGTTTCTGCTGCTTCAATAGGAAGAGGAAACTGTCCACCACATAGAGCATGCATCATGATGGTGATGTGTTTCCGCCATTGTGGGATGAACTTCTTGTGGAAAGTGGCTTTGATAATGAGAAATTCCAACTCTTCAGTGGAAGAAGGAACTTTACAAACATCCATTGAATTCTTCTCTTCTTGGCAATGCCATTTCCTTCATTTTCAGCCTCTTCTGGTGCTTGTTGATGGCAAGTTTTCCCCGGCTGCGCACCAAAAACATGGAACCCCAAGAGGAACACCAAGGAAAAGGGAATTCTCTTGCAAGAAAATCTATCTTGTAACATCAACAAGCTTGTTTATTAGGTTTTATATGATCACAATGAAGAAAAGAACACCAGGCACAACAAATCTTCATGCAGCATCATGTAGATCTCCCACGGATTTGATAGAATTAACCATATTCTTCAATATCTTCACAAAATCCATCAATAAAACAAATAAAGCAAAAGAATACACCATCTTTGAATGGAAATACATCACATAGTATTCATCTTCAATGTCTTCATAGTCTTCTCTCTCAATCTCTCACATACAATCACTCTGTTTTAGTAGAATTGGCTATCTCTGACTCTCTCTCTCTCTCTCTCCATCAATAATACATCATATCCTCACTATAATCTCTCATAATCACTCTCAATAATCCTTCTTAGGTCGTGGATACCCCTCCCAAGAGGTATGTCTGATATGAAGAGTCACCAGAGCCACTACAGTGTCCTTTCATAGCTCACTACTGTCACTTCACTCCAGTCTTTACTTGAGTCTTCAGCAGCTACTTCTTTCACTTCTTTTAGCTCTTTTGCACTTGTATTCACCTCTTTCCAAGGCTAGAAAACTTTCCCAAGCTACATATACATTCTAAAGAACACATACAGAAGCATACAGAACAGTCACAGTACAGTACCAGAACAGCTACAGTACAGTTACAATACAGAGACAAAAGCTCTACAGAAGACCTACAAAAGGTTATAGAAGGCCATCAAAACCTCATCACTCATACTCAAACCATTCCAAACCATAAAAAACTATTCAATAAGCTTTCACAAGATCTCAATCTTCATCAATCATCAATCCATCCCTCCTTACAGAAGACAATCAGAACAAAACAGAACAAAACAAAAGCTATACAGAAGGTATACAGAACCAATCAAAACCTATCAGAACATCACAGAACCTTATATCTCCACTAATAAACATCATGAACTTCCAAAATATAATCAATATCATCCAAAACACTCTCAAACCACTTCCAAACCAATCAATCATCTCATAAAATCAACCATTCAGCTCTCAAAAACAACAAAAATCAGCCAAAAAACAGGTCATTTCAACACTCAACAAGGACCAATCCCCAACATACCAAGCTAGATCTTCAATGTCTAGAATCATCAAATTGGCTCTCAAATACATATAAGACATCAACATTGTATCTGAAGTTACAGAGTCTTACAAAACCATGTGGTTTACTTTACTCAACAAGTCAGAAGACCAGGCCCCACTCCATCCATCCTTTGGAAGAGGTAGATCCATCGTTGAGAGCTTAATATAAAAGGCCAACTTCTATTGCTGATAGTGCACAAAAAATGAGTGATCTGGAGGAAGATATTCTTGGAATTGCTCAAATGAAGACCATAATAATTCCATTATGGATCGAAGCCTTTCCACTTTAGCATGGAACAAAGGGCATAATGTGGCTTATCTTTGAAGAACTACTAAGTCCATAGGGGACAAATAAGGAACTGCCTGCAAAGTAGGACTATGTGAAGAAGAACGTGATTGAATCAACTGATTGTTAAGTTGCTGTATTTGAATGTTTCTCTGTTTTAGGGTGGTGTTAACTAATTTAAGCTCCTCTGTCTTGGCAATTATCAAAGCTTGAAACTCTTAAAATTCTTGTAACAATCTATCCCTCTCCTCAGCCACATTAACCACTTGGAATTTAGTGCCAGCCAACTAAGTTTGCAAACTAGAAATTTTCACTTTTTGAGCATCACTAATCTTAGTCTACTGCTCCATCTGGGTACAAAGATGGATCCCCAAGAGGAATACAAAGGAAAAGGGAATTCTCTTGCAAGAAAATCTATCTTGCAACATCAACAAGCTTTTATTTCATTCTTTTGATCATCAAAACAAAGAAAACAGCAATTGTTCACGCAGCATCATAGTAGATATCTCCCACGGATTTGATAGAATCAACCATATTCCCCAACATCTTCACAAAATCCATCAAAAGAACAAAGAACAGAAAGGAATACACCATCTTTGAATGGAAATACATTACCTAGTAGTCATCTTCAATATCTTCATAATTCTCTTTCTCAATCTCTCATATACAGTTACATTGTTTCGATAGATTTGACTATCTCTGACTCTCTCTCTCTCTCTCCATCAATAGTACATCATATCCTCACTACAATACTTTCATAATAACCCTCAATAATCCTTCTTAGGTCATGGATGCACCTCCCAAGAGGTATGTCTAATATGAAGAGTCACCAGAGCCACTACAGTGTCTTTTCACAGCTCACTACTGTCACTGTCACTTAGTCTTCTCTTCAGTCTTCAGCAACTGTTTCTTCCACCTGTTTTAGCTCTTTTGAACTTAGATTCATCCTTTCCAACGGTTAGAAAACTTTTCCAAAGTCACACATACATTCTACAAAACACTTACAGAAGGTCTACAGAATAGTCACAGTACAGTACCAGAACAACTACAGTACAGAGATAGAAGCTCTACAGAAGAACTACAAAAGGTTACAGAAGGTTATCAAAACCTCATAACTCATACTCAAACCATTCCAAACTCTAAAAAACTATTCAATAAGCTTTCACAAGATCTCAATCTTCATCAATCATCAATCCATGCTTCATACAGAAGACAATCAGAACAAAACAGAAGCTATACAGAAGGTATAGAGAACCAATCAGAACCTATCAGAACATCACAGAACCTCATATCTCCACTGAAAATCATCATGAACTTCCAAAACATAATTAATATCATCCAAAACACTCTTAAATACTTCCATTAACAATCATACATCACTCTAAATCCACCAGCGCTCTTCAAAACCTTCACGCCTGAATTTAGTGAGGAAGGCCAACTTTAGGTCGTCCCATGTGCCAAAAGCTCCTGCTGCTTGTCTCTCATACCACTGAAACGTTGTGCCCTTAAAAGTGGCGGGGAATATTGCTAACCAATGCTCAGGGGTTCTGGCATTGTTAGCCACACATGCTACCATAAACTCTGCTACATGAAGATCAGGGTCTTCATTGTACTCTCCCTTAAAAATTGGCAATGGGACTACATTTGCTGGCCTGACATTAATATTTCTAGGATGGATCTGACTAGGAAGGGAACCTTGAGTTGCCATGGGGACTTCTGTAAAGAGTGCTTTTAGGGCGTCAAAGGAAGCTTCTGCTGCGAGCTCGTTCTCAGCTTTGATTTTTGCCTTCTCTCTTCTCACATACCTCTGAACTCGTTCTAACGCTTGCCTCTTTATTGCGTCATTCATCAGGGGGTTGGCTTGAACCAGTTGGTTTGGACTCAACAGGATAGTATCCGAGAGGGATTTAGTCTCTGATAGATTCTCTGGCCAACATCTCCTTTACTTCCTTCTTTTCAACATCTCTGAATTCAGCTTTCAAACCACTACAGAGGGGAAGATATTCTGTTCTAAAAGTATCAAAACTCATTCTTCTTAGGATCGTTGTTGCATCATTATAATAATGCCAGCTTCTGAGGGTTTCAACAGTGCATGTTGTGAAAAACACTCTCTCTACCAACTTCCAGTGGGTTGCTAATTGAACAAACAGAAGATTATCAGTGCACCAAGCATCCCATGTATCTTGCTGTTGAGCATCCACGAACAAATTCCAACTTTTTTTCTTCTTGTCTTCGTGAACCTCTACAGACCAAGACTCCCAAAGCTTCTTCACAATCTCCCACTTGATAATTTCTGGAAACTTCTCAATGAATGTCAAATCTTCCATGGATGGTCATTCTCTCTATTTCTGCTCTTCAGTTTGTTCCCAAACAGTTTGCCACCAAGATGCAAGTTTCTGCTGCTTCAACAGGAAGAGGAAACAGTCCACCACATAGAGCATGCATCATGATGGTGATGTGTTTTCGCCATTGTAGGATGAACTTCTTGTGGAAAGTGGCTTTGATAATGAGAAATTCCAACTCTTCAGTGGAAGAAGGAACTTTACAAACATCCATTGAATTCTTCTCTTCTTGGCAATGCCATTTCCTTCATTTTCAACCTCTTCTAGTGCTTGTTAATGGCAAGCTTCCCCGGCTGCGCACCAAAAACATGGAGCCCCAATAGGAACTCCAAGGAAAAGGGAATTCTCTTGCAAGAAAATCTATCTTGTAACATCAACAAGCTTTTATTTCATTCTTTTGATCATCAAAACAAAGAAAACAACAATTCTTCACGCAGCATCATAGTAGATATCTCCCACGGATTTGATAGAATCAACCATATTCCCCAACATCCTCACAAAATCAATCAATATAACAAAGGACACAAAGGAATACACCATCTTTGAATGGAAATACATCACATAGTATTCATCTTCAATATCTTCATAATTCTCTTTCTCAATCTCTCATATACAGTTACATTGTTTCGATAGATTTGACTATCTCTGACCCTCTCTCTCTCTCTCCATCAATAGTACATCATATCCTCACTACAATACTTTCATAATAACCCTCAATAATCCTTCTTAGGTCGTGGATGCACCTCCCAAGAGGTATGTCTGATATGAAGAGTCGCCAGAGCCACTACAGTGTCTTTTCACAGCTCACTACTATCACTGTCACTTAGTCTTCTCGTCAGTCTTTAGCAGCTGTTTCTTCCACCTGTTTTAGCTCTTTTGAACTTAGATTCATCCTTTCCAATGGTTAGAAAAATTTTCCAAAGTCACACATACATTCTACAGAACACTTACAGAAGGTCTACAGAACAGTCACAGTACAGTACCAGAACAGCTATAGTATAGAGACAGAAGCTCTATAGAAGATCTACAGAAGGTTATAGAAGGTTATCAAAACCTCATAACTCATACTCAAACCATTCCAAACTCTAAAAAAATATTCAATAAGCTTTCACAAGATCTCAATCTTCATCAATCATCAATCCATGCTTCATACAGAAGACAATCAGAACAAAACAGAAGCTATACAGAAGGTATACAGAACCAATCAGAACCTATCAGAACATCACAGAACCTCATATCTCCACTGAAAATCATCATGAACTTTCAAAACATAATCAATATCATCCAAAACACTCTCAAATACTTCCATTAACAATCATACATCACTCTAAATCCACCAAAAATCAATCATTCAAACCTTAAAAACAACAAAAATCAATAAAAAATTCAGTCTTTTTCCACTCTCAACAAAAGATAAGAAAACCTTTCTTGAGCAGAAGCTAGCTCATCATTTGCTTTAGTCAGCTCTGCTTTGGTTTGTTGAACTTTGTCATAGCAAGAAGAATAGAGCTGCTGAATACATGCGGTATCGAGAGCTCAATAGAACTTTGGATGTCTTTACATAAGAAATGAATTGCATCTCTAGCTACCGAACGTTGTACAGAAGGAATGGAAATCTCCAGAGTACCATCACGATGTGCTCTAAACAGATTCGGGATTGTGAGGAAAGCTAACAATTGAGTGCTAGATTGAACAGGAATGGAGACTGGATGAGGAACTAGGGTTGATTCAACCACTCATTTAAGGCATTTCCTCCTCTGAATTACCATAGGAGGGATAGGATCAAGATCCTCAATGACTACATCAGTGCTTTCAGTAGGAGGGGCTTCTAATGGATGAATTGGCAAAGTAGGAACTTCCTTCGGAGGGGCAACATATGCCAAGAAGGCAAAAAGGTAGGAACCAAATATAACATTAGTTACATTACCCCATGTGGCTCTGGAAAAATGTTGATCCATCTTTGACAAACGATAAGAACTCCAATCAATAGTTATGCCTTTCAACACCATTCTGGAAGCTGTGAACAACTCCTTTGAAACATAGTTAGAGGGTGTCTTGGCAGGCATAAACCTGTCTTGAAGCAATTGGCATAACTACTTCAAAATGTGCAGTGTAGGAAAAATAAATGTAATGAAGGATTCATTTTAATAAAGTAATTAATAATGGGTAAAATTTTATTAGGTTATAAACCTTTAAAAGAAAACGGTTCCATCTTATCCTTTAGTTAAAAATTATTAAGTTTGAAACAATATTTTTTAATGTAACCTAGACTTCAAACCTCGACTGGAGGTCTCTAAATGTGAATTCATTTATTAAAAATTAAGTATGTGTTGAGCACTTTTTGTTTAGTGCGTGTACTTGTGATGGTAGGTTTATTTTTAAATAAAATTAAATGTGTATATAACGCACGAAGTGCATGCTAAGTGAACGGTGGGTTGATTTTAATTAAAAAAATATATGTGCGTTTAGCACCGACTTGCGTGAAAATGTGTGTGGATTAAAGTTTCTTTTAATAATTAGTCATGGTTTTGTGGTAGGAAAAATAAAAAGGAAAGGAAAGAAATACATGGGAGGGGTGTGTATGCATCTAAAAACTTGGCACACTCGTCCACTGATGTGATGTAAGCATTGACTAAATGCAACCACAATGAAATCCAATAAGCAAGCCGACTGGTCGAAAAATTGAGGACATAAGTGAAAAAAATGAAACACCATATAAAAATTTTCAACATGCTTGTAATGTGGTGATTAGGTTTTCAAACAGATCCATAGATGTGATATAGAATGTGTAGGCTTAGATTTGAGTTTTTTTTTTAAATTTTTGATTTGTTTGTTTGTTGATTTATTTTTTTTAAAGATTTGGATTTTTTTTCTTTATTATGGAAGTGATAGTCTTTCAATGTGTTTTGAAGGTTTCTGCTCATGTCAATTGACCATAATGAAGGAGGGAATTTTTTGAAATTTATGGAAATTTCTTGAGATTTTTCACAAATTTCTAGGATTTTATGAATTTTTAATAAAATTTTATGGTATGATGAGATTTGTTTATTTTTTTTATTTTTAAATGGCATTATTAGCTGCTGAAAATTGTATAAAATTTTCAAAACATTTTCGAGATTTTAAAGCTATTTTTCTAGAATTTTTCTTATTTATTTTTATTTTTAAATTTTCTATATGTTTTGAATTGGTCAAAAGCATGAAGGAAATTTTGTTTAAATTTCAAGATGTTTTTCTTATTTTTATTTTTATTTTTTAACATTTTGATGAATTTTTAATTGAATTTTGCAAGTTTTGCCAAAAGTTTAATGAATTTTGCGAGTTTTCTGATTTATGGGATTAAAATAATCAAAGGTTGGACAATAAGGTACCCGATAGCAACTGTGCACAATAGCAGCTTTGTGGCACAAGCAAAATGAGACATGCGTCCTCACGTGTGAACAGGTGTTTCTAGTATGCAGAAAATCCAAGAGACAAATCAGCGTGCGAATGGCTGCAAAAACGACTCTAGGGAGGGATAACACGGAGGTGGGAGGTGGAACGCATGACCAAGGACCACCAGGAAGAGGGCCTGAAGGTTGTGGGATGGGAAAGGGGAACCTACAGGGGGTGTGTTGTGTGTTTTTTTTTTCTTCTTGGTGAAGGTGGTGAAGGGGGTGGAGATGGTGGAGGGAGGTCACAGGGCGGCATCACCAGCAGAAGGTTGTAGGAGGGCAATGACCGATGGGGTGGGTGGCGGGGGTCCATGGGGGAGGCAATGAGGACGATGCCCGTAGGGCGGCGGGCAGTAGGGTGTTGAGTATAGTGGCAAACGATGTGGAGGCGACTGTACTAAGGCGGGGTGGCTTGGAACCTTAGGGCTGCGGGCGGGTGTCAGCCACCACAGGCAACACTGCGGCGGCAGCCAGTAGGGGAGGCGGGGAGGGGGAAAGGGAAGGAGGAGGAGGAGGAGGAGGAGGAGGAGGAGGAGGGGGTGGAAAGGAGGGAGAAGGAGAAGGGGAGGGAGGAGGAGAAGGGGAGAGGGAAGAAGATGAAGGGAGGGGGTAGAACGATGAGGGAGAGGGGGTGGGTAGAGGGAGGTAGGGAGAGGGGTTGGGGAGAGAGAAAGAAAAGGAGAGAGAGAGGAGGGAAATGGGGTGGTGAGGGGTAGTTAGGGGGGGATTTTAATTTTGTTTTTGTTTTAAAAAATAGTCTATTAACAAGGTTTTTGTGTGTTCGTTTTTAATAGGTGGAAATAATAATAATAATAATAAGAAAAGACAAATGTCTCCCTTGTCCCATGCACGTGTGCGGGCGGGGGTAAAAAAATTTGCATTGTTGGGAACAATGGAGGATACGGGCATGCACATGGATAAAGGACAGCATGATGAATGTGACATGCACGTCAAAAAGATGGAAACGAGGGCATTCGCGCACAAACCCACACGACATCGGGACGCAAAATTAGATGAAAATTAATTCAAAAAATTCATACATCGGAACAGAGTGTGAAAAGAAGGAAAAGTAGGCAGGATGATGTGTCGGAAAGGCCTATCACACTAGAATGCCATTCCGATAGAGATAGGACCCGTTCGCACAAAAAAACCATAAAGACATACCCAAAACGGGAAAGAACATACCCGAAATGGGAAAAAACCATAAAAACATACCCGACAAAGGGAGTATGTCCGTGTGCACAGTTGATGGTGCATTAGTGCATCAAACCCCGTTTGGCATAGGTGCAAGTAGGAAGGCTAGGGAGCCTCATAGTGTAGTGTATAGAACAAGGTGTCCTGGGGTGATGGCAAAGACCCATCCCGTATGTGCATAGGGAAACGAGAACGTACTTAACGCCAAGTGTCATAACGTCCCTCGATCCACACATCTCAATAATTGTTGAGAAAACATCAGGCACTTGGCGTCCATTCTTGAAACTCATTGATGTAATCCTCACTATCACCGGTGTATGCCTTGTGCGCAATTGATGGTGCAACTATGCATCATGCCATGTGTTGGCATACAGTGCGAGAAGGAACGACAAGGAGCCTTATAGTGCTGTGCACAGGAACAATTTTGTGCTTTGTGCATTGAGAGGCCCATCCTATGCATGCAGCTCTCCATTCACACATCTCACCTCTCTATTGGATATAAAGGGTTAGGAGTGGTCACTCACCGCACCCTTTGTCTCACACTCTGTTGACGAATACAAAGGGTAGCCCATACTCACATCCCCATCTTGTTAGGATGAAAGCTCACATCGCTCAAGGTTTGTCGATGAAGATCGGCGCCAGGTGTATATGAGGGAGTACTTCTTGTAGCTTCCTCACCCCATGTGGTTTGAGTCGTGTTATAGCACGTTGATAGCTCCACCCTCCAACCGTGACAAAGTCCCTTGTTGTGCCTTCGGCTATCTTGTACATACTCTCTTGCTATGAATATGATGTGCTGCCCTCAAGATGGGCCCTTGTGCAAACTTGTGAGTATGTTATGATCCGTGTTGCGTTCTGTGTTGTGTTAGGGTGTCTTGTGATGTATTGAGGTTTGAAGGAATGGGTCTAGTGCTACTTTGGAGCCTAGACGGGGTCAAGAGAGGGCCCACGTAGGCAAGGCCTGGACCATCAGACTTGGTATCGGCAGGTTGATAATGTCACTTGGATTGGTTGATGAAGAGGCATACCAAGAAAGGTAGCTAACAAGGTTGGTACTTGAATTGCATGTTGGAAACTTAGTCTGTTGTAGGAATCAGAAGCACTGAGGAGGTTACAGGATTCAGTGCACCCAAGGGAGTCGGCTCAAAAACTTCTTTTCCAAGAGTTTTGCTAGAGATTCGGTTGTTCTAGACTGTGGGGTGTTACTACCTTTTCCACAAACAGCTTCCCGTCCAAGGGTGTGTGCCACCTTTTCTTGGAATGAGACTTGTTATGATATGGAATTTCTTCCTTTTCTCCCATAACAGTTTTATTTTTATTTTTTATTTTTTCCTTTTCTTTTTCCCTACTCACGCGGGTGTTTTCACCTTTTCTCGAAAAGTAAGTCGGTATGATAGAGACCAAAGTCCTTTTCTCCCATGACCGATATACCTTTATTAATATTATTTTTTCTATTGGAAGGAGAGAATGTCACAAATGCCATGTATTAGAACCATCCTCGCCACCTGGGATGCATCAGATGAAAATGAAGCCAATGAGGGGGGAAAGGTGGCTGTAAGGGATTAATAGAACGAAGCCACATCATTAGGATCAACAAGAGGGTTATTAGGAGCATTAGGTAAAGCCATATCGATCATCGGCCAAGGAATGAGGAAGCTATTGATAGAGATTGTCAGGATCCCTAGGGAGGGTAATGTGTGTCAAGGAGATATAAATTAATCATCATGAAGGGATCATCAGAAGCATCGACTATCTAGATTTGGATAGAGTCATTAGGATTAACGGCAAGTACCTTATACGGACCCATCCATCGTTGTTGAAGCTTGCCTGAAAACTTGCCAAATTGAGAATCATAGGCTAAGTCTAAGTCACCTTCTTTGAGCTCCTTTAGCTTGATGAAGCTGTCATGATAGGCTTTTCTGCTGCGAGCTTGCATGGCTTTCATGCACTACTGTAGGGCCATGTTGCAAGTCTCATCTAGACCTTCCAAGTGCAAAAGACAGCATTTCTGGGACTCACCATCTCCCAAGCATTCTATGATAGCCACATGCAGAGAGGGTAGCTCGAGCTCAATAGGAAAGATGGCTTCTGTGCCATACACCAGTTGGAAAGGGGTCTGTCCTATAACACCCTTATGGGAGGTTTTATACACCTAGAGAGCCTATGTAAGTTGATCATCCCAATCACGATGATGTGCGGTTACTATCGTTCTTGTTAGAATGAAGTAGAGGATGTGATTGGTAACTTTGGCCGTTGGCTCTGGGGTAATAGAATGTGGATTTACGATGGCAGATCTTGTACAACTCTGTCAAATCTTCCATAAATTTGTTAAGGAAGTGCGTACCTTTGCCACTTACGAGATCTAGGGGATTGCCAAAACGGGTGATGATATTCTCATACACAAGAACAGGGCCAGGCTATTGCCATTATCTTGCTTCAGAGCTTGAGCTTCACACCACTTGGTTAGTAGTCTGTACAGACCAAGATGTATCTATTCTGTTTCCTTCTGGTTGGTGGATCAATGGGACCAATGAAGTCAATTTCCCACTCTCGAATGGCTTTAGGGGAAGGATAGGTTACAGGGGCATAGAGCTAGATTTATAGGCTTTCCCATTCATTGACAGGCATCACAACGTTTGTCATGGGCATCCTTATGGAGGGTCAGCCCACCAATATCTTGCGAGCAAGGCCTTCATGGTGGCTATTACTTCTCCCGCAAAGTGTCCACCATAGGGCTCTTCATGTCATGCTTTCAGCACGATTCTAATCTCATCTCCTAAAACACATCTTCATAGGACCTCGTCTTTTCCTTTCTTGTATAGAGCACCACCTAACATGATGTAGGGGGGTTGATTCCAACATAAGCTTCTTCTTCTCATGACTCGAGATACTAGGGGATACTGTTAGGTTGCTAGGAGGTTGGCTATGTCTACATACCATGGGGTAACAATTTCAACTAGAAAGAGGGAAGCATCAGGGAGATCTGGATCATCCTACTCTCCTTCGTCATTGCTCTCAGGGATCTGTGAAAGATGATCAGCTAAGACATGGGAGCAACTGAGTTTGGTAACCACTTCAAAATCAAACTCTTGAAACAGAAGGAGCCATCTCATCATTCTTCCCTTTACATCGGCCTTGTTCATCAGGAAGGATAGGGCTTCATGGTCCACGTAGAATTTGAAGTGCGTCCAGCAGGTAATGTCTAAACTTCTCTTAGGCAAACACCATTGCTACACACTCAAGCTCCGTCACTATGTAGTTTCGTTATCTATCAGTTACTTTTCGGCTTGCATAATAGATAGGTTGATCTAACTTTGAGGAGCCCTTTTAGCATAAGACTACACCTAGGCCTTCAACTGATGCATCAGTGTGAACTTGGAACTCCTTTGTCCAATTAGGAGGTTGTAGTATTGGTGCTTCAATCAAACATTTCTTCAAGGTGTTGAATGCCTCATCACAATCATTGGTCCATGTAAACTCTACATCTTTTCTGAGGAGTTTATGCAGGGGGATTGCCTTTGTTGCAAAGTATGCAATAGATCTTCTGTAATAGCCCACATGGCCAAGGAATCCCCTCAATTGTTTGAGGTTAGTTGGGGCTGTTAAGGCAACAATCTTCTCAATCTTGGCGAGCTCTGTTGCTATCCCTTGTGCAGAGACAATGTGGCCCAAAAGAACTCCTAACGAGACTCCAAAGACATATTTGTCAAGGTTGAGAGAAATCCCATACTCTCGACATCTATCAAAACATTGCTTTAGGTGTCGCCAATGCTCACGGATTAGGCTATAGACACAAAAGTTATCTAGGTATACCTCAATGAAATCATGTAGATGGTTCAGGAATACAAGCATCATCACTCGTTGGAATGTAGTAGGGGTGTTACTACAGATCCCGAATAGCATCACTTTGTAAGCATAGATTCCCCATTTTGTTGTGAAGGTCATTTTGGATTGATCCTCTTCTGTGATTTGGACTTGGCCGTATCCGCTAAATCCATCCAAGAGGGAATAAAAGCTCATGGCCTACCACTGTGTCCAACAGTTGATCGATGAAAGGGATAGGAAAATGATCCTTATTGGTCTTGGAATTCAGTTTTTGAAAATCCACACATATTCGTAGCTTTCCATTCTTCACGGGTACTACCACAATGGGAAAAACCTATTCACTATTGGCCGCTGGATAGATAAACTCAGCTTCAAGGAGATTCAGTAATTCGGCCTTCACTAGGGTAGAGTAATTTGGATTCATATGCCTCTGTCTTTGCCTCATAGGTTTGGCGTCAGGCTCTAGGTCAATGTGGTGTTGGCACACTGTGGGGTCAATCCCCTTCAGATCTTTGTACGACCATGCAAACACATCCAAGTTCTCCTTCAGTAAGTCTCATAGGACCAATAATCCTTTGAAGATTGATACCCACCTTCAAGTGACGTTTAATTCCTTCAGTATCCACGAATGTTAGTTGCTTTTCTCCTTTCACTTTGCAAATGAATGTCCCACAAACTGCTTCTAGCCGGACTCCTTTTTTCTATCGAACAGAAAGGGATCTTCTGGTTTTCAGGTTTCTAGAACTTTTTGATCTTCTTCCTCATCTCTACCTTCTGCGAGGAAGATAAACTCATCTAGCTCACTTTCATACTCTTGTTTTGCATTATTACTTTCATACTCTTCAGATTCTGTTTCTGCCTCTGTGGAGGCTTTGTAAGAGAATAACAAGTTCTCTGTTATGTCCTCTACTTCTTCTTCTGCTTCCATCTCTATCTCTGTCTCTGCTACTTCCATGTAATAGGGAGATCATTACATCCATGCTTCTATCTCGTTGTTAGAGATAATTTCAGAAGTAAATTTGGGTTCATGCAAGAGGTATTCACGCAGTGACAAAGACTCTGCTTCCTTTGGCAGTGGGCTTACAATGTCCACAGTCAGGGATGGTGCCTCTATTTTCTTGGGGAAGATCTGTTTGATGGCTTCCTCATCTCCTAATGTGCCATTTGTTACTTCATTGGAGGAGCCTGTTACAACTTTGATGGACGTGGATCCATTGCCTTTTTGTGATCCATACAACTTCAACACCACTTTGTTGGGTCCTCTGCCTAAGGTTAAGGTTCCTTTGAACCAATCCGTCCTTGCTCTTGCTTTAAAGAGTCAAGGTCTTCCCAGCAGAGCAAAGGGTATGAGGTCACGTAGGAATTTGGTTTGACCACCAGATATGTCAACCAATAATCTCTTCCTACAAGTGTTGTCTTCACATATGGAAGAATGCCCAAAGGCTTGATTCTGCTTTGGTTTGCCGATCTGATAAGACACTGTGTAGGCTACATTTCTTGCAAGCCTAGATCCTTCATTGTCACATCTGTCATTATGTTTACTAATAAGCCTCCATCAATCAATGCGTCTACTATAAAGCATCCTTCAATCTATATGCCAATCTCTAGGGTTTCATGATCAAGGAAGGCGTTAGCCACATCAACTTCCTTTATGGGCTCTGAGGCTTTGTTGGACTTGGTTGCTGTAGAGGAAGCAATCCTTAGGCCTCTTCTTATCAGTAAGCTTTTGAATTTCTTTCGACAGGTAGGAGACAACATCAGCACAACTGTCAGAATGTTAGGTTAGGTTTAAAAGTGTCTAGGTCTTTGACCAAGTCATATTCTTTGATAGGATCCACAGGCTTCTCCAATCGACTAGGAAATAGGGCCGTACCCACTTTTATCTTTCATTTTTCTTCTAGAAGTGGCAATATCTACGCTTCTCCCTCTTGAGGAGGTATTTCAGCATCCTCTATCTCTTGGACCTCTAGTTCTGTCTTTGTAGCTATGTGTGGCTATGTAGTGCTTTGTACTACATTGTTCTGTACTACAATATTCTATTTCTCCCTAGGAAGGTTGAACTTCATGGTCTTGGCGGAGGGAACGTTCTCTTTTGGAGCTTCATAGGAGCTAGGACCTAGACAGTCTTTTGCAATGTGGCCTTCTCCTTTGAATCAACTACATAAGGGCTTGTAGTCCATAGATCTTCTAGAGCTTGGACAGTTCGGTGAGATATGATCCTTTTCTCCACATCTGTAACACTCCACCTCTAATCTTTGGCCATTGCCACAAACTGTCATTCTCTGTAACTCTGACAAGGAAACCTCCTTAGACCAAAATTAGGACCGAATTCCCTAGGCTTTGATCCAATATCCTGTGTTGTCATTTTGGATTCCATCAAGTTGAATCTTGTGTCTTCATCTTTTTTTCTTCTTTCGTGCATCTCTTTTAGAGAGCAGATATCCTCTATATGGTTCTTCCTCAAATAATATGAATAGAAGGCCCCAGGAATGGTTGCTTTTCGGGTACATTCAATAGCTAAATGTCCCACTTGATGGCACTTTCCACTCCATGTATTAGAAAATGCATCACATCTCTCTCACCCCCTGGAAGAGTGGATATATTGGCGGTATTCACCTTCAGCATCTGTAGCTATTCTATGATCACATCCATAAGCTCTTTCTTAATGCTTGTGACTAAATTGGACATGTAGTTCTTTAAATTTTCACCTCTTGGAGTACTTGTAGTAGTATTTTGGGAAGCTTCTATAATCACTGCATACACTGGTTGGGTTGACCCAGAGGGCCCTCTCTTCTAGTTTTGATTTAGAGTTCCTGTTGAGACTTGGGGTTGTTGATTCTAGTGGGTACAACATAGGCTTCTACTCGTTCACTTAAGTTCATGAACTCCTCTCACACCCACTCTTCCAATCCTTCCCACCTAAATTTAGTGAGGAAGGGTAGCCATGTGTGCCAAAAGTTCATGTTGCTTGTCTCTTATACCACTGAAACGTCACGCCTTCTGAAAGTGGCAGGTAATGTTCCTAACCAATGCTTGGGGATTCTGGCATTGTTAGCAACATATTCTACCGTAAACTCTGCTACATGAAGATTAGGGTCTTCGTTATACTCTCCCTTAAAAATGGGCAATGGGACTACATTTGTTGGTCTGTCATCAATATTTTTAAGATAGATTTGACTAGGAAGGGGACCTTGAGTCACCATGCGGACTTCTGTAAATAGTGCTTTTAGGGTATCAAAGGAGGATTTTGCTGCAAGCTCATTCTCGTCCTTGGTTTTTTCCTTCTCTCTTCTCACATACCTCTGGATTCATTCTTATGCTTGCCTCTTAATTGCATCATTCATCAAGGAGTTGGCTCCACCCAGTTGTGGTCTGTACTCAACATATCAAAATCAGAGGAGGGGGCTTTAGTCTCTGGAGGACTCTCTGGCCAACATCTCTTGTACTTCTTGCTTCTCTATGTCTTTGAATTTGGCTTTTAGTCCGCTGTAGAGGGGAAGATATTCCATTCTGAAGGTATCAAAACTCATTCTTCTGAGGATCGTTGTTGTGCCATCATCATAGTAATGCTAGCTTCTTCTTATGGTTTCAAGTGTATGTTGTGAAAAATACTCTATCTGAGAGCGGAATTTAGGTGACGGGAAGTGCTTAAAAATATCTAAAAATTATGAATACCAAGGGAAAAATATTCACCGTCAAATGCGGCGGCTCGATCTAGGACGATTTTAAGCATAAGCAGTCGACGGGCGCCCAAGTGACACATCCAGATTTTTAGTAATTTTTCTGTCAGTCAGGACAGGATGTGGGAGCTGCAGGCCTGTCCGGGATGACGAGAGGGATGCCCATAAATTTACAGCACGTCAATCGGAATCCGTATGAGGAAGTAGCCCAAAAACTGGCCGGGGTGCCCAAAAAGGGGCCAAAAAGGAAATTTCAAAGGGTGTGAAGAGAGGGGGGTGACCTTTGGCACCCCCCCCCCCCCCCCCCCCTCTAAAAAAAAACGTCATGGAGGGGGGGGTGGCGGCTGTTTTTCAGCCACCGAAAAAACCGCGCCCCCCCCCAATGAGAGATGGTGGCTACATACAAGCAGGAGAGATGAAGGCATAGCCGATCTACAACATGTTTTCGCTCTCCATCGCCGCCCTTTGCGTGAGATATGGTGGACTGTGCAGGAAGCCCCATTTTCAGTCTTTCTCTCTCCTCCTCCTCTCTCCTCTTAAACCCCGTTCGTGCGTAGAAGAATAGAATGGAAATGGACGGTCGGATGGATGCCGATTCTTGACGAGATTGAAGGGCAATGCCAAATCATTGTAGATTGCTGATTCCAAGCAGAATTCATGGCTGGAAATCAGTCGTGGGACGCGCCAAATTAAATGGAAAAAACCCGCAAGTCACGGTAATAATCGTTTTTTCAAAGGAAATGGTCTCTTTATGCAAATTTGGTTGATAAAAATGTGTTCATATGGATTGAGTTTTGAGTATATCGTGGTTTGAGTTATTTTCTATCCCTTCATCATTAAAAAAGAGAAAAAAACATGTGCCGGGTGGCAGAAAACAATAAACCGAAACACGAAAAAGCATAAAAATGAAGAAAAAATGGGTTTTTTGGGGCTAAAAATGATGAAATAAATTAATCCATATCTACTAAAATTCTATTCTTGCTGAAATGAACTAAGGGCCACAGCCCCTAATCTGTTCTTAATTTTCAGTAATTAAAAAAAGGGAGAAAATGGGAAAAACGGCAAGAAAAGGGTGGAAAAACCCTAAAAAATAGGGGAAAAATACATTTTGGGTTTCGAAAAATAAGGATAAATAAGAGCACTGTTTGTGGATGCTTGTGGGGACTGAAGCATGAGGATTTTCCTCAGTTCAACCCCACCTTCTTGTTCTAGTGTGTCTTTTTCCGTTTTTTCCACATAAAATGATGGCAAAATACCCTATAAATCTATCCAACAATGCAATATTTAAACGGGGAAGGGTAGAGGAGTTGAAATATGTCTAAATGCCGTGTGAGATGATGGGAAAGTTGCTGATTTCTATGCATAGCATTTAGGACGGATGATAATTAAAATTAAGAGCTTAGTAGCACGAGGATCACCTCGGTGCTAGGCCCATGCAACGAAGCACGAACGGTAGTTGGAAACCATTAAAAGAATGTTTTTGCACTTGTGCACGATACTATTGTGCTAAATGTTTGAGCACTAGGCTTCCACCAAATGCATAGAGCATGAAAAGAATTTAGGAAATATCAGTGACCAGCTCCTGGACATGCATTGCAATTGGTTTATTGGAACCTGACCTACAATGAGAGGCAGTGAGGTACCCATGTTGTAGGCCAGTCGTGGGGTCTAGGGGAAAGAGAAGTAAGGACAATGGTACATTCCTGGACACGCTTATTTGGTACCTTGAGCGACTTTTGTGTGAAATGTTTAGATGTTGAGCGACGCATCGAGGGGCCAATCCCCAAGGTGTAGGAGAGTCGCAGAGGGTTGACGGCATTCAGCCGTAGGAGGAACCCCCATGTGTATGTGATTCGAGCCTTTTGGCTATGTGAAAGGGACTCCCTCTGAGGAGTAATATTGGGTTAGGATCAGTTGGACTACAATGTATTACAAACGCAATGTTTAGGAAGGCAGAGATTTTGATAGACGCTCCTGGCCGCGAGGCCGAGGGGTTGTCTTGTGCGTACTGACGAGGCCCAGCTAGTACATGAGCCAATGCCGGCCCGTTTTTAGGTCCATCAGTGGTGCATTTGCCGGGAGCCGCTTAAAAGTGGCGGTTCTCGAATCCTGGTTGTTTAGGGACCAACTAGCAGTTTATGCCAAAGGATACTGGGATTGATCCGTTGTTTATTGATAAGCATCGTCTAGCAGAAATCCAAAAGCAAGAAAGAGGCGAAAGAGCTAGGCGACGTGCTGAAATTTTTAGGAGATATTTCCCTAAGCGTAGCGGTGCTGAACCCTTACGAGGGAGTGGATCTAGTGGTCTTAGTACCACAAGCAGTAAGTTAGGAGAAGGTGGAAGCTCTAGTGCTTCCCTTCCTTCTATAAGCCAGTCTACGTCAAGTACGGGAGGTGTAACCCCACCGTCCCCTATTCCTAGTGCAAATCCAATCCTTGTCATGGCGCAGCCTATTGCAATTCCAGCAGGAACGACGGATTTGCCGGCTCTAGGTTACCCACTACCCATTTTTAATGGGCTAGTTGAGGAAGATGCGGAACTCCACATTAGGGAGTTTCAAAAGCTGATGTTTAACTGTTGCATCCAAGAAGAAGGACATTTAATGATGTTCTTCAACATGACTCTCAAAGGAAGAGCTGCTATATGGTATCATGGTTTAGAAGCCGGAACCATATTGAACATTGATGCATTTTATGGAGCTTTTCGAAGGGAGTTTGCCCCCGAAAGGGGTGGGCAATATTGGTTGCGTGTACTTAATGTGACCCGCCAAGAACCACACGAGGATATTCGTGCTTATGCGAAGAAGATAAAAGAGGTTTTCCGTAAGTTGGACACCTCTATTCCTATCCCCGCAGCTGCCCAGTTGCAATATTTCCTACATGGTTTGGACTTTAATATCCAATTGTAGTTGAGTAGTGTTCCCTTGGGGGATATATATACTGCCATTACACGAGCACAAGAGGTGGAATCCCGACTACAAGCAGCCTATGCTTCTCGAGGCAATTCGAACATGGGTTTAGTATTGGGAAATAATGTGGCAATGGCCAATGGCAGTAGTGGCCAAGGGATAGCGATGGCTAACCCTAATGGGAGAGGAAACATGATGCAGAATGTCCCTTTATTACCAGCTCCCCCTAGCATGTCGATGCCTACGGGCAGTCAAATGGTTCCAAATGGTGGAAGCCAGGCGGTCAATTCTAACACCATGCCTGTGGCTCGACAACCAGTGCCTAATCGAATTGTTAGGCCGATGGAACGACATGGTAATGACCAAGGCTATGAGTCGAGTTCTTCCAATGTTCTTGGCGAGGTTAAGGACATGATGAAACATTATACCGATATGATTACGGAGTAGTATCGACAAATAGCCGTTGATGTCAACTTCCTTAAAAAACAACAAAATTTAATAGAAAGTAGATACCCAGAGGAGGGTGCACCTTCGAGGTTTAGTTGCAAATGGTGTGGCGGGCAGCACTATCCAAGAAATTGCCCAAATGTTAAGTGCGATATTTGTGGAAAATCCGGCCATTTAGCAGCTACTTGCTGGAGTAAGATCAGTTCCCTCCAGCGTGGTAGTCGGCAGCCAGGGCCTGTTAATCATCGTGCCCAAGGAAATGATTCCCAGCGAGAAGATGGGCCTAAACAAATACTTCAACGACCAAAGACTACAGTGGAGGAGCTACCTAGTGGTAGTGGGGTTAGTTTGATTGAGGCTGTACGCGTTAATGATGCTGAAACCTCTAATCTTCGAGCTGTCCTTACAAGAGGTCAAAAGGGTAGAGGGGCTGACAAGGATAAGCCTGTCGACGGAAATCCTAAACAAGGCGACAAAGGAACGCAAGTTTTGGATCCTGCCATGGAAGGGGGACCTTTGAAGCCCGTAGAAAGTAAAGCCGATAAGGAACCACCAAAGAAGAAGGTGAAAGTTAAGAAAGAGGCAATAAAGCCGGTTCAGCGACCTAAAGAGCGGATGGTTTGGCTTGAAAAGCGAGCTCTATCAAACTATCATGAATTCGATTTGGCGAGCTCTCTTTGCGAAGTCAAGTCGGATGTGAACCTTTTACAGCTTATTAAGCTTTCCCCAGGAGTACGCAAGGAATTTAGAAAGATTTTACGTACCGGGTACATCGTAGAACCTTTGGGTATTGCGTGAGTTGGTGATGACTGGTTCGAGCATGCTGAGAAGCATTGCCCAAGGGTTGCAGCCTATGTCGATGGGATATTAGTAGATTATGCCATTGTCGACACGGGATCATCGGTCAACATTATGAGTTCTGAACTGATGGAAAGGTTGGGTCTTGCGATCCAGAAAGATACCTCCACAATTCTTAGAATGGCAGATGATAGTTTGAGACAGTCGGAAGGCTGCATTACTAAGGTCCATGTCACTGTTGCAAATGTAGAATGCCTGTTGGACTTTAGGGTGATTCGTTTTGCAGGCCGTCCAAGTTACCAAGTATTACTCGGACGACCTTGGATCTTGCAAGAGGATTGCCAAGTAGATATACCTGCCGGTCGACTGATATTCGGCAGAGGTGCCCAGCGTGTGGTAGTTGATGCTTATCCTAAGTCCCCGCAGAGTGAGAGAGCTCCTCTATCTTCTACAGAATTGTAGACATTAGAAGATTTATCTGCCAGTGAGACATCATCGAGTGATGAGTCCAAAGAGGGATCCACTACGGAAGATATCTATCAGATCACTTTGAATGAGCCGATAGAGGGCCGAGATCATATAAGAGATGCAGATGTTATCGAGCTAGACCTTGGTATGCCTGATGATTCGCGGCCAATCAAATTAGGTTCTATGCTCAGCTCAGCAGAAAGGGAGGACTATGTGGCCTTGATCCAGGAATTCCGTGATATCTTTGCCTGGAGTTATGATGAGTTGAGAGGCATCCCTCCTAGTTTTGCTGTTCATACAATTCCGTTGAAAGAGGGCAGTCATCCTGTACGGCAGAAAGTAAGGCGTATGCCTTTCGAACTGAGGGACGGGTTGTTTGAAGAGTTACAGAAGCTTCGGAAAGCGGGTTTGATTTTTCCTGTGCAACACACGGAATGGTGTTCGCCGGTTGTGATAAGAAAGAAGAAGAATAATCAAATCCGTTTATGTGTAGACTTTAGGGAGCTGAATAAGCAGACAGTTAAGGACTACTACCCGTTGCCATTTATTGACCAGATTTTGGATCAATTAGCGGGTAGGGAGATATATTCGTTCATGGATTGCTTTGCAGGATACAACCAAATGGCAATTGCAGAAGAGGATAAGTTGAAAACAACTTTTATCATTGTATTTGGTACTTTTGCGTACCATGTGATGGCCTTTGGTTTATGCAATGCGCCTGGTTCGTGGCAACGAACAGCAGATAAGACATTCGGTGACATATCCCTTGAAGAGTTGAAGGTGTTTATTGATGACTTAGGGGCCGCCACCGTGAGAGGAAGGCAGTTGATCATTTTGAGAAAATGCTTTGAGCATTGTAGACAATTTTGCATCGCCTTAAATCCATGGAAGTGTGTTTTTGGAGTACCTTATGGACTATTGCTGGGTCATGTGGTTAGTTCGGTAGGGATTGCGACAGACCCCGAGAAGGTTAAAGTTATAGTTGCCATGGGTCCACCACGCACTCCGAAAGAGGTTCATAGCTTTCTGTCTTCGGTTGGTTACTATCGTAGATTCATCAACGCCTTAGCAGAAAGAACATTGCCGCTTACAAATTTATTGTCCTTTAGCTGTTCGTTTGTATGGGGTGACCCTTGTAAGGTAGCATTCGAGGATGTGAAACAAGAGCTAGCAAGAGCGCCCGTTTTAAAAGCACCTAAAAGAGGTGAGGTGTTTTATATATTTTCAGCAGCCACCGTGTATAGTATCAGCTGCTGTTGTTTAGCCCAAATTTGGGAAGAGAAGTGGTACCACCCGATTGCTTTTGCTAGTCGGAAGCTAGGGGTATCCGAAATCAATTATACTTACATGGAGAAATTGTGTCTAGCGATGGTCTTTGGGACCAAGAAATTCAGGTATTACATTCTCTATGAGAAAGTCGTGCTTTATACGAAGGCGGAGGGACTTCGACTATTGATGAATAAGCTACAACTGCCTGATCGTCTAGCAAAGTGGTTGATCACTTTGCAGGAATTTGATTATGAAATCAAGAGTAAGTCACCAAGGTTGCAAGGCATCGTGGAATGTCTTGTGGACTTTGGGGAGCCGAAAGAATTTGTGGCTGAAGGTAGTGACATGGAGTTGTTGTTTAAAATAGATACGGCATCTATTCCCTCCTGGTATGCTGCAATAACGCATTATTTATCGACGAGAGAGGCAGGATCCGAATTATCTAAAGCTGAGCGAAGGAAAATTAAGCAGCAAGCGTTAAAGTTTTCTTTGATCGCAGGTACATTATATCGGCAAGGGGTTGATGACAACTATCGTCGATGTGTGATGCCTGACGAGGTGCCATTCATTTTGGAAGAGTGCCATGATTCTGCTTGCGGTGGCCATTTTGTTGGACGGTTTACAGCACAAAAGGCTTTAAGAGTAGGTTATTGGTGGCCTGCCATCTTCCAGGATGCGTTTGCGTATGTTAAGAGATGCGATATTTGCCAACGACATGATAGTCGAGAGAATATGAAACGACCACTCAACCTTATTATGGCGATACTTCCATTTGAGAAGTGGGGAATAGACTTTGTGGGTCCTATTACTCCGTCGTCGACTACGCAAAAGAGGTACATTATTGTAGCAACTGACTACTTCACAAAGTGGTCCGAAGCACATGCAACAAGGAAAGATGATGCTAAAGAAACTGCTAGTTTCCATTTAGAGCAGATAATATGCCGGTTTGGTTCGCCGAAAGAATTAGTGTCAGACTGCGGAACCCATTTCCTGAATAAGGTGATTAAAGGTTTGACAGAGATGTGGCAAATCAAGCATAACAAGACAACCCCATATAATCCGCAAGCCAATGGGCAAGTTGAAAGCACCAACAAGCAGCTTGTGGGCATCTTGTCCAAAATTGTGTCGGAAAAGAAACGGGATTGGGATAAAAAGTTATACGTGGCAGTGTGGGCTTATAATACGACCTTCAAACGAGCCACTGGCCATACCCCGTTCAAGTTAGTATATGGGGAGGAGTGTGTCTTGCCTTTAGAGATTGAGCTGCCGACTATTCGGTTTGCCATCAATCATTCTTTGAGTGATGAAGACGCACTTTTTGAGCGTTTGACGACACTGGCACATTTAGAAGAGCTTAAGTTGGAGAGCTTATTGCACCAAGAAGTGGCGAAGCGCCGAATGAAGCAGCTACACGACCTCAAAGCCAAGAAATACACCTTCAAGAAAGGACAGCTTGTTCTGTATTATGACGCACGACGAGAATTATTTCCAGGCAAGTTAGAGCCCAAATGGGATGGGCCCTATAGGATCGTTAGAATAGGAAAGAATAAATCCACAGTCTTGTTAGCTGACCTTGAGGGGATAGAATTTAAAAATAAGGTTAATCTTAATAAGATTAAACCTTATTACTTCCGATTGCACTAATACTATGACTGCCTTGCAGGTCTAGGAGAGATCGATCAAACATCTGCAAGGAAATCGTGATAGAGGTTGATGGGTCGTCTGATCCCTTATTTAGAACACCCATATTTAGAACAGAGGTATCATCAGGGAAAGCTCATTTGGTGGAGCAAAGGATACAAGGTGATTGAGCAAGAAGGCGGGACATTTATTTGGGAGATCAAGGTTTTCTGCCATCACTGCCTACAAATTTTGACGAGCATCCCTGTTGAATTCAATGACGATGGGGGGATGGAGCCTACAGTCCACCCATTGAATAAGCTGAATTTCGATTACCATAATTACGAGTAGAGTTCAGGATGGCGGGGTATGTAAACCCTTTATGGATGTACACCTTGTACTTTGATGGGGGCGTCCAGGGGTGCATGCAGAAAAGGAAGTGTAGGAGTTGTCATCCGAGACCCCCGGCGACGCATTGTCATGAAGCTAGCTGCTTATCTCGGGGTGAATTTTACCAATAATATGGCAAAATACAAAGCCCTGATTATGGGTTTGAATATTGCAAAGAAGGGTGGTATCCGCCAGTTATTGGTGAAAGGGGACTCTCAGTTAGTTTTAAATCAACTCAATGGGACATACATGGTACGAAACCCCATCCTTTGTATGTACCATCATACTGCCATAGCCCTGCTAGACGAATTTGATAGAGTGTCTTTTCAGCTGATTCCACGAAATTGGAATCAGTTTGCCGATGCTTTGGCTAATTTTGCGTATGAAGAAGACCTCTTCTTTAATTGTGGCCCTTGTCCCGATATATCTATTGATGGTGAGACAGGACCCGGTCGTTTGTGGGGTATGCTTTCTGAACATGCCCTCTTTGGCAGACGATGGTTGATTTGGGTGATGCAGAGGGTAAGCGAGACTCATCTGCCTTTATTATCTTGGACCCATAGACTGATTCGACGACATGTGATGCGAACACCTCTTGCGATATACGCAGGAGGGATAGGTCATAATTTAATGCACCTAGTTTAGGGCTACAAGCCCTGTTCCCCTGGGAATAGTATGCTTTGCTGTCTATCATAGTTGTTTCCAGGAGGATGTTACGCATAATCATGTTTTGTTTCATTAGGCCAAGAGGGCCGATTCAGTTTTGTAGTGAAGTGTTTCATTTCATTAGGCCAAGAGGGCCATTTCCCTGTCTAGTGTGGGTGCGTTTAATCGGGTTTTTGTTTTAAGTGTTGTGCTGGACAGGTTTCGTGTTCGTGAATGTTGGTGGAGCATGGAGGAGCCTTTGCTGCGATGGAAGCTTCTTGTGGCCAATCCAGGTGATACCTCTCCTTTACGAGTACCTTTCTTTCTTGTTATATGTGTATTTATACTTGTCGCGGGGATACATTTTTGTTGGGGACCGGCAACCAAGACATGAAGTCCCAGGTTTAGGTTAAGTATGTTTGAGGGAGGTCGGAGTAGTCATTGCCTCTTGTAAAGCCATTGTCAAGCATCAAAAGACTTGTTTTAGAAGGAAGTCCTAGTGGCCCTGTTCTGCTAGCCTGCTAGGCAGCAATTCTAGGAGTTCTTGTTAGTAGTGAGGCAGTTAGAGACGTCTGCCAGAAGATAATCATAATGATGCCAAGAAACCCTGAACATCCTAAAAGATGACTCTAACTACGACGGTGTGTAAAAAGGGGTTCTAACCCCTATCCCAAGAAAAGGAAAGGAATGAAAATATATAAGCAGTTGATCATTGCCTTGCGAGGGCTTGGTAGGTTCCTGGGGATGAGTTAGACCCGGGGCCGATACCTTGTCTTCCTAGGGGTGGCTTCTTGCTGGAAAAAAAACATGACAAAACAAGGACGGTTGGAGCGAAAATAAAAGTGAGCGTAAGAAAAGGATTAAGTGTCGCCTTGCGAGGGCTTGGTAGGTTCTTGGGTGCCGAGACAGGTCCTGAGGCCGATGCCCTATTCTCCTTGGGTCACTACACTCAGCTCCCTCCTTTTTACATGCCCAAGTATGTTCATCCAATACAAACCCTAAAAAAAACATGTACTGAAAGAAAATATTCCTTGATCAGGCTATAGGAGTCCTCGCCTTGTAGGAGCTCCTAGTTGTGTTGTCTTTAGTTGGTAAGTAGTGCAGACTACCACTTAGGGCAACCTCTTTGATAGGTTTTTTTTAGTTTGGTTGTGTTGGAGCAGCTGGTTCGTGACTCACTTCGGATCTTCTATTAGATGATGCTAGGCCTACTCCTTGTGGATGTCATGCCTTGGTTCTGTCCAGGGATAGGGGGAGCATTGTGCTGAGTTTTATTATATATTTGTTTTGTATCAGTTTGATGCTTCTTTGGTTGTTTATGTGCAGATATGTTCGTGGATTCGACGGGCTGAGTCGCCCTATCCCGTGGTCGCCAATGAGAGCGGAATTTAGGTGACAGGAAGTGCTTAAAAATAGCTAAAAATTATGAATACCAAGGGAAAAATATTCACCGTCAAAGGCGGCGGCTCGATCTAGGACGATTTTAAGCATAAGCAGTCGATGGGCGCCCAAGTGACACGTCCGGATTTTTAGTAATTTTTATGTTAGTCAGGACAAGATGTGGGAGATGCAGGCCTGTCCGGGATGATGAGAGGGACGCCCAAAAATTTACAGCACGTCAATCGGAGTCCGTATGAGGAAGTAGCCCAAAAACTGGCCGGGGTGCCCAAAAAGGGGCCAAAAAGGAAATTTCAAAGGGTGTGAAGAGAGGGGGGTGACCTTTGGCACCCCCCCCCCCCCTCTAAAAAAAAACGTCATGGAGGGGGGGACGGCGGCTGTTTTTCAGCCGCCGAAAAAAACGCGCCCCCCCCCCCCCCCCCCCCCCCCCCAATGAGAGATAGCGGCTACATACAAGCAGGGGAGATGAAGGCACATCCGATCTACAACATGTTTTCGCTCTCCATCGCCGCCCTTTGCGCGAGATATGGTGGACTATGCAGGAAGCCCCATTTTCAGTCTTTCTCTCTCCTCCTCCTCTCTCCTCTTAAACCCCGTTCGTGCGTAGAAGAATAGAATGGAAATGGACGGTCGGATGGATGCCGATTCTTGACGAGATTGAAGGGCAATGCCAAATCATTATAGGTTGCTGATTCCAAGCAGAATTCATGGCTGGAAATCAGTCGTGGGACGCGCCAAATTAAATGGAAAAAACCCGCAAGTCACGGTAATAATCGTTTTTTCAAAGGAAATGGTCTCTTTATGCAAATTTGGTTGATAAAAATGTGTTCATATGCATTGAGTTTTGAGTATATCGTGGTTTGAGTTGTTTTCTGTCCCTTCATCATTAAAAAACAGAAAAAACATGTGCCGGGTGGCAGAAAACAATAAACCGAAACACGAAAAAGCATAAAAATGAAGAAAAAATGGGTTTTTTGGGGCTAAAAATGATGAAATAAATTAATCCATATCTACTAAAATTCTATTCTTGCTGAAATGAACTAAGGGCCACAGCCCCTAATCTGTTCTTAATTTTCAGTAATTAAAAAATGGGAGAAAATGGGAAAAACGGCAAGAAAAGGGTGGAAAAACCCTAAAAAATAGGGGAAAAATACATTTTGGGTTTTGAAAAATAAGGATAAATAAGAGCACTGTTTGTGGATGCTTGTGGGGACTGAAGCATGAGGATTTGCCTCAGTTCAACCCCACCTTCTTGTTCTAGTGTGTCTTTTTCCGTTTTTTCCACATAAAATGATGGCAAAATACCCTATAAATCTATCCAACAATGCAATATTTAAACGGGGAAGGGTAGAGGAGTTGAAATATGTCTAAATGCCGTGTGAGATGATGGGAAAGTTGTTGATTTCTATGCATAGCATTTAGGACGGATGATAATTAAAATTAAGAGCTTAGTAGCACGAGGATCACCTCGGTGCTAGGCCCATGCAACGAAGCACGAACGGTAGTTGGAAACCATTAAAAGAATGTTTTTGCACTTGTGCACGATACTGTTGTGCTAAATGTTTGAGCACTAGGCTTCCACCAAATGCATAGAGCATGAAAAGAATTTAGGAAATATCAGTGACCAGCTCCTGGACATGCATTGCAATTGGTTTATTGGAACCTGACCTACGATGAGAGGCAGTGAGGTACCCATGTTGTAGGCCAGTCGTGGGGTCTAGGGGAAAGAGAAGTAAGGACAATGGTACATTCCTGGACACGCTTATTTGGTACCTTGAGCGACTTTTGTGCGAAATGTTTAGATGTTGAGCGACGCATCGAGGGGCCAATCCCCAAGGTGTAGGAGAGTCGCAGAGGGTTGACGGCATTCAGTCGTAGGAGGAACCCCCATGTGTATGTGATTCGAGCCTTTTGGCTATGTGAAAGGGACTCCCTCTAAGGAGTAATATTGGGTTAGGATCAGTTGGACTACAACGTATTACAAACGCAATGTTTAGGAAGGCAGAGATTTTGATAGACGCTCCTGGCCGTGAGGCCGAGGGGTTGTCTTGTGCGTAGTGACGAGGCCCGGCTAGTGCATGAGCCAGTGCCGGCCCTTTTTTAGGTCCATCACTATCCACCAACTTCCAGTGTGGTGCGAATTGGACAAACAGGAAATTGTCAGAACACCATGCATCCCACATGTCCTACTATTGAGCATCCACGAACAAATTCCAACTCTTTTCTTTCTTGTTTTCATGAACCTCCATTGACCATGACTCCTAAAGCTTTTTCACGATCTCCTACTTGATAATGTTCGAAAACTTCTCAATGAATCCCAAATCTCCCATGGATGATCATTCTCTCTGTTTTTGCACTTAAGTTTGCTCCCAAACAGTTTGCTACCAAGATGCACGTCTCTATTGCTTCAATAGGGAGAGGAAATAGTCCACCACATAGAGCATGTATCATGATGGTATTATGTTTCCCCTATTGTGTGATGAACTTCTTGTGGAAAGTGGCTTTAGAAATGAGAATCTCCAATTCTTCAGTGGGTGAAGGAACTTTGCAAGCATCCATTGAATTCTTCTCTTCTTGGCAATGCCATTTCCTTTATTTTCAGCCTCTTGTGATGCTTGTTGATGGAAGTTTTCCCCAGCTGTGCACTAAAAACATGGAGCCCAAAAGGAACACCAAGAAAACAGGGTTTTCTATTGCAAGAGAATCTATCTTGTATCATCAACAACCATCTCTTTCATCTTTAATATGATCACAATAAGGAAAGCAACACCACAAACAAGAAATCTTCATGTAGCTTCATAGAAAATAAAATAATACTCCACTTTGAATGGAAAGATATCACATATGATTCATCTTCAAAGGTTCTATAGCTTTCTCTCACAATCTCTCATAGATAGATACATTGTTTGGTGGCATAGAATTGACTATCTCTCTCTCTCTCTCTCTCTCTCTCCATCAATAGTACATCATATACTCACTAAAGTACTCAATAATCACTCACAATAACCCTTATTTGGTCATGGATGTTTCTTCCAAGAGGTGTGTTTGATATGAAAGGTCACTAGAGCCACTACAACGACTCTTCACAACTCATCACTGTGACTTCACTATTGTCTTCTCTTGAGTCTTCAACAGCTACTTCTTCCACTTCCTTGAGCTCTTTTGAACTTACATTCACCTCTTTCCAAGGCTAGAATTTTTTCCATACTAGACCCTCATCCAACAAAACACATACAGAGGCATACAGAACAGAACAAAACAGGAATAGAGGCTCTACAGAAGCTCAATAGAGGGTTATAGAAGGTTAACAGAAAGCGTTAGAACCACATAACTCATACTAAAACCAATCCAAACCATCAAAAACCATTAAATGAGCTTTCAAACAACCTCAAACTTCATCAACCATTACTCCATCCTTCATACTGAAGAAAAACAAAACAAAACAAAAGCTAAAGAGAATCAATTATTTTTTTTATCAGGTTTTTTTTTGAAATGCGTGTTTTGATGGGCACCATGTTGAAGAGACACAAAGTAAGAGAGTGTTGCGTGTTGAAATGACTTGTTCTTTGGCTGATTTTTGTTGTTTTTGAGAGCTGAATGGTTGATTTTATGAGATGATTGATTAGTTTGGAAGTGGTTTGAGAGTGTTTTGAATGAGTATTGATTGAGTTTTGGAAGTTCATGATGATTATTGGTGGTTCTGTGATGTTCTGATAGGTTCTGTATACCTTCTGTTTTGCTCTGTTTTGGTCTGTTTTGTTCTGATTGTCTTCTGTAAGGAGGGATGGAGTATTGATTGATGAAGATTGAGATCTTGTGAAAGCTTATTGAATAGTTTGTGAGAGTTTGGAATGATTTGAGAATGAGTTATGAGGTTTTGATGACCTTCTGTAACCTTCTGTAGATCTTCTGTAGAGCCTCTGTTTCTGTTCTGTTCTGTACTGTAGCTGTTCTGGTACTGTTCTGTGACTGTTCTGTATGCTTCTGTATGTGTTCTGGTGGATGAGAGTGTAGCTTGGGAAAGTTTTCTAGCCTTGGAAAGAGGTGAATACAAGTGCAAAAGAGCTGAAAGAAGTGGAAGAAGTAGCTGCCAAAGACTCAAGTGAAGACTAGAGTGAAGTGACAGTAGTGAGCTATGAAAGGACACTGTAGTGGCTCTGGTGACTCTTCATATCAGACATACCTCTTGGGAGGGGTATCCACGACCTAAGAGGGATTATTGAGAGTGATTTTGAGAGATTGTAGTGAGGATATGATGTATTATTGATTGAGAGAGAGAGAGAGAGAGTCAGAGGTAGCCAATTTTACTCAAACACAGTGATTGTATATGAGAGATTGAGAGAGAAGACTATGAAGATATTAAAGATGAATACTATGTGATGTATTTCCATTCAAAGATGGTGTATTCCTTTGCTTTCTTTGTTCTATTGATGGATTTTATGAAGATATTGAAGAATATGGTTGATTCTATTAAAAACCGTGGGAGATCTACATGATGCTGTATGAAGATTTGTTGTGCCTGGTGTTCTTTTCTTCATTGTGATCATATGAAACATGATAAACAAGCTTGTTGATGTTACAAGATAGATTTTCTTGCAAGAGAATTCCCTTTTCCTTGGTGTTCCTCTTGGGGCTCCATATTTTTGGTGCGCAGCCGGGGAAACTTGCCATCAACAAGCACCAGACGAGGCTGAAAATGAAGGAAATGGCATTGCCAAGAAGAGAAGAATTCAATGGATGTTTGTAAAGTTCCTTCTTCCACTGAAGAGTTGGAATTCCTCATAATCAAAGCCACTTTCCACAAGAAGTTCATCCCACAATGGCGGAAACACATCACCATCATGATGCATGCTTTATGTGGTGGATAGTTTCCTCTTCCTGTTGAAGCAACAGAAACTTGCATCTTGGTGGCAAACTGTTTGGGAACAAACTGAAGAGCAGAAACAGAGAGAATGACCATCCATGGAAGATTTGACATTCATTGAGAAGTTTCCAGACAACATCAAGTGGGAGATTGTGAAGAAGCTTCAGGAGTCTTGGTCTGTAGAGGTTCACAAAGACAAGAAGGAAAAAAGTTGGAATTTGTTCGTGGACGCTCAACAGCAAGATACATGGGATGCTTGGTGTACTGATAATCTTCTGTTTGTTCAATTAGCAACCCACTGGAAGTTGAAACCATCAGAAGCTGGCATTACTATGATGATGGCACCACCACAATGCTCAGACGTATGCATTTTGACACCTTCAGAACCGAATACCTTCCCCTGTGCAGTGGCATGAAAGCAGAATTCAGGGACGTTGAAAAGAAAGAAGTAGAAGAAATGTTGGCAAGAGAGTCCTACAGAGACTGAAGTCTTCTGTTAACCCTCTGTGGAGCACTAACAACATAGTGGAGTCAACCCCCTGATGAATGACGCAATAAAGAGGCAAGCGTTAGAACGAGTCCAGAGGTACGTGAGAAGAGAGAAAGCAAGAATCAGAGCCGAGAGCGAGCTCGCAGCAGAAGCCGCCTTTGACCCCCTTGCGGAACTCTTTACAGAAGTCCCAATGGCATATCAAGCCCTTCCTCCTCCTGCTGGAGGTCCACTTCCAAGCCAGATCCGTCCTGGAAATATTGATGACAGGCCAGCGAATGTAGTCCCATTGCCAGTTTTTAAGGGAGAGTACAATGAAGACCCTGATCTTCATGTAGCAGAGTTTATGGTAGCGTGTGTGGCTAACAATGCCAGAACCCCTGAGTATTGGTTAGCAATATTCCCCGCCACTTTCAAGGGCGCGGCGTTTCAGTGGTATGAGAGACAAGCAGCAGGAACTTTTGGCACATGGGACGACCTGAAGTTGGCCTTCCTCACTAAATTCAGGCGTGAAGGTTTTGAAGAGCGGATGCGAGAGGAATTTATGAACCTAAGTCAATCTTCTGGAGAAAGAGTGGAAGCTTATGTCTCACGAATGGAATCCATCCTGAAGAGATGGACCAACCATAATTTAGATGATGGCATTCAGAAGGGGGTGTTTCTCAGAGGATTACAACCAGAAGTCCGTAAGTTTGTGGAGCTACAAAGACTAGCCACCCTGCAAGCTGCAACAGAAGGTGCAAGATTGTATGATGAAGTGGAAGCTAGATTAGCGATGAATTCAGGAAGAGGCGTCCTACCTCCTCTGATGCCAGGAATGATGTATCCACCCAATGCAGTTCATGGGACTGTTCCCTATCCCTACCAACAGATGCCCCCAGTATCACAGTACAGTGCACCAAATCCACAGTGGCCACAATCCATGCCTCAAATGGTGGTTCAACCACAACAACAATGGTCCCAACCAATTTTCTCAATGCCAAATCAGCAGCAACAGTGGAATCCTACCAACTGGAGCCAACAACCAACAGTTCAAATAGGAGCTCTGAATCAGAACCAGAACAGAGACCCCTCTGTACCAGCCCAACCCGTTTATGCAGTGATTACAGAGACTCCTCAAAACCCTCCTACCAGTGCCTCAGGAGGAGAAAGCTTGAAGGATTACTTATCTAACTCAGTTGCAAACATCAAAAAGGAGTTGATGGATGTGATTACAGAGCAGCTACAGACGTTGAAAGTGAATACCGCGAGCATATCCAACGTTGCAGGAGCAGGAAGAGATGTGATGCGGTTAAATACTTGGTGTGGTAAGTGTCATCAAGCAGGCCATTTAGCCACTGAATGTACACGAAAACCAACTATTCCTGGAGCCTTCTGTTCCTACTGTTTGCGGAAGAACCATACAGAGGACATTTGCTCTCTGAAGGAGATGCATGATAGGAGAAGAAAGGAAGAAGACGCAAGATTCAACTTGCTGGAATCCAAAATGACAACACAAGATATTGGACCCAAGCCTAGAGAGTTTGGTCCTAATTTCGGACCCAGAAGATTTTCCTCTCAAAGTTATAGAGGAAGACAGTCTGGCGGTGGTCAGAGATCAGAAGTGGAGTGTTGCAGATGCGGAGAAAAGGGACACATTTCACCAAATTGTCCAAATCCTCGAAGGTCAGTGGATTACAAGCCCTTATGCAGTTGATGCAAAGGAGAAGGCCACACTGCAAAAGACTGTCCAAGCCCAGTCCCAGTGAAAAACAGTGCTACTGATAGTCCAGCCAAGGCTCAAGAGCCTACCTCCAATTTAGTGGAATTGGAAGTTGCTGCCATCACGCGTGCAAAGCAGAAGGAACCGCCTATCCAGAAAGAAAATAACCCTCCTGCCAGAACAGTGAAGTTCAATCTTCCACCAGAAGAACAGAACAGAACAGAGCCTAACAGTGCCGTACAGAGCCCTACAGTGCCACAGAGAGTTACAGAGACAGGACCAGAGGTCCAGGATACAGAAGAGGAGGAAGTGCCACAAGTGGCAGAAGAAGTTCCCATGATTCCCCTGTTGGAAGAAAGAGGGAAGAGGAAAATGGGTGTTGCCCCATTCCCTAACCGATTAGAGAAGCCAGTGGATCCTATTAAGGAATACGATCTAGTTAGAGATCTAGATACCTTTAGACCAAATCTTACATTCCGACAATTACTGATGTTGTCTCCCAGTTGCCGAAAAAGGTTCAAAAGTATACTGACAAGAAGACGTGGTTTAAGGATTGCTCCCTCAATAGCAACAAAGTTCAACAAGGCTCCAAAGCCTGTAAAAGAAGTGGATGTGGCTAATGCTTTCCTAGATCCGGGTACTCCAGAGACTGGCGTGTGGATTGAAGGCTGCTTTATTGCAAATGCACTGATTGATGGAGGTTCATCAGTGAACATTATGATGGATGTTACAATGAAGGATCTAGGCTTACAAGGTGTGCAACCCACTCAATGGCTCATCAGACTGGCGGATCAGAGTAGAATCAAGCCTTTGGGCATTCTCCCATATGTGAAGACTACAGTGGCTGGAAAAGATTATTGGCTAACCTATTTGGTGGTGAAGCCAAACTCTTATGGTACATCCTACCCTCTGTTACTAGGTAGACCATGGCTTTTTGAAGCCCGAGCAAGGACGGATTGGTTCAAAGGAACCTTGACTTTGGGTAGAGGACCCAACAAAGTGGTGCTGAAATTGTATGGTTCTCAAAAAGGACATGGATCCACCTCCTTGGAATTATCTTCTGACTCCCCTAATGAGGCTACAGATGGGACATCAGCAGACGAAGATGCTGTCAAACAGATCCTTCCCAAGAAAACAGTGGCACATTCCTTAACAGTGGATACTGTAAGCCGACTTCCAAAAGATGCAAAGCCATTATCAATGGGTGAATACTTCCTGCCTGAACCAGGAATGACTTCGGAAATCACTTCTGACAGTGAGATAGAAGCATGGATGTACTGCTCTCCCTGTTATATGGCCATAGCAGAGACAGAGACAGAGACAGGAGAGGAAACAGAGAATCTGTTCTTCTGTTACAGAGCTCCTACAGAGACAGAAGCAGAAACAGAAGCAGAGACAGAAGCAGAAGCAGAGACAGAAGCAGAGACAGAAGTAGAAGCAGAGACAGAAGCAGAGACAGAGACAGAAGAGGTTGGATATGAAATGGACGAAGAAGGTTATGAAAGTGAGCCAAAAGAATCTATCCCACCTGAAGAGGATACATTTGAGGAAGAAGTTCCAGAAGCATCAGAAGCAGATGAGCTCATGCTATGGGACCGAATGGTGATGGTACCATTTGGTCTGGTAAATGGATCTTCTTATATGCAAACTTCTTATAAGACGTGGGTTGAGAAGAACAAGCCTTCTTTTAGCAGTGGCTCATGCCGTCCTAACCCATCCTTGCCAAAGAAAGATGATGATGATGCATCGTGCCAACAAGCACCAATCCAACAAACCCAACAGGCATCAGAGGGTCCCTATTATGTGACATTCCTGGATGTATCATCAGAAGATGAGTCTTCAAGCCAAGAGGTAATTACTCTTGAAACCAAACCCGAAACGGCTCTTATCCCATTCCAACGTCTTAAAGAGCAACCTAAGTCTCCACCAAAAGAAGAAATTGGTTCTAGTGGGACATCAGAAGAGGACACCACTCCCTTGAAGGAGTCGGATCTGTACCCAGAAGCAGTCCGCGGGACCTTCATCCGTGAAGTAGAAGGTGAAAGGCAGTTAACCTTTGTGGATGCAGAAGGCACTGAACGCCACTTGAAGGTGGGTAGCAGCCTCCCAGAAGAGGAGTTGTCAACCTTGTACAACTTGTTGAAAGAAAATTTGGACGTGTTTGCATGGTCCTACAAAGACCTAAAGGGGATTGATCCCACAATATGTCAACATCATATTGACTTGGAGCCTGATGCCAAGCCAGTACGGCAACGACAGAGGCGAATGAACCCGAATTATTCCACATTGGTGAAAGCGGAGCTGCTGAAGCTTCTGGAAGCCGAGTTCATCTATCCAGTGGCAAATAGTGAATGGGTTTCACCCATCGTGGTTGTACCCAAGAAGAATGGAAAATTGCGAATATGTGTGGATTTCCGAAAGCTTAATTCCAAGACGAAGAAGGATCACTTTCCTATCCCTTTCACAGACCAACTGTTGGACACAGTGGCAGGACATGAACTTTATTCCCTTCTGGATGGATTTAGCGGATATAACCAAGTCCAAATAGCAGAAGAAGACCAATCCAAAACAACCTTCACCACAGAATGGGGGACCTATGCTTACCGAGTGATGCCATTTGGACTCTGCAATGCCCTTGCTACTTTCCAGCGAGTCATGATGGCCGCATTTCAAAATCATCTGCACGACTTTATTGAGGTATATCTAGATGACTTCTGTGTCTATAGTTTGATCCGTGAACACTGGGAACACCTGGAACAATGTTTTGACCGATGCCGGGAGTATGGGATTTCCCTCAACCCCGACAAATGCATCTTTGGGGTTTCTTCTGGAGTCCTGTTGGGCCACATTGTCTCTGCACAAGGGATATCAACAGACCCTGCAAAGATTGAAAAGATTGCAGCTCTGACAGCACCCACCAACCTCAAATAGTTGAGGGGATTCCTAGGCCATGTGGGTTACTACAGAAGGTTTATAGCCCATTTTGCGACAAAGGCAACTTCCTTGCACAAGCTTCTGAGGAAAGATGCAGAGTTTACTTGGACGGAAGAATGCGACAAAGCCTTCCACACTCTGAAGCAGTGTCTGATTGAGGGACCCATTCTGCAACCTCCTGATTGGACGAAAGAGTTCCATGTACACACTGATGCATCAATTGAAGGTTTAGGTGTTGTCCTCTGCCAAAAGGGCTCTTCGAAGTTGGATCAACCAATCTATTACGCAAGCCGAAAAGTCACTGATAGGGAATGGAACTATACAGTGACAGAGCTCGAATGCTTGGCAATGGTGTTTGCCCTGGAGAAGTTCCGCCACTACCTCCTATCCACCCACTTTAAATTTTATGTGGATCATGAGGCCCTGTCCTTCCTGATGAACAAAGCAGATGTGAAAGAACGAATGATGAGATGGCTCCTTTTATTCCAGGAGTTCGACTTTGAGGTGATTACTAAGCCTGGTCGTTCCCATGTTCTGGCTGATCATCTGTCGCGTATCCCACAAACTGCAGACGAGGAGCAAGATGATCCAGACCTCCCTGATGCTTCCCTATTCTTGGTAGAAACTGTCACTCCCTGGTATGCAGACATTGCCAATTTGCTGGCAACCCAACAGTACCCTCCTGGTATTTCTAGTCGGGAAAGGAAGAAGCTCATGCTAGAATCAGCCCCATACACCCTGCTAGGTGGTGCACTGTACAAGAAATGCAAAGATGAAGTGCTCAGAAGATGTGTTGCAGGAGATGAGATTAGGATTGTTCTGAAGGCTTGCCATGACAAGCCATGTGGAGGTCACTTTACAGGAGAAGCTACAGCCAGGAAGGCTCTGCTAGCAGGATACTGGTGGCCTACCATTCATAAGGATGCCTATGATTACTGTAAAAGATGTGATGCTTGTCAAAGAATGGGGAAATCCACGAAGACAAGTGCCATGCCATTGCAACCTATCCTTCCCTTAAAGCCATTTGAGAAGTGGGGCATTGACTTCGTAGGACCGATCGATCCTCCCACCAGAAGGAAACAGAACCGATACATCCTTGTATGTACGGATTATATTACAAAGTGGTGTGAAGCTAAAGCCCTAAAGCGGGACGATGGTAACAGCGTGGCCCTGTTCATGTACGAGAATATCATCACCCGTTTTGGCAGTCCCTTAGAGCTGGTAAGTGATAGAGGCACGCATTTCCTTAATAAAGTCATGGAAGAATTAACAGAGTTGTATAAGATCCGCCATCGCAAGTCCACTCCTTATTACCCTAGAGCCAACGGCCAAGTCGAAGTCACCAATCGCATCCTCTGCTCGATTCTGACAAGAACAATTGCCGCACATCGTCGTGATTGGGACGATTGACTTACAGAGGCCCTCTGGGCATACAGAACCTCCCATAAAGCAGCAACAGGACAGAGACCCTTCCAGCTGGTGTATGGTACAGAAGCTGTTTTTCCTGTTGAGCTAGAATTGCCCTCTTTGAGAGTGGCTATCAAAGAGCATTTGGGGGATGATGATTCACTGCAACGCCATCTCCTGCACTTGGAATGTTTGGACGAAATTCATAGGATGGCTCTCCAGTGCATGGAAGCCACGCAAGCTCGACGCAAGGCTTACCATGATAGCTTCATCAAGCACAAGGCGTTCAAAGAAGGTGATTTGGTCCTAGCCTATGATTCACGATTTGGCAAGTTTCCTGGCAAGCTCCAACAGCGGTGGATGGGCCCCTATAAAGTACTTGCCGTCAACCCTAATGGTTCTGTCCAAGTGCAGACCGTTGATGCCTCTGATGATCCCTTTCTGATCAATGGATATCGCCTGAAGAAGTACTTCCCTCCTTGGGGATCTTGACAATTACGGACACTTGATCCTTTCCCTCGTTGGCGCGGCACTGTACTTCTTATGATGCTACTTTTGATAGCCGTTCTTCAGTCAGTCCTGATGAAATGGACGCAACCCTTTGTCCCCTCAAACCCCCCTTCCAGCCTTGATCTCTTATCCTCTATTTTCCACCAGTATCAGTGGCGAGGTTGGTTCTGACAAACGGTCTTTCTACCATTCCCTTGTTCAATTCGAAAGAAAAAAAAAAGAAAAAGAAAAGAAAGAGAAGAAAAATATACATATCGGTCATGGGAGAAAAGGACTTAGGTCCCTGTCATGCCGACCTATTCTTCGAGAAAAGGTGGAAACACCCTCGGGAATAGGGAAAAACAAGAAAAAGAAAAAAAAAGGAAAAAAAAACAACAAACAAACAAATCTGTAATGAGAGAAAAGGAATCAATTCCCTGTCATAGCAGGCCTCGTTCCAAGAAAAGGTGGTAAACACCCTTGGGCGAGAAGCTGGCTGTGGAAAAGGTGGTAACACCCAGCAGTCCAGAAAGTGGATTCATTAATTGATATCCCTCGGATCCAATTCCGAAGCTGCCTCCCTTGGTACGCTGTGTCCTGGGTTTCTTTGCAAAGTGACTACCTGTCCTCTAGCAGACGACATGTTCCTGTCCGATACAACGTTCGATTTGGTGGCTACCTCCCTGGGTACGCCTCTTCAACAACTGATGATGCGATCTTCATCGACAACCCCTTGAGTGATGTGAGCTTTCATCCTAACCGGATGGGGAAGTGAGTATGGTTGCCCTCTGTATCTATCAACAGAGCGTGAGACAGAGGGTGGGGCGAGAGACCAGTCTTTTCCCTTCAAATCGAATGAGAGGTGAGAAGTGTGAATGAAGTGTTGCACGCACGGGATGGGCCTCTCAATGCACAAAGCACAATTTGTTTCTGTGCACTGCACCATAAGGCTCCCTGGCCTTCCTTCTCGCACCGTATGCTGGCACAGGGCGGGATGCACTGTTGCACCATCAAATGCGCACAAGGCATACAACCTTTGCACAAGCGACCGTGAGGATTACATCAATGGGTTTTAGGAAAAGGCTGCCCTTCTGTATCTATCCACAGAGCGTGAGACAGAGGATGGGATGAGTGTGACTGGAGTTTCTTCAATCACTTACCGAGAGGTGAGCTTGAGGGACGTTACGACACTTGGAGTCAGGTATGTTCCCGTTTCCCTATGCACCCACGGGATGGGTCTTTACCGTCATCACAAGACACATCACCCTGTTCTGTACACTGCACTGTAAGGCTCCCTTGCCTTCCTCCTTGCACTTATGCCAGACGGGTTAAACGCACTAATGTACCATCAATTGTGCACCCTGGCATACTCCCTTTGCACCATTTCCCCCTTGTTGATTCCTCAACCGGGTATGAGATATGGGTTTTAATCATTCTTCCGCGAGTGATATTAGTCATGGGGCGAGTGACTGTTCTTTCATTCCAATTGAGTGACTGCGAGTTGAGTGTAGTATCCCTCATCGTCGACGGATTTTCTGCGCTTCCTTCCATCAGCTACCTCCCTGGGTGCTGCCGCGTGGTCCCTTCCATGACGGACGTGTGCCGAGAAGATGCCTTGGTCCCTCCAGCGCCGACAACCACACTGGACGTGCCATCGACACTCAACCCTGCTTCTTGACGAAATGGGCCAAGTTTTTCTAACCCTCCCACTTCTGTTTCTTCGTGACAGTCGTGTCTTAAGTGTGGGGACGTTAGTGGATGGTCTGTGGCATGGTCCTAGGTCCCTGTTGCTCGGTTAACCCTATCCGTTAAGGTCTTAAGTGTGGGGGCGCGTCCCTGCGCGTCTACATTGCATACCCTTCTGCATATGCCTTAACCTTCTCATGCATGAATGCCTTGCCTTGCTGTTACCCTGATGGGGTCCCTTCCCACCCACCCGATTATGTTCCACCCACCCTTGGGGCTGTTCCCTTGCAGTTTTTCTTCATTCCCTGATTTTGAGGTTTTTCCATGAGAATGTACCCTACGTTCACCAAAATCCAAATCCAACCTTATAGCCCTGTTCCTCCATTGAACTGACCATTTTTCCTTTTTACCTACCCCTGTTCCGATGCACGGTTTTTGAGTTATTAATTTTTGAAGCATTTTACACAAATTAGCCGGTTTTTCATGAGAACGCGCTTTTCTTGCTTCGAAAACGTGATATGCCGTCATAGCCCTACCAATCACTTGTCCCCTGACATTTTTCCTTTTTATTCCGCATCATTCCGATACACGGTTTGTCCATTATTAATTTTTCGGGTTTTTACGACTTTTTCATGCGTATTTTCGATATTTTTCCATGTGAACCTGCCCTGTTTGCATCGGAATTTCAATTTGATTTGACAGTCGTGTCCCCTGTGCCTTTCCTCACCTTTTTTCTTTTTCCTCCATCCTCTTTCGACTTTCGGATTTTTATTTATTAATTTTTCAATGCGTTTTCGAGCGTATTTTTGGAGTTTTTTGCATGTGAACCCCTCCTACTTCCACCGGAACTATGGTTTAACGTGATAACCCTGTGCCACTCCTTCCTGCGGACATTTTTCCTTCTTACTGCATGTCATTCCGGTGAATGGTTCGTCCAATATTAATTTCCAATCCCATTTTCGGGTTTGTTTTTTGGGTTTTTTCCATGTGAACGCATCTTATCTCCGTCGGAATTATGTTTTGATGTGATAGGATTGTCGGGCACATCTTTCTGTACAGTTTTCCTTTTTTTTTGCACCTCATTCCGATGCACGGATTTCCCGCTATTAATTTTTAATTGCGTTTTTTGGTTCATTTTTTGTGTTTTTTGCACGTGACCGCCCTTTACCCCTCCATGGAATCTCCGTCGTATATTTTTCTTCTCTTCCGCCTACCGTCCTGCCCACTTTTTGTTTTTACGCTATTTCGTTTTGATGTCCGGATTGGGAGTTATTAATTTTTCTTTATTTTTACGTGTATTCTCGCGACTGTTTTGCGCGTGAACGCGCCCTTTTTCGATTTTACGTATCTCCACGCACCCCGGTCGTGTCCGCATGACCCGTACCGTCATCCCAGTGCCATTTCCATCCCGTCACGGTAAATTTTTTTACCCCCGCCCTGCGCACGTGCTCGGGACGGGGGTACGCGCCCATTTTCCTCCCCCCTACCCTCTTGGCCCTACCCGCCCCATGACCCTACCCAACCCATGGGCACCCTCCCCTATCCCCCCCCACCCCCCTTTCTCTCTCCCCGACCCCCAACCACCTCCCTCCCCATCTCCCCCTCTGCGTGCCCTTCTCTCTCCCTCTCCCTTCCTTCTCTCTCCATCTCCATCTCCATCTCCTCTCCCCTCCTCCTCCTGCATTCCCCCCCTCCTCCTCCTCCTCCTCCTTCCCCTTCTTCCTCCCTCTCCCCTCCTCCCACCCTCCCCCACCTTCTGCTCCTCTTGCCCTTCCCTTCCCCTCCCTCTTTTCTTCCTCCCTCCACCCTTCCTCCCTCTTCTTCCTCTCCTCCCTCCTCCTCCTCCTCCTCCTCCTTCCTTTCTCCTCCCCTCCTCCTCGTGGCACTGCCGTCCTCCTTGCCTGCGTCTCCTGCCGCCCAGTCGCCGTCGCCCCAGAAGTCGTTGCCGCCGCCTGGAGTGGAGCCTGCCGCCCTAGGAGTCCTCGCCGCCGCCTCTGGGACTGCCCGACGCCGCCGCCCGAGCCCCCACCATTCGCCCTCCTGCCTGTCGCAGCCGTCGCCTCTCCGTCGGAGTCGCCCGTGCAGCCCACCTCCCGCCTGTGACGCTATCGCCCCCGCCCCTAGTTGCAGCCCGTCGTCCGCCGGCGCCGCCCCCTCCTCCACCTCCCCCACCACCTCTCTCTACTCCTCCTCCACCTCCACCTCCCTCACCACCTCCACCTCCTCCTCCTCTAACCACACCCAGGTTAGCCACTAACCTTGGTTCAGTTAACCCTAACCTAAGCTAAGTTAAAACTAAAATAGGTTAGGTTAACAACTAACTTAACTTCAGTTAACCTGTAACTTAACTCAAGTTAACAACTAACCTAACTAAACCCCATTAGAGTTAACACTAACCCTAACCCTAACCCCACCCCCTAACCTTAACCCTAACCCTAACCCACCTTAGGTTACCTAACCCCTTTAGGTTGGTTTCTACTAACTGGACTTATCTGCCTTATCCAACCTGACTAACCTAACTTGACTTGACTTCGGCAGACTAACATGACTTACACAGACTAACCAGACTTAACTGACTTACTTCTAATTTACTTATCTGATTAACATGATTTATATGATTTAATTAATTTTTACATTAATTTTTCCATCAAAATAATTCAGAGAAATTTCTAAAAATTCCCTTTTCTTTTTGCCAATTTTTGGGAGTTTGTCCGCTGGAACTTACCCACCCCACAATTTCTGAAAATTACACATTTCCTAATTTCACCCCCAAATTGCCAACAAATGTAGAAAATTCATTTAAAAATAGTAAAAAATTTCAAAAAAAATTCTAAAAAATTCTACAAAATTTCCCTCACCCTCCTTGACCATTTTTCATTTATTTTTCATTTTAAAAAAATTATCATACATGGTATCCCTATTGTTAAAAAAAAAAAGAGAACAACACACTACCAACCCAACAAACGGAAATTTCCCTTAACACTCTCTATTTTCTTTGCCTAGATTCCATTGTGGATATTTTCTCCATGGCTGCATTTTTATTTATTTCCCTTCATCACATATTCATGTGTTATCTATCTTGATTTTTCTCATTATTATTTTTATTTTTATTTTAAAAAAACAAAAACACAAAAACAAAAAAAAAACAAACTACAAAAACCAAAAACAATAAAACACATCCACAACCCATAATAACCACACAAACAAAATAACCAATCATAAATAATCACAAATTACAAACATTAAAAAACCACCAAAAACCAAATCAACCCACCCACTAAGGTGTTGTGTTTGTTATTTCATCAGTGATCTTTACTTTACCTTTACTGGATTCAGTTCTTTTTGGGGGACTCTTCCGTCGCCTTTCTGCATTACATACACACCCTTTCCAAGTATTTATTTTATGTGTTTTATTTATTTTTATTTCCCCCTTAATCACCAATTAATTGTTAAAATGAACTCTTTAATTCACCCACAGTTTCCACGCGCATTCGCGCTCAACACACATATACTTTTTAATTAAAATAAACCCACCGTTCACTTAGCACGCGCTACGTGCGCTACAGAGGCACTTTAATTTTTAATTAAAATAAACCAACCGTCACATGAGCACGCGCTGGCAAAAAAGCGCTCCACATCACCTTAATTTGTAATCAATGAACTTGCATTTAGAGACCCAGTCGGGTATCGAAGTCTGGGATTCGGATAAAAGCACCGTTTTAACCTAATAATTGGTAATTTAATTTCTAATAAGGAACCGCCGTTTTCTTGCTAAGGTTTATCACCTAATAAAAATTCACCCATTCTTAATAATTTATTAAAATCAACCCTTCATTAAATTAATTCCCCCTCACTGCACTTAATTCCCCTTTTTAACGAACCGTTTCGTGGGATGGGTATGCGCAGTCCTTAGAGTTATTTTCCATGGTCCAGTCTGGTTTATCACCGATGTAGTCTTGATATGTGTCGGATGTGGTATTGTTTTGGTTTATTGTCTTTGTTACGGTTACGGGTACGGTATGCAGTTTTTTCTTTTATTGCCTGATACGGGGTTCTGGGTGTTTGTCTGATGCATCGCATGAAGCTTTCGGTTGCATTTATCTCAAGGTCATGTCAAATTTTTTCTAGGATGTGGTTTGCTTGGGGTTAGTTGGTCGAGTCACGTTTTCTTGTTTGGTTATTCTCTTATCCTTGGTTTTTTTGTCTGTTTCTTTGCATGCATTCTCCTTGATTGTCTGTGTTTGTGGTGTGTGTGTAACCATCTGAATGGCGCCTTCTCATGCTCCTCCCCCTATCCAGTACGTCCCACTAGTTAGTAGGGATTACTCTTCCCTACTTACTTTTGAGCCTCTCACGAAGGCGGGACTTGCTGCTTTTGTGGCTACTTCTTTTCCCCTGCTTCCAGAGGATCCGTCGTTATGTGATGAGTTTCTGGCCTCTTACAGCAAGAAGACAGGACTAGTCCAAGGACTTTCTATGACTTTGACATCTCGAGGCTTAGGGAATGCTCTGTCTCTACCCTCCAAAGGTGAACCTTTTGTGACCACTCGTCAGCTCTTCTCTAATGAAGAGATTCTAAAGCTCTTGCAAAAGCAGACAAGGGAAATCCTCGATGTTAAGAAGGTGATTAACTCTTCAGGAGTTTCCTTTTCTATGATCACTGATCCCGTATGGAAGACGATCTGTCAGTTTCTTCAGGACAGGTTCATGCCTGCCAAAACGCCATCCCAGTATTTGTCCAAAGAGCTTTTTACAGCTTCCAGGATGGTGTTGAAAGGAGTTGCTATTGATTGGAGCACTTACCTCCTCACTAAAATGGATCAGCATTTCGTTAAAGTCACCAGAGGTAATGTTACCAATGTCACATATGGATCATATTTGTCTGCCTTCTTGACCTATTCAGGTTTACAGAAGACTGTGCCTCCACCTCCTCCATCAGATCCAGTACCTCCTCCTCCACCTTCAGATGAGTCAGAACCCATTGACATAGAGGATGATGATTCTCCGCCTCCCCTGGTCATCCAGCGCAAATGCTTGAAGAGGGTAGCGGATAAAGCTCCTTCCGTACTTCCTTCCGTACCTATCCCTGCTACCTCTGGCAGTGAACTCCCTGGGTATCTCACTTGTACTAACCTGTTCAAAGCACATCGAGAAGGATCCTTGGACATATCAGTTCCCTCCCTGAACAATCTAGTCTCAGGAGATGCCATTCCTTTCCTCTGTAAAGATATTCAAAGTTCCATTGAGTTGTCAGTGACAGCCTGTGTTCAACAGCTGTACGCGTCCTTTTATGAAGAGCTCATGCAGTCACAGGACCAGTTGCATAAGGCAACATCTGAGTTAGCTTCTGCTAAGGATACCCTAGCAGATTTATTTAAGCAAATGGAACAACAAACCCAACTGGTTGCCACCCAAAGCGATGAGATTTCTTCTTTGAAGATCCAGTTACTAGAGGCTCAATCACAGGTTACTAGCCTTTCAGAGGAAAAGGAGAGGATGTCCAGAGAAGCGAAGGAGTTCCAAGCTATCTTAGATGAAAAACTTTCAGCTTTACAGATTGCTAATGACACAGTGGCTAACCAAGCCTCCCAAATCCAGCAGTTGCAAGATCAACTTGCAAAGTTCCGCTCTGTTCCTCCAAGCCCTAATGTTCCATTGATTCCTTCTCTTTCACAGCAGGACTTGGCTGCTCTTCAGAGACAGGCTACTTTGTGCCCTCTATTCCAAGATAAAGTGGAAAGATTGCAGTCCAGAATGGACTTGTTATGGTCTACCTTTGAGCAGTTTCAGGAATATGTTCTACCCGACCATTCTTTCTTTGTCCACTACCACTTACAGAAGTTGGTCTTCTACATGAAGCTTTCCACGATGGATTTACCTTTTCCAGAGGATGGCTGGAGTGGGGCTTGGTCTGCTGAGTTGTTGACAGAGGTAGTCAGGATGGTCTTTGAAGATTCTGTCATGCCAGATACCATGTTGATGTCATACATGTATCTACGAGGAGACTTGTTAATTCCAGATGAGGTGGATATGGCATGGTATGTGGGGGATGTGGTCTTACAGGCTATTTTGTATGTCAACCATTTGGAGTTGCGCATAGCTGACATGTTCCAGAGTTATTCCTCCAAAGTGGCTGATTGTCATGATAATTCGTGGCATCCCATGATTGATTCGGTGGCATCCATTAATGTACCCTCTACATTTCCTATTTATCAGTTAACACCCTTCCTTAGTGATTCCCTCCAAATTTTTGCCACTCCTTCTTTAACCTTTTCTTCCTTTTATGATTTTTCCTATCCCTCCCTACATCCACTCTTTCTTATTCCATTACCTTCTCCTAACACTTCTATATCTCAACCACCTCAGTTGGTTAGTGACTGTGACGGGTTTGATAATCAGATTTCCAGAAGAAGGGGATGGAGTTCGGATGATTGCCTTACAGGACCGCAGATCAATTGGCCAGTAATTCCAGGAGAATGGACAGCTTCCAGTCAAGCTTATTAGAACTATGTTCATTTTGCTCAGCAGTATTCACAGTCTGCAGATCCCTCAGTGAGATTAACTGCTCACTTTGCTTGGTACCTGGCGTATATGCATAGGCACTCTCATAATGATTCCAAGCCTATTCCAAAGTTGTGCATGAATGTCAATGTAAGCATTGATTCCCAGCAGCTGGATATTTTGTATTTTCATGCCCTTTGTTTGCCTAGCAGATACCTGGTCCTGTTGGAAAGGATGTGCTGTCTCCAGTTTTTTCAAAATCCTCCCAAAAACTTTGTAGATGAATCCTTATCTATGGATCGTTTCCGACAACATCAATCTTTTAAGAGGGATCATCTTCATTGATACCTTTCCAATGTATGGTGGAAGCTTTTTAATGAAAATCTCTCTTTTTGGAGGAGTCATTCAGATGGTTGTGTTGTGTATTAGTGTTTGTGTTGTGAGTTCATGTAAAACGAGCATGGTGGTTCCTATTGGATTGGATTTCGTGTACGAGTTACATTTTGGAGATTTGTGGTGATGGGGTCGTGGATGGAGAATTGAAGCTGATGCTGATGAAGACGAAGAAAACTCTTATATCCTTTACAAATTTGTTGTGATTTTTAGTTTGATAAGTGGTGTTAATGAATAAAGGGTTTTCCTTTCTTTGTATTTTTATATCAGAAACAGGTTATAAGTTGGGGTTGTGGTGGATGGATTCATTGTGAAAAGATATTGAAGATCAAAGTTGAGCTTTTCCCTGAACTTGTATTCCCTTTTTCCTGGGTCGCGAGGACGCTTCCTTATTAAGTGTGGGGATATGTTGCGTGTTGAAATGACTTGTTCTTTGGCTGATTTTTGTTGTTTTTGAGAGCTGAATGGTTGATTTTATGAGATGATTGATTAGTTTGGAAGTGGTTTGAGAGTGTTTTGAATGAGTATTGATTGAGTTTTGGAAGTTCATGATGATTATTGGTGGTTCTGTGATGTTCTAATAGGTTCTGATAGGTTTTGTATACCTTCTGTTTTGCTCTGTTTTGGTCTATTTTGTTCTGATTGTCTTCTGTAAGGAGGGATGGAGTATTGATTGATGAAGATTGAGATCTTGTGAAAGCTTATTGAATAGTTTGTGAGAGTTTGGAATGATTTGAGAATGAGTTATGAGGTTTTGATGACCTTCTGTAACCTTCTGTAGATCTTCTGTAGAGCCTCTGTTTCTGTTCTGTTCTGTTCTGTTCTGTACTGTAGCTGTTCTGGTACTGTTCTGTGACTGTTCTGTATGCTTCTGTATGTATTCTGGTGGATGAGAGTGTAGCTTGGGAAAGTTTTCTAGCCTTGGAAAGAGGTGAATACAAGTGCAAAAGAGCTGAAAGAAGTGGAAGAAGTAGCTGCCAAAGACTCAAGTGAAGACTAGAGTGAAGTGACAGTAGTGAGCTATGAAAGGACACTGTAGTGGCTCTGGTGACTCTTCATATCAGACATACCTCTTGGGAGGGGTATCCACGACCTAAGAGGGATTATTGAGAGTGATTTTGAGAGATTGTAGTGAGGATATGATGTATTATTGATTGAGAGAGAGAGAGAGAGAGAGTCAGAGATAGCCAATTTTACTCAAACAGAGTGATTGTATATGAGAGATTGAGAGAGAAGACTATGAAGATATTAAAGATGAATACTATGTGATGTATTTCCATTCAAAGATGGTGTATTCCTTTGCTTTCTTTGTTCTATTGATGGATTTTATGAAGATATTGAAGAATATGGTTGATTCTATTAAAAACCGTGGGAGATCTACATGATGTTGTATGAAGATTTGTTGTGCCTAGTGTTCTTTTCTTCATTGTGATCATATGAAACATGATAAACAAGCTTGTTGATGTTACAAGATAGATTTTCTTGCAAGAGAATTCCCTTTTCCTTGGTGTTCCTCTTGGGGCTCCAGAGAGAGAACAAAGTGAGAGAGAGAAGAAAAGGAAGAAAGAAGGAGAAGAGAAGAAAGAGAAGACGAAGAAGAGAGGAGGAAAAAGAGGAGAACCAAGAAGTGAAGAGAAAGAAGAAGAAGAGGAAGAGTAGGAGCCAAAGCCCTCCATGCCCTCCACACCATCCTTCGAGCCCTCCATGCCATCCTTCGAGTTATATCAGCATATGGATCTTTTTCTGTTGGGGGTAAAGGTGCCTTTGCCTAGCCGCCCATGTATTACTACACTGACAGTCACCGCCACTGTACACTACAGTTGGTGGGCACCCGTCACCGTCACTTTATTCTTTATTCTTTTAGTGACAATTTGAATAAAGGAAGGCCCGGTCACACATTGTGACTGTTGGAGTTCCCATTTCTTGTCTCTCTCTTTCTTGCTCTTGCTCTCCTACCATAGCTCTCGGGTGCAAGCTTCGATCCTTCTCACCTTTCAACTGGTATCAGAGTACGGCTTCCGACTCTTGAGCTTGGCTCGTGGCATTCTCAGCTCCCCATCGACTCCCCACTCGCATTGGGTCTCCTTTTCGACAGCCATAGCTCATTCTCTTGAGCTCCCGTCACTCCCCGGCTTCTCGAGCCTCTTCCCGGCCTATTGAGGCACCATTAGAGCATTGACATTGAGGTATTTCTTCATTATTTCAGAGATTTATCTCAGTCCACAGGTCTAGGTAAACAGGGTTTTCACAGGTTGTGGGTAGCCATAGCTCATATCTCTTGGAGCTTCCTTCACCTGGATCTTGCTTCCAGCCTATTAAGGCTTGCTGAGGCTTGGTGTAGGCCTTCTTTGGCTCCCATTTGTGCCCCCTTTGGGCCCCATTGTTGACACGTGGGACATTAGACCCCCCATCCAGCTCACGTTTTTTTTTGCGTCTGTTTCAAAATTTGGCCCAAAAATAACTCTTTTTGTCATATCTCGAGCATTCAGAACTCGATTCATGCAAGGTAAGAGTCTAAGTTGGGATTTTGGCACGCTCCGAATGTGATGGTGATGTCAAATTTGGCAAATTTTGATGAAAAAATATTCTGCAATAGATTTTAGGTCTGAGACAGCATGTATTTGTATGCCTATGGCTTATGTGATTCTTCTAATGATGTTTATTGATACCTAATCACTTGTGGATGTTATGTCTCTTATGTGAGACGCATTTGGAGATGATTTAGCTCAGCCATTGACTGTTTTGAACAATCCCAGATCTATCCAAAACAGGACAGTCACTTGTTACTTCAATTTTATGCTTACAGGCCTTGGCATTTGATGCCCGATTATGCCCGAGTGGTGCCTATACATACATGAATGTATGCCTATGGTTTGCCTATGGACTAGATGCCCGATTGGTGCCTATACATACAAGAATGTATGCTTATGGTTTGCCTATGGATTTGAGCTTGGATTGAGCACTGATTTGCTCAGTTTATAGAGGATATATGCTGCTAGAAACTTCAGGGGTGAAGCTATTTATGCTATAGTTGGGTTATACCTATTGGTCACAGGGTGCTCCCGGCTATTCGGTATGATGTCATGATGTATTTGGACTATGCCACATGTCTTGTTTATGCTCCGGAATGCTTTTGAGTTGAGATTAGAGCTCAATTTGGGTTTGACTATCACTTCTTTGCAGCTGGCATTTCATCTATGACATGGTTTATGCCTAGGCTACCCAGTACGGATTATGATGTCTTGGTGAATGCTTTATGCTTTGGCTATGGATACCAGTTGTTTGAGCTCGTCTTGACATTCATTTGAGTATTCCCTTGAGTAGTTGGACATTGACTTGGATTTTTCTATTACGACTTGGCTTTTTCCATTACAACCTTGGATGTTATTGAGGCATTGTCTTGGTTACCTGTCTTTGGTACTCTGACTTGGTTTGATTGAGCTATTGAGCTCGTTTATCCGCCTTTTGTGCTAGTGGGAGCATCTTGTATGCTTGACTGACATTGAGCAGGAGGTTTATGCTATTTTGAGCATTTTGCAAATACTTGAGACGTTGGGATCTCTTACACTTAAATGTTGCATGGTTCATGCATTGATATCTTGGATTTGCTTTTGACCTGAGCTTGGGATTTACACTCTTGTGAGCATACACCTACTGGTGTCAGGTCTTGCCAGTGTTGTATACTTTGTCCTATTGTCCAGGGGATATGCCTACTCTCACTGACGGATGCTTTGGTGACATGTTTGGGTGTTTGCTCAGGGTCTTGATGACTTTTGGTGCTGATTTATGCCCGTTTATGGCTGGTCATGTCTTGGTTGTCATTTCTTGACTTGGTGCAGTGATTTGGTCAGCAATTGCCTCTCACAATACCCTGTTGTCATTTATTACAGCAAGCATATAACTCCAGACTGACATGGATTTTTCATGCTGAAATATTCTGAAATGATGTACTTTCACTAGTACTTAGTGGGCAGCAGCTTTGGTTATACTTTTCTTACCATTTTCTCTCGATTTTGGTGATTTTTTTTGTCATTTTCTGCAGTAAACAGCAAGCAGTTTTGAATTGTCTACAATCTTCCAGCTTGCATTATGGCAATTTCATCCACTGATCATGCTATTTTCAACATCACTAAGCTTGATGGTACAAATTACTCTTATTGGAAGAGCCAGATTTGGCAGGTGTTGGTGTAGAAATCACATATCGAACCATTGAGGTTGAGCGGGCATCCGCCTGCGACTATGCCAGATGAGGAATGGCTTGAGCTTGATGAGTTATGCAAGTCCACTATTGTATTATCTCTCACAGAACAGGTTCATTACAATTTATTTGAGGAAGAACAGAGTGCATGGCAGTTATGGGATAAAATCAAGAATCTCTATGACAAGAAAAGTCCAACAAGTCAGGTGTATTGGCTAAAGCAGCTTATGGATCTGCACATGAAGGAGAATGTGACTATGTTTGCTCACTTGAGCCAGTTCTATGCTATACTCAAGAAATTGACTTCGCAGGATATCACTTTTGCAGAGGATGTTACTCCTCTTTTCTTGCTTGGTACTCTTAATGAGTCATGGGATGTATTCCACACTGCATTATGTGCCTCTACTACTACCTTGAAATTATCTAATGTTGAGAGTGCTCTTCTGTAGAAATCTCGGTCCAAGTCTTGTGGGAAGTCACGTAGCAAATCGCATGGCAGGAATGCAGATGTTACTTGTCACCATTGTGGGAAAAAGGGCCATGTTAGGCCACAATGCCATGAACTGCACAATGAAAGGCACAAAGATAAGGGGAAAGACAAAGTGAAGGATAAGTCTTCTGATCGCAGCATAGTACCTACAAAGTCCAGTGTTAAAATTGAAGAGATCAATGTTATGCAGCCTGAGGATGTTGATGATGGTTATATCCTTGCAGCTTCTTCTAGTGCTTCACAGATGACAGAGATACACTCTATGTATGCACAGTGTTAGCTCTTGGACTCAGGTGCATCCTTTCATGTGACACCTTGCCCAGAGTGGTTTCATTCATATCGTACTATTTTGGGTTCTGTGCGCTTGGGTGATGACAGCTCTCTTGATATTGTGGGCATTGGTGATATTAGGCTGCAATTTTCTTCTAGCAGCAGTTTTGTTATGCAGGATGTACGTCATGTACCTGCTTTGACACGCAGTCTCCTATCAGTTGGACAGCTTGATGACGCAAGTTAACATGTATCTTTTGGAGACTCTGCATGGAAGATCACTCGTGGCAGACTTGTGATTGCGAGAGGTGCCAAGGCTGGCAGCCTCTATCCCTTGATTGTATCCGCTTCTTCCCTTGATCATGTTTTGTTTATGGGTTCTATCCCACATGTATCTCTTTGGCATGCCTGTTTGGGCCATATGTCTTTGAAGGGAATGAAAATGCTTTCTGGTTTGCAATACTTACCGCCCCTTGATTATGCATGTTTTGATTCATGTGAGCATTGTCTTTATGGCAGGCAAACTAGGTCTACGCATAAGAAGTCTGGTAGGCCATGCATGAGTGAGCCCTTGGCATTGGTACATTCGGATGTCTGTGGGCCCATGCCTTATCAGTCTATGGGTGGTGCAAAGTATTTTGTTATGTTCATAAATGATTTTTCACGGAAAGTTTGGGCTTATTCCATTAAGGTGAAATCCGATGTCTTGGCTATGTTTCAGAGATGGCTTGCATTGGTTGAGAACTAGTCTGGGTATAGGCTAAAATGCCTAAGGACAGATAATGGAGGTGAGTATGTCTCATGTGCTTTTGAGCAGTTATGTGATAAGAGGGATATTAAGCGTCAGTTGACCACCCCCTACACCCCCCCAGAATGGTTTGGCTGAGCGGATGAATCGAACCATCTAGGAGCGTGTACACAGTATGCTTAGCCATGCAGGACTACCACAGAGCTTTTGGGCTGAGGCAGTTAGTACAGCTATGCATGTCATAAACAGATCACCTTCTAGTGGTTTGAATTTCCAGGTTACAGAGGAGATATGGACTAGAAAGCCTCCCTCTTATGCGCATCTCCGTGTCTTTGGATGTGAGGCATTTTTCCATGTGCCCAGGGACAAGAGAAGTAAGCTAGATCCCAAGAGTATCAAATGCATTTTCCTTGGTCATGGGGATGCAGGTGAGATGGGTTACCATCTCTGGGATCCGCAGGCGGTGCAGAAAGTCATCCGCAGTCATGATGTAGTCTTCCATGAAGACAAGATGCATAGGCAGCCTGAGAGAGTTGTTGAGATCCGCAGGGTCATATTTCAGGAGGAGTCGAGAGCTCTCGCACAACTAGTTGGATAGCCTATAGCTGCAGCAGATGCTCATGGTCAGGGTATTGGACAGGTAGTTGGGCAGGCATCAGAGCTTGCCGTGAGACAATTTACTACCTGATAGATTTCAGCCCTCGATGCATTATGTCTTGGTTACAGATGTAGGAGAGCCTTTCACTTATGATGAGGCTATGCGCAGGGGTGACAATAGTCTCTCCTGGGAGAGGGCTATGCAGTCTGAGATAGACTCCTTGCATAAGAATGACACTTGGGATTTGGTTTCCTTGCCTAAAGGTAAGAAGGCTTTGCCATGCAAGTGGGTGTACAAGCTGAAAAGTACCCCTGGACACCCCAAGCCGGCATACAAGGCTAGATTGGTAGCAAAGGGCTTTAAGTAGGAGCATGGTGTGGACTTTGATGAGGTCTTTTCTCTTGTGGTTAAGATGACCACCCTGTGCTTAGTCTTGGCTTTGGTTGCTCTGCTTGACTTAGATTTATACCAGATGGATGTCAAGATGGCTTTCTTACATGGGGACTTGCATGATGAGATTTATATGGAGTAGCCTAAGGGCTTTGCAGAATCTGGCAAGGAGCACCTAGCATGCAGGACGTAAAGCCTATTGGTTGTCCATTGCCTTCTTATGTGAAGGTATCACAAGCTGATTGTCCGCAGAAATATGAGTAGAGAGCCGAGATGGCCAAGATTCCCTATGCATCTGCCCGCAGTGGGCAGTCTTATGTATGCCATGATAGCCACTCGTCTAGATATTGCCTTTGCAGTTGGTGTTGTGGCACGCTATATGGCTACACCTGGCAAGAAGCATTGGGATGCCGTGAAGGGTATCATGAGGTACATGAAGGGCACTGTAGATATATGCATATGCTATGGCAGCTAGGATACAGGAGTCGTGGGGTACACTAACTCTAATTATGCAGGACATGCAAATAGTAGGAAGTCCACATCCGGCTATGTATTCACCTATGCTGGAGGTGCTGTTTGTTGGATGTCTAGGGTGCAGAAATGCACTGTCCTTTCTACTACAGAGGCCGAGTATGTTGCAGCACTGAGGCTTGCAAGGAGGCCATTTGGTTGGGTCGTTTGGTTGCTGACCTTGGTATTGATGCTATCCCTACACTGCATTCGGATTCTATGAGTGCTATTCAGTTAGCCAAGAATCTGGTCTTCCATGCGAAGACAAAACACATTGAGGTGAGGTATCACTTCATACTTGGGGGACAAGTCTGTTGATCTTGTCAAGATCTTTACCGACCAGAATCCTGCAAATCTACTCAGAAAAGCCTCTCTATAGAGCGCTTTGCCTTCCTCAGGAGGTTGATGGGCGTGGGATGAGATGACATCTTTTCTCATCCGGTTGTACATGTGTACATGTTGTACTATCTTTTTCTTTTTCTTTTCACTCCTCACTAGGGCAGATTCACCTTTAAGTGGGAGGTTGTTGGGGGTAAAGGCTCCTCCGCCTAGCCGCCCGTGTATTACTACACTGACAGTCATGGCCACTGCACATTGCAGGTGGCGGGCACTCGTCACCGTCACTTTATTCTTTATTCTTTATTCTTTTAGTGACAGTTTGAATAAAGAAAGGCCCGGTCACACATTGTGACTGTTGGAGTTCCCATTTCTTGTCTCTCTCTTTCTTGCTCTTGCTCTCCCGCCATAGCTCTCGGGTGCAAGCTTGGATCCTTCTCACCTTTCATTTTCCTGAGATTTGGGGGGGCCAAAACACCCCACTATCCTTTGAGGTATGTCAGTGTAGGGTTCCTTTTTTAGAGATTTGGGGGCCGCGGGGTGTTCTAGGTGGTAGCCATCGCTTATATGTGTGTGGTAGATATCAGGTAAGCAGTGCTGAGGTTGAGCATGTGATATCCAACATGGGCGGGGTGGTGCAGAGAGCACAAGAGAGCTTAGGAGTCCAAAACCGAAGATGGAGATGAGATAGAAAGCATTGAGGTTGCACCATACTAGGCTTCATTAGATGACATCTACCTGATCAATTCTCTTCTCTAGTCTTGCAATCCTTTAATTACCCCCACCCTTTAAAACTTGTCCACAAATGTTCTTCAAAAGATGAAACTAACTCCAACCTATGCTAGCCTTTGCAAATCCAAGATGCATTGATATGAATCTTGAGTCCTATGCCACTTTAAGCTATGGCATAACATATGATTTTGATCAGTGATTTGCAATCAAAAGAGTGGTGCTATAAGCAAGTTTCCTATTTAACTATGGGAAGCTTGTATGGAATCTCGCATACCTTGTATTTGTAGGCATGTAACCTTTGAGTATTGACTTATATTGGATCAAAGCAGAACCACTACAATGGAATAGCAAAGATATGAGTTCATGCTTACTCTGTATTTGCCCACATTGTTGAGGGCTGAATTTACTTATTTTTTGAGCTATTTTTTGTTTTTGTGAGTTAAATGGTTGATTTTATGATTGATTGATTTTTTATGTATTGAAAGTATTTTGGAGTGTGTTGGGATGGGTTGAGTAGTTTTGAGAAGCTCATGATGATTCTTGGTTGAGATATAATGATTTGATAGGTTTTGTAATATGTCTTTTTGGTTTTGATAAGGCCTATTTTGCCTCTATTTTGATCTATTTTCTTCCTATTTGTGAGATTGAGATTGTGAATGAGTCTTTTAAGAAATTATTGAGAGTGTCTTGAATGGTTTTTGATGTCTTGAAGTGGTTTTGGTTTGAGTTACATGATTTTTATGCCTTTTGTAAACCTTCTATAGTGTTGTGTAGAGCTTCTGTATCTATTATGTAAGCCTCTATTTGCTTCTATATGTGTTCTGATGGATGGATTTTTAGCTTGGGAAATGTTTTATAATCTTGGAAGAGGAAGAACACAAACTCAAAGTAGCTTGAAGAAGCAGAAGAAGTAGTTGAAGAAGACTTGAAGTGAAGATTGCAGTGATAGTGATATTGATGAGCTTCCAAGGGACATTCTAGTGGCTCTGGTGGCTCTTCATATCATGCATTCTTATGAAGATGATGAAAGATGAATACTATGTGATAAATTCCATTCAAAGTTGATCTTTCCTTTGTGTCATCTTGGTTCCACCTCCACCTCCACCACCACTACCATTACCCTCACCATCTCCACGATTGCCACTACTACCTTCACTCTGTGTACCTCTCTTTCTCTGTCTCTCTCTCGTCTCTCTACGTGTATATTTTCTTTTTCTCTTTCTAGCACACTCGATCAAATAACACTCTATCTCATATAAATGATTTCTCTCTCTCTAGCATGTAATGTGGATACATTCATGTGATCACCCCGAAACGGAACACCACGACCCACCTCTCTCTCTCTCTCTCTCAAATTGCTCCATGTCTTTACTCTCTCACAGTTTAGCATTGTACATGCAATTTCTCCCTCTCACTATATATTCTCTCTCTTTCTCTCTCTCTCTCATATGTGTGTGTGTGTGTGTGTGTCAGTCACTCACTCTCTGTTTTTATCTCCCTTTCTCTCTCACTTTCTCTCTCTCATACGTGCAATCAGTCCACATTGTATAATAATGCCTCACATCAGATTATGACACATGTTGTAATAAACTCTTCTCTTAAATCCTAAATATGACACACACACACACACACACACACAATGTGAATGCTTGTGCGACCACTTTGTGTTTTTAGAACTTTAATTGCAATGGATTGATAGCTCCCTCCCCTCCCCCCATCTCTCCCTTCCCCCCTCCCACCAACAAATTTGATACAAGACAATTTATACAAGCAATCCAAATGTACATTTATATTGTGTTGACTCTGGAAAAAGTGCTTTTACTTAACAAATTAAGAGAGACAAGGTCACCAAAGGCTTGTCAAAATTTTGACACAAGCTATCCAACTAGATTATATAACAATACCTTCTTAGCAAAATAAAATGTGGTTGTTCTAAGAGATAGTGTTGGTGTTGCATTGCTGGTCATAGTGTAGGTGGTGTTGGAAAAGTTCTTATGCTTCCAAATACAATGTGCAAGTTTTCTATAGTGAGTGTGGGTTGGTTTATAAACATGTTGGCATTTGCATCCATTCCAAACACTCAGAGGTACACATAGTATAGGTGGTTGCATGCCAAATATGCTTTTCCTTCTGCGATGCGGTCCATGAAATCTTGACAATTACATGTTGTATTCTTTGCAATGTGCACATCATAACACTCTTGCATGACACTTGAGTTAGGTGTCTCTAGTTTGAAAACATCATGCTTCAAGGGCTTCATCACTGTGTGGCCCTTCACAGTTGCATCTAGAGCCAATGCTAAGTCTATCCTTTTCCTTGTAGGATGTGAAACACCTCTTCGATATCTATAAGAGCCCTCGTTAGCATCTGGCTCTTCTGTCGCCTTTTGTAGAGCAAATCCACCACTCTCCAACATGTGAATTTATTCTGCGGCGGTCAAATTTGTCCCTCGTGCCACTTGCCATACTTGTGGAACCTTGGGCGGTGCATGATGAATGAAAGAACAAATATTCAATGTATGGTCCACACCATCATTTGTAATGTTCCCCCCCCCCCCCCCTCGTGCTTCCCCCGTGCCTCCCCCCATGAGAACCCCCCCTCCCCTAATAAAATTTTTCAAAATTTTTTACTCCCTCTCTCTCCCCCTGCCGACTACATGGCGGGGAGAGAGAGAGTAATGTAGAGTAGGGGGCATGCAGCCCCTGGGAGGGGTGGCGGCCATGCCACCCTTCCTTCCCCTCCTATAAAGGGAGCTTCCTCCCCCTCCCTCGTCTTCAAACACTGCGCCCCCCCTAGATAGGCCCCCTCGTGCTTGTCACCTTTCCCCCCCCCCCTCCGTGTGATAGTGTCCCCCTCCAGGCTCGCCAGGCAGCAGCACCCCCTCCTCCCTGGCATATAGACAGCGGCCCCCCTCCTCCAGCTCGAGCGCAGAGTTTTCCCCCCGACTACAGTAAGCGCTGCCCCCAGGCCATGACCTCAGCCCCCTCTCCCCTGGGGCTTTCAACTAAAGCCACCCCCCTCCTTGATCGCTAGTCGCTGCGGGCCCCCGTGAGCAGAAAAGGAGAAGGAGAGAAGGAGAGGGAGAAGAAGAGAGGAGAGGAAGAGAAGGAGAGAAGGAGAGAGAGAAGAGAGAAGGAGAAGGAGAGAAGAAGAGGAAGAAGAAGAAGAAGGAGAAGAAGAAGGAGAAGAAGGGGGAGAGAGGAGAAGAAGAGAAGAAGAGAAGAAGAAGAAGAAGGGGAAGAAGAAGGGAGAGAGGGAAGGAGAAGAAGAGAGAGAGAGAAGAGAAGAAGGGAGAGAAAGGAAGGAGAAGAAGAGAGGGAGAGAATAAGAGAAGAAGGGAGAGAAAGAAGGAGAAGAAGAAGGAGAAGAAGAGAGAGAGAGAAGAAGAGAAGGAGGTGAAGAAGGAGAAGAAGAGAGAGAGAGAGAAAAAGAGAAGAAGGGAGAGAAAGAAGAAGAGGAAGAAGGAGAGAAGAGAGGAGGAGAAGAGAAGGAGAGAGAGACAGAGGGAAGGAGAATAAGGGGAAAAGAAGGAGGGAAGGGGAAGGAGAGGGAGAGAGGGAAGAAGAGAAGGAGAGAAGGTTCTAGAACTTTTCCAACCTTCCCCCCTAATCCCAATTCACGCCTGGGAGTATATCTTCATCATCAGGATATGCTCAAGTGGCATTGGAGTGCTAGAGTTTTGCAATCCCTGCACAAGAAGACGCATCCCATTAAAGCTCTCTACCGAAGTTTGTGTATGGGATACATGGCTCCCAATAGGTGCTCCCTATTCGTACATTGCCTCTTGGCCAAGGTTCTTACGGACTTTCTCCCCATGACTCAGAGAGTCTCATAATTGAAGATGGCCCCGAAGCAGAGATCTTCCCAAGTGAATGGGAATCCCACAACCATGGAGGGAGATTCGGGTCAAGATGCCACCATCCATGCAAACACACTGCCAAGGGTAAACACTAAAGTTTCTCCCCACAATCAGGTACTGCTTCGATGTCTTGCTTATCTCATGAGGATAGGGGATCATAACAAAATTCATATTGCATGGTTTGATAGGTAAAGAACCTAGGCTCATAATCTAGTCACGATAGTTGTAATAATCATAAGATATTTCATGTTTATGGTCAATGAAATGATAGGAAAATTTGATTAAGGAAAACACAAACACTTGCATGAAGAACATTCTACTGATTAATAGTAGAAGATATTTTTGTATTATACACTGAATGGATTACCTTAGCTTGCATTATTTTCATGAAAAGGATTGGAGCCTCGCATCGAAAGAGATAAAAATCCTCCCTTATCAAAAAAATGCAATAGCGTTCTAAGATTGCAAACCAGTTTTTCATGCTCAAGGATGATAGGGTACATTAAAGTAACAGTTAGATCATGCACATGTCGATATATGTTAACTTGCACACACAATGGGATTGCACGATAAACATTGTTAGAATAGTAGTTCTAAAAGAAATTCCGTTTAGAGATCCTTGTCCGAACTCTAGCTGATAAATGAAGATTGGATAACCTATGGCTAATCAGGTTGGAATCTCATTAATGTACTCTTGGTGATGTACTAGCAATATGGGTTAGCACTTGGTGACCTGTGATATTAGATAGCTAATCTAGGAATTGGGTTGATCTTCTACCCTAAATAGGTGGCCATGATTAATAAAGGTCAAGGTGAAATCACTTAGATCATTTAAAGGATCTAGGAGGAATTTGTTACATTGACCTTGCGAAGCCCTAACCCAAGGGGGAGAGAGAACTTTAGGGTAGTTGATTCATGCTAAGCATGTTGCTTGGAACTGTTGAAATGGTTTTAATGAAGGTTGATCTTGTTAAAGATGGATTGTTGACCCAAGTTATGCTTGGTTGTTTGAAAAGGTTGTAAAAGTGTTTTGATACATCCAAGTTAAATTCTGGTTATGCATGCAATGGGATTGCGATGCCTTGAAGCAAGAGGTTGTGCATTCAACTGTTTGTTAATGTGGTTTTGGATGCTAACCCAAGTGGGGTGTGGTTGATGATTTCATGGCCGGGTCTGAGATGACTGATTGCCATGGAAAAAAAAGGGATGTTTTCCCTAGTAATTATTATTAAGCGGGTTGCTTCAGCTGTGGTTGATTTCCTAAAGGAATAATTAAGGAAGGATGGTGCTAGCTACCTCCCGCGAACCGCCAAACCCTAACCAAGGGGGTTATGAATCCGCGCCGGGAATGTGGACCGAACCCACCGTGAGAGGTCTCTCCATGGAAATTACTTGGCGTAGGAGGACGCTTGGGTGCCATTGGGGGATCTGGCCGTAAATCCCAATGCCTCCGGACCCTACACAAGTGTTCTACATGACTCGAGATGGGATCTCGAGGCCTTGATACTATTACAAGGCGGAATCTTGGTAGGATAAACCTTCGGGTTTTGTTGTCGGGAGACGGAAGGATTTTTCTGCGGAGGCAGAAAGGAACACTTAATTCTCCTGTATGGGCGGGAGATAAACATTAATCTGAAGATAAGTTAAGCAAGTGTTTGATCTTGTTTTATCTTGTCTTCGTGTTTGTGCCCTAAATTACGTAAAAGAACCTGTGATTAACGGGTTAATTAAGGAAGTTGCTTTTATATGTCAAACATAATGTGGTAGGTAATTAGATAACTAAAACAACCCCCGAGGGAAGTGTGGTGGATGTGACCAATGGATCTCTTCTATGGAAGGGTGGTCTCGGTTAGCCGAGAGCTTTCCTCAATGGAATTTATTTGAAGCGAACGTTAGCTAGACAAGGACCTTATAACTTGTAAGTTGGAACCCTGATTCATACCGTTTTAGGGGACCAGAATGGGACTATGCCCTATGGGCAGAGAGGTCGAGCGATCCTCCCTCTCGTTTCCCATTTTCTTTGAACCAAGTGCGATATAAGTCTGCTTGGGTCTAGATGCATCTACACAAAGTGGAGCGGCTGTCAACCGATGCTAGAAGGCTGTTAGGAAGACTCGACTGCTAGGAACTCGGGCTTTAGGTCGATCCTAGTGGGAACGGTCGGATAAGTTCCATTGCGAGGCAGACTCGGGAAACCCTAGTTGGCAAACCCCGCGTCATTCCTTGGGAGTGCCGGGCGGTGTCTTCTAGATTGATCTCTCGATGGACTGCTAAGACGTGTCCTGCAATTTGAGGGCGGATACGTTACATCATTACAAAACCACATGAATTGGCACCACATTCCATGTTGATTGCTAGCTTCTCCTCTTGAGATGGACCACTCCATGATGCCCCAAAACGAAGGTGCAAGCACTCCATGTGTCGTATTTTTGATAGGTTTTTTGCATTTTTCCTGTCTAGCTCCCAACCATTCTTGACATTGTACACGATTGAGAGCTAGAACTCTTCTTATAGCCCAAACGGTGTCATAAAGGACTATCTCCACCACCATTTCCTCCAGAGAATTTGGTGATATTGCCCTTGATTGTAAAGGGTCCTCAAAGTTTATTTTTATTGTACCCTTTCTTCTCGATATGTTTTCAATCACATAATCAGGCCTGTGAGAGGTGTTGGCTTCCTCGGACCCCACTTTCCCATCAACCTTATGTTTTCTTGCTACAATCACATTGTCCCCTTGAAAATCAAGATATTGATGCAATTCAGTTCCTCCTACCACCTCCTCAACCATCCTTGCCGTTGCTCGAGGTGTGGGGCTAATTCCTTGTTGTAGTCAACTCAAAATCTTCTTTGCACTGGGTCCTACACCATGGAACTTTCCACCAATGAATGCATGCTATTTTGTGCTATGTAGTAGTAGAGCATTTTCCAAATTACTGGCACATGCATCGTATAAGCTAATAGATCCCTTGAATCCCTCCCTTGCCAACCAACTTACATGCATTGGCTCTACTAAGTTTGTGGTTGGCATATGAGCAATGTCCTCCACCACCTGGATAAAAATATAGCACAATAAGGTATGGAGCGTGAGAAAACAAATGCACCACACATCACATCCTACTATTATGAATTGGTCTTATCTCGATAAAGTGTCACCTTCAACATGGATATTTGATATGCCATAAACTAAGCCAACAATCCATTACTGGTATATTGCAATCCGCAACTCTCCCTAAGGCCAACCAAGCCCGAATGTGGCATTGTTGCATCATCTTTCGTCGCTGCACACCTCCATGTGCCGCACAAGTGCTTATGCTCATCTTGAAAATTCTTATACACCTACTATGATGTGTGTATTTGGAGACTTTGTTCCCAATGAAACAAGTAAGATCTCTTCCTTCCTTGCATTACGTTATCCAAGCTACCATTGAACACTGTGTGGATGGCCCTTGGTGGCTACCTCGTTTCCCATGAATCCTCAAAAATTAACGCTTGGGTGTCCACACTTCTCCATCACTTCATTCATCTTTGTCCAGAAAAGAGTTTGTGCATCTATATCCTCTTCCTTCATCTCACATATTGCCAGAGTCATCAGCTCTTGTACACTACACAACCACAAGACAGGAATGGAAGAGTAAGGAGAACTATGCTCATTAAGTTCTTATTGTGATGGTAGATTGTGTAAGAGAAACTACCTTTTGGGTCATACACATGTGCTGCCATGGTGGTCCAATCATTATTGCAATGCACGTGGTCGAAGCATATCTAGCTATTGTGTAGGTCCCTAGTGCCATTCCTTCACATATGATTCACTAAGTCAACCCCTGAGACTGGCCTAATCATTGACATTTTGAATATAAAGCACCTACTATCATTGTCAACAGCTTGCCCAAGAAATAGACTACCATGGAAAAATATGTATGCACGATATTGCTTTAACTTTAGATAACGAGATTCCATTCTATGACTGCTCTTAGCACGTGCTGCATGAACCATGTGTTTGAACCTGCATGCACAGAATATTGTTCTTCACATGCATAGCCTTTTAATGATATTTTGGAATGTGTTGTGCATGGAATAATATGTTACCTATTCCTTTGAATGAGTGGTTGGAGTTCCTCAAGCATCGTTGAGAGTTCAGTGTCAAACATGGGGATACCTTGGTCATGAACCAAGGCACTCGTCACTAGTCATTTGTAGGTGTCAAGGTCCAGCTACACTAAAGTCTCTTACCATTTCCTCTACAATCTTTCACACCTCTGTGACATTAGCTATACACGTGTCTCTTTGCACCTCATGGTTATGTGTGCCTTGATGGGTAAACAGTCTTGACATTGGGCTCACTAACATCACATAATACACTACACACTACATAACTAATTAATTAACAAACTAGTTGATATGCATGAACTAATGAACAAGCTAATTAACATCAATTAATAAATTAATTAATAATCTAATTGATATAATTTGATCAATACACTAATTAACTAATCAATAAACTAATTGACACCATCTAAGTAAATATTAATTGATTTATATATATGTTAACTAATTTTTATAATAGTAAAATAAATAATTAATCATTTAATTGATATGTTAATATTAGTCAATTCAATAATAAATAGTACTAATTACTAAAAAACTATATGATAAAATTAGTAAATAATATTTTTAATAAAATAAATACACAAAATTAAAATTCACAATTACTACTTGAATTAAAGATATTTATTTGTGGTTAATAATTATTTTGATTGATTTTAATTTAAGTAATTTATAACTAATAAATAAATAAATAAATAAATAAATAATATTTATTAATTATTAATTTTAACTAATTTGTTATTAATTTCAAATAACTAGTTATTGGTTATTAGTTATTAGTTTTTAATTTCAAGTGATTAGTTATTAATTTCAATTAATTAACTAATAAATAATTTTATTAGTTAATTAATTGACTTAATAGTTATTCAACTAATTACTTGTGAATGAATTATTAATTTTAAGTAATTAGTTATTAATTTTTAACTAATTAAATAATAAATAATTTTACTAGTTAATTAATTATTAATTATGTATTAACTAATTGGTCAATTAGTTAATTAGTTTTTAATTAATTAATTAATTATTAAGTGGTTATTAATATATTGATTAATTAGTTGCTTACTTACTTAATTAATTAATTAGTTAATTTATTATAAAATAGTTATTAATTAATTAATTTTAAAAAGTTATGTATGAACTAATTGATTTTAAAAAGTCATTAGTTAGTTATTAACTAATTAATGAATTAATTAACTAACTAACTAATTTAGGAAAAGCAAACACATTTTTTGCTTTATATGTGCATGTGTAGGGAGAGAGAGAGAGAGAGAGAGAGTGTGTGTGTGTGTGTGTGTGTGTGTGATTGATAGTTAATAATGATTAATTATTAATTAATTTATTGATTCACAGTTAGTTAAAAAGTTAATAATTAAAATTAGCAACTAGTATTATATTTATATATATATATATATATCGTAAAGTTAATTAAGTAGTTATTAGTTAATTAATTGAGAAAATGGGGAGAGAGAGAGAGAGAGGAAGAGTGATGTGAGAGAGGGGGAAGAGAGAGAACATGCAATGTGTGTAATTTTTTCTCACCGAAAAGGGGTCACTAGCAGCACGTTATCGGATGAATTATTTTTTTGGCAAACCATTCTTAGCGAGAGTACATTTTTACCCAACTAGATTTGTGGTTTTTTTTTCCCAATAAGGGGCTATCGACAATCCTTTTTTCTTGGCGAAAAAATAAACCATAATTCTGAGAATAGACCACATGGGAAGAAGAGAGAGCGATAGAGTGTGGGTTTTTTTCACCCAAGATGGAAAAAAAACACACATATCCAAGAATGTATGGGGGAAAGAGAGAGTAACAGAGTGATAAGAGAGAGAGAGAGAGAGAGAGAGAGAGAGAGAGAGAGAGAGAGAGAGAGAGAGAGAGAGAGAGAGAGAGAGAGAGAGAGAGAGAGAGAGAGAGATAGATAGATAGATAGATAGATAGATAGATAGATAGAGAGAGAGAGAGAGAGAGAGAGAGAGAGAGAGAGAGAGAGAGCATGCAACGTGTACTATTTTTTTCTTGCCGAGAAGGCATCCCAAGCAATCCCTTGATGGTTGAAAAAATATTTGCTCTCCCTCTCTCATCCCCTCTCCTATCACTTTGTTACTCTCTTTCCCCCATACTCTCTATTCTTGGACCAGTGGATTCTTTTTTTTACGAGAAGGGGTCGTCAAAAAAACCCACACTCTGTTGCTCTCTCTTCTTCCCATGCTATCTATTCTCAGAACTGTGGTTTGTTTTTTTACCGAGAAGTGGTCACCAATAGCCCCTTATTATTGGATGAAAAAAAACCACAAATCTAGTTGGGTGAAAATTTACTCTCGGAAGGAATGGGTCACCACGAAAAATTTTCGTTTGATATAGGGGGCTGCCAATGATCCCTTTTTGGTGAGAAAAAATTACACATATCGCATGCTCTCTCTCTTCCCCCCTCTCTCTCATCACTCTTTCTCTCTCCCCCCATTTTCTCTCTCCTTCACCTATAAAAGGATCCATCTCCCCTTTTCACATTGCGAATCATTCCCACGACTCTCGGTATATGAGTTCTCTCTCTATCTCTCCCTCACTCTCTCTCCTTCGTCTGTAAAAGGATCCCCTCCCCTTGCAATCAAGTTCGTGTTTTCTATCCCCTACCCTTGACACAGTTCTCTCTCTCTCTCCCCTCACTCTCTCTCCACATCTCTCTTTCTCACACAGTCACACATACTCTATCTCACCTTTCTATCCCATGCTTTTCCCCCCTCTCTCTCCACCTCTCACTCTCTCTCCCTCCCTCCCTCCCTCCCCCTCTCTCTCAATCTATCCCCACCTTCCTCTCTTTCTCTATCTTTGTCTCTGTCTCTCTCTCTCTCTCTCTCTACATATATATATATATATATATCTCAATTGGTATTTGATGGTAGGAAATCGAGGAAGCAATATATCTGCAAAAAGTAACCCTAAGCCCCTTTATCATTGCCAGATTAGATTTCAAAAGACAAGATCATGTTACCCTTTTCGAGGGCGATGAAAGAATTGTAAAAGGTTTAATTCGACAAAAGTTTCCCTTGCTAAGCTTTCTCCCTAGATGAGTGGGATTTCTTGTCACCATCGTGCATCAAAGAGGTGTGAAGGCTTGTGGCAAAGGCCATACTGAGATTGACATTGAGAAAAACACAATTGTGCAATGGCCAATGGAACAGACAGTAAGTAACCCCTCTCTTGATTTTTATTACGGTTGCTCTATCTCCCCCTCTTACCCTATTTTAGATAGTTGTTTACAGGAAAGAGGGTGACAATCGGACGAGTCTCCCAACAAGGACTCTGACTTGCCTCCACAACCTAGAGTAGGATAGGCTATTGTCACTAGCAGCATGCAATCACAAGGGGGGAGTTTCCCTCCAAGAGTAAGGGGGAGAGTAACACAAATGCAATCATCGACTTCCACTGAGCTATAGGTAGCCATTGCCATTGCATGTGGGAAATGAGTGATATGAGGAGAAGGTGGGCATGCTTCGATGATGTAGACGAGGAAGGGCAAGAGAAAGCTTATAGTATCAAAGAGTGATACTAACGAGAAAAGCAACGACCATCAAAGCATCGAGTCCTTTAGTGCATAGCAAGGGTGTGGCCACCTGCAAAGCAAGAAGAAGCAAATGCAAAGAATTGAAAAGGAGTGCATGATAGAGGCCGGTAAAATGACTAGCGAGACCGCTCTCACAACCACTTGTGATAAATGTATTGTGCAAGCATGCATAGAAGACTAGTTGGAAACATTGTCGGTGAGTGCTTTGTAAGAGATGGTAGTATGATTTAGACTATGGTTTTTATTTATTTATGTTGATGTGGACATTAATTACTTCATCATCTCATTCAAATGCAGACATCCATCCCTTTGCTACCCATCCCATTATGTCATTTGGTTTCCATGCCTACAATTAAACAAGTCACATTGAGGTACAAGCAACTCATAGAGACCTTTTTCAGCAATGGGTACGTTAGAGGGATGGGTATATTCACAGTATCATTAGAGATTCCAAGGCACCAGTGCAAGGAGGTTGATGATATGATTAGAAATGAGTGGAATCCCCATTGGCTTAAGAAGCATGATGACTTTGAGGCAGAAATTAGTGGCACAGATTATTGAGCCTTTTTGTCAAATTGCATATTTTATGTTTGGGATGGTAACCATCGGCTCACAGCATGGATGAATGAGATACGCAAATATGAGTGGCCCTAAACTGTAGGACCTTAACATTTTGCAATGTATTTTTTGTTTATGTCGTCGTTAACATAATTGATTATTTGCAACATCCTTTTTAGATAATGCAAGGCAACATGTGTGCATTGATTGTCGCCTTGTGAAAGTGACAAGTGTGGTAGAGAGGGAGATTTTGTCAGCTATATCTCATACAAATAGGTATGCAATGGACCATATTCTCATATGCTTGGATTACCTTTGTAGTATGCTAAGGTCACATGGATGATGAAATATACATGAGACCCTAACATAGAATGTACATAGGCTATTGGAGCTCCATGAAGAAAGACAACTTAAGCGAGCTACTCCAATTGGTTAGAAGTGAAGGTGTGAATCTGTCAAAACAAGCACCAACCTTTGTATTTCAATATGGACAAGGCAAGTGCAAAGCAACTCCCACAATAACTTCTATTGGAAGGAGCTACACAACACCCCTTTTCATGAAATGTTTTGATGATATTAATTGGATGTCCAACAATGGCACTATTTGTGGATGATAGCATGGAGAAGATGTAGATGAACCCACCCAATGCCTCTATATGCCCACCCCCATTTAAGAAAAACCCCATGGACATTGTCCTCTTGGAGCACATGCTTCCCTACCCTACTTGATTGAGCTAGTGAGCTTCCATGGTTCAGCCCTAGACTTAGTTAGGGATTACCAATTTCACCCTTCACTAATGGAACTTGATTGATATTTGATGTGCATGATGAATATGTACTTTCAAAATTATTAGATTGTGTTTATTTACAAGCACAATGAAATGAGCATGAGAGGGAAGAGGAGAAAGAGAGAGGAATGTGCAAGTGAAGGAGATTGTGTATAATAGGTATTTGCTCAATTTTGCAATACTACAAGATGTGCAAATAAAGCACTTGCAAAATATCTAGGGAAGGAGCGTAGAAACATGCACACATGTGAATGTATATGTGCACAGTGGATTGAGTAATAATGAGGTAATATTGTTGTTCCGATATTAACTATTTGAATAATGTGAAAAACAATAGATATCACACATTATTGCAGTGAGTGTATCAAACTATTTGATACCATTTCCTCTTGTAGTAAGTCCACACAATAATACTCAATTGAAAGTAGCGAAAACATGTGCGGTGAAGTTCTGCTTATGTGTCCACAATGGAAGTGATATATTATGATATAATATCAAACCATGCACATAAAAGTGAGAGGTACTTGAATGTATATATGCATGTGGGAGTAACAATATGATATTCTTTTTGTCCTTATACTAACAACTAAAAGTTTCTAAGACAATGGACCTCATGCAAACCCTTGACCCTTGCAAAAATAAGAGGGTTGTGAAAAACAAATGGATGACCCTTGCAAAATTTAGAGAGAGAGAGAGAGAAGTTGCCAATTTAGAGAAAGAGTGTGCAAGAGAGAGAGAGAGGGAGATCACTACATGGGATTGGAAGAGAGATGTGTGTGTGTGCGTGTGTGTAGAGAGAGCGAGAGATGTACTTGAGCTAATTAACATGGAGGGAGAAACAATGGGAGATGATGATGGTGGTGGAAATGGTGGAGGTGATAGTGACAGCGATGGTGGAGCCAAAGAGGTGGTGGTGGCAATGGTGGTGGTGGAGATGGTGGTGGCAGTAGCGGTGCTTGATATGTGCACAAGAGAAGAGGAGGAATAAGTGGACTATGTGGAACAAGAAATGGAGGTTGCCCAAAAAAGCTCACTCAAAAAACTCACTTCTCACATGTAGCGATTTGTGAAAATTGGTATTATTTTTCTTCTTGTAGTTGATTAAACTATGAAGAACATGTTTTTTGGTGTAACAAGATAGAATTTTTTGCAATAGATTCTTCTTTTTTCTTGGTGTTCCTTTTGGGGCTCCATGTTTTTGGTGTGCAGTCGAGGAATGCTGCCATCAATAACCACCATGAAAATGGAAGAAGTGGTACTGTTGAAGAGGAATAAAAGCAATGGAAGATTGTAGAATTCCTGCTACTATTGAAGAATTTAAGATCTTCATTGCCAAAGCTACTTTCTACAAGAAGTGTATTCCTTAATAGCAGAAGCATGCCACTATTCTGATGTGGGCTCTATGTGGTGCTCTATGTGGTAGATTGATCCCACTGTCTTTTGAAGCTACAAAAATTTGTATCACTATAGCCAATTGTTTCCCACAAAACTAAAGAGCAAAACAGAAACAAAGAGAATGACCATCCATGGGATATTTGGCCTTCATTGAAGAATTTCTAGATATCATTAATGGGAGATTGTGAAGAAGCTTAAGGACTCATGGTCAATAGAAGCTCACAAGATTAAGAAGGAAAAGAGTTGAAATTTGTTGAATCATCAATGAGAGATTGTGAAGAAGCTTCAAGAGTCGTGGTCAATAGGGGTTCACAAGAATATGAAGGAAAATAGTTGAAATTTGTCCATGGTGGATGATCAATAGCATGATATGTGGGATACTTGGTGCACTGATAATCTTATGTTTGTCCAATTGGAGAAGCTAGTAGATAGACTATTCTTCACAACCTATGCTATTGAAACCCTTCGAAGTTGGTATTATTAGGACAATGGCACTATAGCGATCCTCAAAAGAATAAATTTTGATACCTTCATAACCGAATATCTTCCCCTTAACAGTGGAATGAAAGCTGAATTCAAAGACATTGCAAATAAGTAGAAGAAATGTTGGTATGAGGGTCCTCCAGGGACTAAAGCCCTTTTGATTCCCTTCTGTTGAGTATAGACAAATCATGTGAAGCTAACTCCCTAATGAATGATATGATCAGGAGGCAAGCACTAGAACAAATTCAGAGGTACATGAGAAGAGAGAATGCAAAAATCAAAGATGAGAAACAACTCTAGCAGCAGAAGCCTCCTTTGATGCCCTTGCGACACTCTTTATAAAAGTCCCAATGGCGAATCAAGGTCCCCTTTCTAGCTAGATCCATCTTGGAAACATTGATGATAAGAGACAAGTAGCAGAAACTTTTAGCACATGGGACAATCTAAAGATGGCATTTCTCACCAAATTCAGGCATGAAGGTTTGGAAGAGTGGATGTGAGAGGAGTCCATGGACCTAAGTTCGTCCTCCAAAGAATGGGTGAAATCATATATCTCTAGAATGGAATCCATACTAAAGAGATAGACCAACCATCACTTGGATGAAGGCATCCAGAAGGGAGTTTTTCTTAGAGACCTACAATTAGGAGTTTGTAAGTTTGTGAAGATGAGAAGACTAGTCAACTTGCAAGCTGCAATGAAAAGAGCAAGACTATATGATGAAGTTAAAGCAAGGTTGTTTGATGACCTCAAAAAGAGGAATCTTACCTCCTCCCATGCTAAGAATGCTATACCCACCAAATATAGTCCTAGGGATTGTTCTCTACCCCTACTCGCAAATGCAAATAATGTCGTAGTATAATGCACCTAATCCACAGTGGCTACAAACAACAATACCTCAAAGGATGAATCAACAACAACAATAGTGGTCTCAAACAGTTCTTCCAATGGCAACTCAATAACAATAGTGGAATCCTACCAAAATTGGAACCAACAACCACTAGTCTCAACATGAGCTCTAAATTAGAATCGGAATAGAGGACCCTCTGGACCAACCCAACTAGTCTATGCAGTAACTATATAGACTTTCCAAAACCCTACTGTGAGTACTCCAGGAGGAGAAATTTTGAAGGACTATTTGTCCAATTCAATTGTTAACACCATATTAGAGAATTTGAGAATCTTCCAAGTCCCACTTTCAAATAAGGGGTAAAGATTATCAAGAATCATGTGGTGGGAGAATTTGCTTGAGCTACTACGGCGACCACACACTGTATACACAAGAGGAAGCTCACTCAAGAATACAAAAAGAGATATGGAGGTCAAAACATTTTCTTGCTAGTTTTTTCTCTTCTTCTACACACAATACAATGTACACAAGTATAGATAAGATACCGCATAAAGGAAAGTGGCCTACTAAGTCAAACAATGCATAACTAACTACACTAGTCGATTGGTATTATATCTATGCAAGTTGTAGGTAGATGTAACAAACTAAATATAATAAGTGATAAGTTAGTGGCCATGTGAGTATCATAATAACCACAAATGTGTTAAGTGTAGATGTGCAGACCCATCTAGCTAGGCGGTCCATCATCAATGTCCGCACATGTTGAGCTTACCATCTCAACACTCCCCCTCAAGCTCAACTCTATCTCTGCAACTCCAAGTAAGCTTTGAAACTTTTGAAGCTTCTCTGTACCCAATGCCTTTGTGAAAATGTCAGCTATCTGATCCTGTGTGTTGACATATACCAAAGTCAATCTCTCTTACAAGTACCTTCTTTCTCACAAAGTGGTAGTGCACCTCAAAGTGTTTTGTCCTAGTATGGAACACTGGGTTCCTAGCTAGTTGTATGATATTCATGTTGTCACAATGAATGACAACTGGACCATCTTCTTGCACATCCAAATCACCTAATAACTTTTGCAACCATACCACCTGACATGATACCATAGCATTACCTCTATACTCAACCTCTATACCCGGTAAAGCAACTTTAGGTTGCTTTTGCTACTCCGTGTAACTGCTGTACTACCAAGGGAAAATATGAATCCACTAGTCGCTATCATGCTACCAACCCAATCTGCATCTGTGTATCCAAACACATGCACATGCTTAACTACCTCATAAAAAAGTCCATAATGTAAAGTGGACTTCACATACCTTAATATACGTCTAACTGTATCCAAATGAGGCTCTCTAGGCATATGCATAAACTGACTGACAAGGCCAATAACATAGCTCAAGTCTGGCCTTGTGATAGTCATGTAAATCAGACTCCCCACTATCCTCCTGAACATAGTAGGGTCTTCTATCTCATCCCCAACATCAGCACACTCAACTTCATGTTTTACTCCAATGGTACTAAAAGAGGCTTACATGATGTCATACCATACTTGGATAATATATCCAAGCCATACTACCTTTGGGATAGCTATATACCATCATCATATCTCATCACCTCAATACCAAGAAAGTATCTCATCTCAAACTTCTTCTTCAAGAAGTCCTTAACTTCAACAAACCCATTGTCACTGTCACTTGTAATAATCAATCATCCACATAGATGACTATGATGACCGACCTGCATCTCCCCTTCTCACATAAAGTGAGTGATCAACATCAGAAATATAAAAGCCAATATTGACAAGATACTCTCCAATCTTGTCAGACCATGTTCTAGGTGCTTGCTTCAGCCCATAAAGTGCCTTCTTTAACCTACACACATATGTGGGATGCTCTAGATCCTCATAACTTGATGGCTACTCCATATACACATCTTCTTGCAATTCACCATACAAGAAGGCATTATTAACATCCATTTGCTGCAAACTCCAACCTTTGGCTACTGCCAAGGCAATCACGCATCTAATAGTTGCCATCCTAGCAACTGGACTAAATGTCTCTTTATAATCTATGCCATATGTTTGAACATGGCCTTTTGCAACTAGCCTAGCCTTATACCTACTAATTGAACCATCTACATTATGCTTTACTTTGTAAACCCACTAACAGCCAATAGCTTTCTTTCACTTAGGCAAGGGTACCAAATGCCAAGTCTTATTGTCTTCTAATGCAGCCATCTCCTCATCCATTGCTACAACCCAATGAGCATGACCAACAACATCCTCAAAAGAAGTGGGCTCAACATCCTCAACTACCTTCACCATATAATCATAATAGTGAGCTACATAACCCTTAAAACCAAATCTTTTAACAGGGTATTTAACCTTGCTAGACCTGCGTACGACTAGATCACTCCTAGTGGAGCCTTTACATTACTATGTGACTTATGTATACCTGGTGTTCTAACGGAAGGAATACCATGCTTTTCATCCAAACTCTCTAAACCACTAGAATCTCCATCAAATCCAAAATGACTAGTAGATTCATCATTACCATCCAACAATTTCTTCTTTCCTCTGTCTTTACCTGCAACACTTGTAAATCCACCTGAAAATGTGGGGCTACTTGGGACACTTCCTTATGTGTCTCATCTGCATATATTCATGAACACACCGTTGTATAATTATTAAATAATGACATATTTTCTCTATACCCTATTGAGGTCCTTCCTCATCCAACCACCTTGTTCTACCCTGTCCTCGGGGTCTTTCATTGCCTCTTTAACCTTTTTTTCTTGTTTTGCTATTTTCCATGTGAACATACCTTATGCTCACCAAAATTGAAATTCGACCTTAAGTTGTGCTTCTCCCTTTGAACTTGACAATTTTTCCTTTATTGCCCTCTATTGTGAGCAATGATTACTTAGTTATTAATTTTTGAGGAATTTTCTACAAATTGGATGTGTTTCCATGCAAATGCATCTTTCTCACCCCATAACTAAAGTTTGAGATAATAGCCCTGATCTTTCTCTCCTCTTGGACATTTTTTCTTTTTACAGCATGCCATTCCGATACACTGATTGACCCTTATTCATTTTTGTGTGTTTGTAGGTATTTTAAAAAGTGATTTTTGCTATTTTTTCATGTCAACATGCTTATTCTCATTGGAATAGTGTCATGCTTGGATAGCCTTGAGCCACTTGTCTAATCGAACCTTTTTCCTTTTTTCTTTTCTTTGTTTCGACCAATGGATTTTGTGTATTTAATTTTTAATTGTGTTTTCATACATATTTTAGACATGTTTCTATGTGAACGTATCCTCTTGCCACCAAAACCGCATTTTGACCTGATAACCCCATCGAACACCTCTCCTTTGACATTTTTCATTTTTTTTGTAGTCTATTTCAACTAACGTATCTTCTCAAATTATTTTTTGTTCTGCTTTTCATGTGTATTTTTGTTGTTTTTTCCATATGAATGCCCTCGTTTCTCATCGGATTTGTGTTTTGATTTGATAGCTTTGTCCGTCTTGTCAATCTAGACTTTTTTTTTCTAGCACTCTATTTCAATAATTGAATTTATTATTATTATTAAATCTTATTTTCTTGTAATTTTGTTAATTTTTCTTTGTGAATGCTTGTTTTCATGCCAGACATATTGTTATTGTTGTCCATCCCATTCCCCCTATCTTCTTGTCCACTTTTCCTTTTTGTTGCATGTCAATCCAAGGCCTCGATCTTTTCAAAATAAATTTTCTATGACTAATTCGTCTTATTGCTCTATGTGCTTGCGAGAACGCTTGGTTTTCACCTCGAAATGTGTGTCATCAGGTCCGATGTCTTGTGGGGTTGACCCTCACATACTCCTCCTTTTTTGTTCATTCCCAATGCCTTAAAATTTTTTAACCCACCGCCCCGCGCTTGTGCACAAGATGGGTTTTTTTATTTTTATTTTTTAAAAATCCAAAATTAATTTAAAAACATGAACAAAAATCCAACACAAAAACAACAAAAAAAGCCCCATTCATTTGCTTCTTTCCACCACCACCACCACCACCTCCTCCTCCTCCTCCTCCTCCTCCTCCTCCTCCTCCTCCTCCTCCTCTTCTGCTTTTCTCTCTCTTGCTTCTTCTTTTTCTCTCTCCATCCCCCATCCCCTGCATCTCCCCTCTTTCCTCTCTCTCCAGCTCTATCGCCTCCCTCTCCCTTCCCCTTCTCCTTCTCCTTCTCCTTCTCCTTCTCTTCTCCTTCTCCTTCTCCTTCTCCACCTCCAGCTCCACCCTCTCTTCACCTAGTCGCTGCCTCTCCCTCCCCCCTTGGGCTACACCATTGGCCACCTCCTCATCTCCCTCCTCCTACCACCTTCGACTCCCTGCCTCCCATCCCGTCACAATGCCTTGGCCTTTGCGCTGCCTTGCCCAAGCATGCCTTGTGCATCGCATCCCTTGTGCCATGCCCTACCCCTCCCCCACCCCCTGCATCTCCCCTCTTTCCTCTCTCTCTACCTCCATCGCCCCCCTCTCCCTTCTCCTTCTCCTTCCCCACCTCCACCCTCTCTTTACGTAGTCGCTGCCTCTCCCTCCCCCCCTTGGGCTACACCATTGGCCGCCTCCCTATCTCCCTTCTCCTACCACCTTCGACTCCTCGCCTCCTGTCCCATCACAACACCTTGGTCCTTGCGCTGCCTTCCCCAGGCCTGCCTGGTGCATCACATCCCCTGTGCCATGCCGCCCACCTCACACACCACATCCATTGCACTCGCCGCCTCCCACCCAAGCCTCCTTGCAGTCTCGCACCTCCTCCGGCGTCTCTCCCCACCCAACTCTGACAATGCTTTCCCCTTTTTTTTCCTCCCCTATCTCCATCTCCATCCCCATCCCCTCCCCCTTTTCCTCTTTTCCCCCAGTACCCCTACCCTACCCACCCACCCAACCCCCCTCCACTACCCTCCCTCTTAGGTCCCCCACCAGCCCACCACCCAACTCCCCCATAGCCCCCCTTCACACCCTTTCCCCCATAAGCACACCCACCCCCTGCCCCCTCCCCTTCACACCCTCATTCCCACTTGCTTTTTTTCTGCATCCACTACCACCAACTCTGGCCCCTTGTGAGGCCCCTTGTCATGCAAGTTCATACGTGTGAGTGGATTTTTTTTCTGTTCCTTTACAAGCTCCTCGTGTATGTAGAGAGTTTTTCTTAGAAAGCATGTGTTTTGTTTACACAACTCTTCACATGCGAGGACACGTGTGGGGTCTATGCAATTTGCAGTTTATTGTTGTTCATGTATAGTGCAATGGATCTCGACACACACCTTTCTTGAAATTTTAAATTGCTTTAAAAAACCAAAAACACTTAAAAATTCCAAATAAACTATAAAAATTCAAATAAAAAATAACACTAAAATTCAAAAATTCATTGAAATTTTTATTAATAAATATAAGCTAAAAGTTACCAATTAATTTTTTTTTAAAAAATCTAATATAAACTTAAAATTTTTATTGAAAATCCTTCAAAATTCAAAAAAGTAACTAAAAAACATGAAAAATCCCCAAAAATTTTCCATGACCCGTTCTCAATATTTTTATTATTGGTTGCATAAAAATAAAATTCACCAAACACTAAAATCAAATAAAAAAGTAGATTTAAAAACTTTAAAATCATAAATATATATTAAAAAATCTAAGTGTGGTGTTTTAAGTATTTTTTCCCCATATTGTAAATTTTTAGCTTGGTGGGATTATTCTTTGGATTATTTTGTGGCCATGGTTTTCTCTCCGTGAGTTAATTTTTTGTGTGCTCATTTAGATTAGGGTGCATTCATGCACCATATAGGTATTAACATTTGATTTTCTCTTGGTACACCACAAATCATATTTAATTGATAAAATAAAGTAGTTCATCATTTATTCATGTACACATGTGCTCAATACACATCATTTAAATAAAATAAAATAAACACGTCATTTACATTGTACGTGCTTCATGCGCTAAACATGCGCGTTTTAATTTATAATAAAATGAATCAATAGTTACTCTTGCATATGCTCGTAAAAAGAAAGTGCTCCACACAAATAATTGAAGAAGAGGGAGAAGTGCATGAGGGAGAAAGAGGGGATGTCGCAAATAGGAGACGAAGAATCCATCCTCATGCCTTTGCGATAGAAACATTACCTCCTCTTGGTTTGTTCTTGTGCTTTCTTCTTTTCTTCTGTTTGTTTTTCTTGAGAATTAGATGCATTGAGGGAGAAAGAGAGGAAAGGAGAGAGGGAGAAGAAGGAAGGATGAGAGAGAGAGAGAGAGAGAGAGAGAGAGAGAGAGAGAGAAGACGAAACATAACAAAGAAAGAGAGAGAGAGAGAGAGAGAGAAAGGGAGAGAGAGAGGAGAACGAGTGAGAAAACAACGAGGGGGTGGAGAGAAACAAAGAGAGAGGCAACAAAGAAAGAGAAAGAGAGAAAGAAAGAAAGAGAGGGAGGAGAGAACACGAAACGGAGAGTGAAGGGAGAGGTGGATAAAAGGGTGAAGTAAAGAGAAAAAGGAGAGTGGAAAAAAAAGAGAGATCTAGAAAGAGAAGGGGAGAAAAATAGATAAAAAGAGGGAGAAAAAGAGAGATAGAGAAAACAATAAATAGAGAGCGAGAGGAAGAGAGAGAAAAATGGAAACAATGAGAGAATTAGAGAGAAAAAAATGATAGAAAGAGATTGGCAGAGGGGGAAGAGAGGCACGAAGAGGGGTGGGGAGAGAGAGTCTTTCAATGTCTTGTTTTATGATTTTTTAGTTTTTATCTTTGATTTTGATTTTAGTGAGATGCGTCGAGTGCCAATGAAGAGAAAACGAGATAAAGACATAGATAAAAGGAGGGAGGGAAAGGAAAAGAGGGAAGAAGTGAGCGTGGGGAGGGAAGATGAAGGGGGATAAAGAAACATTTTTAGAAATAAAGGGGGAGAGAGAAGCAAAGCAGGATGAAGGGAGGCAAATAAAAAAAGAAAAAGAGAAAGAGAACAAAAACCTGTTGTTTGTCGTAACATAGACAAAATGGAAAATAATGATGGTCGTGATGTCCAAGATCATGAGGTGTATCTTAATCAATGTATCCCGTGTCCTTGCTCTCAATGCAAGCTAGAAATTAGACGAAAGCATCGCTTATCTATAGAATATATATGACCCTTCGACAACACCACAACAGAAATGAGTCATAGACGCGCATGTTAGATGCGCAAAGTCAGGCGCATCTATCATTGCGTCTATATGCATGTGTAAAAGAGCATGTAAATAGAAACGAATTTTGCATCTATATATCTGTGCAGATAAACATGAACATAGACGCGAATATAGACATGTTTTCAGTAATTATTAAACCATCTGAAATTAGACTTAATATAATAAAAAACTAGAGTTAATATTTTTTTTGCATTGCTCTCTAATGAATGGCAATTCCTCCAATTGACAAGCCTAATATAATTAATTAGCGGCAAGCGACACAAACCTTATTATACAATTAGTAGCAAGCATTGCATGTATCTCGTAATTTCTCTACTTGAAGAAGATAAAAAATACTTCCTTTTTCTTATGGACAATTCAATTTAGCTTTAAATTTGACTATTGATTCTTGAGTATGCACATGTGCGTATGATATTTTCCATAGAATTAAGAATACACATTGAATCATTAAGCGAATTAAGTATGTTAGAGTGAATGATCCATCTCATCTTCAATGAGATAAACTATCTACTTCTAGGTCTATGTTACCAAGAGGTAACGAAACAAATAATTCTATCCCACTATCAGATGTATTGCTATATTGCTCAATAACTTTATCATCATCAACCACATTATTGTCCCCTTCTGCGTTTTCTTGAACATCCTCGCGAGCTTCATCTTGTACTATATCATGCATATCATCCATTATGGTGTCATCATGTACATCATCATTAATTGTTGGATTGTCATGTGCTATCTCTATGTCGGTAATATTACCATATATTGGTTTTGAACGATTAGATATAGGAATGACATACCACCATCGGTTATTGTTTACCATTGGATGATACACAACCTGTATTTGAAAAACAAAAGCAAAAAACTTAAATACTTATTATACTGTGTATATGCATCACATGTATACATATAAAAAAAATAACTTTTACATATATACCTACTCGTATTGTTGAGGTAGTACTAATGTGTCATTCTTGTTTTGGTGAAATTTTGTAGAGTCAATTATTACAAAACCACTTGGATGACGTCTGATTGTGCAATGCTCACCATTTGTTACCACTTCTTTAAACCACTTCACATCCAATACATGTATAAAGAATCGTCTGAAGTCAAGCTTCAGAATATCTTGGATCAAGCCACAATAACCTTCCATGGTACCATTGGCATCCTCGAAGTGAGCAAGGACACCACAATCTTAGGTATTTATCTTTTCATTTATACATTGAGTTCGAAGATGTTTACCCTCACACCAAATAGCATTGAATAATGTGCACTAGCAGTAAAAGATTAAGATCAAACATGTCAATTTATTATATAAAATATAACTAGAAACAAATTAATTGATAGTATGTCTCATCTTTGATAAGCAACCTCGTGCATATTCCCACTCTTCTTGAGATATATTAATTTTCTCCTCTTTTTCCATTCTCTCCATTTCCTCATGTAACCAATCTATATCAATATGACGTGGGAGCACATTTAGATGATCTGGAAATGAGACATTACGTCTATATCTGGTGCGAAATGCTTGTCTTTTGCTTTTTCTTCTTGCCCTTGCTTCATTATATAGTGTCATCCATTTGCTCATTACATCACTATTGAGCACACAAAAACTATTTAACTTACGAAGTTCTTCTTTTGTTAGCACTTTACTCATTCCTTTTCCTTGAGGTATTATAGAGGTCATCCTCAAGTCTTCATCGTCTTTCCATAGTCGTGGTTGAGAGGGGTCCACTTCAGCAAGATATTCAAAGATATAAATAAGGGATGATTGCACTAACCAACCCTCAACCATGCTTCCCTCAGGCCATACTTTTTGCCTCACAATATCTTTCAAGGTTTTCATGAAGCGCTCAAGAAAAAACATTCACCTTGCATGAACTGCCCCACAAAGTGCGATCTCATCAATCAAATGTACGAGTAAATGTAATTGAGTAGTCAAAATGGAGCGAGGAAAAATTTCCTCCACCAAACAAACCACCTCAACAGATAATACTCGAGCATCTTGCAATGTGTTTGGATCAATTTCCTTCGAGCTCACATATCTGTCAATATGTATTTGACAATTGTTTATTTTTGTGTAGAAATTCAAAGAGGTTCACTACATTATGTATGCAATATATAATGAAAAAATACAATGTATACACACCGCACAAGCTCTCCCATCTTGTAAATGATATCACGTACATATTTGGATACATAATGGGATATGCTAGTAGGAAGTACAAACTGAATGTAAATAATATTCATAGATCAAATGATTAGTTGAGGGAAAATTCATTATATCCCAAATTTTACACATAGTTACTCCACTAATTACTATATTCATGGTTAGAGATACCCTTACTTGAATCATTTTGTGCCAATTGTGGGACTTCAAACCAGATAGTTGCTCCACACCTCTTTTCTTTTTCTTTATGAAGGCTCCCTTGAGACATCTCATACATCCTGTGGGTGTTCGAAAGCTACATATCTGTTCCTTCACTATTTTTTCCTCATTCTTTGACTGCATCCAAGGTGCATGGGGTAGCTCAATCTTTCCTTTGGGTCCAATGCGTGGCTAGGCTCGTCTCATGCGACCAATGTTATGTAAATCCTCCCTTACATTGACTGAATCACAAGCCCCTATCAAGTGATCCCATAATGTAGATACAACATTTTTGAATATGTGCATGGGGTCCAATAGGTGATTGATCTTGAGTTCAGTCCAATACGAAAGACGAAAAAATATAGAGAACCTAACAAACACACAATATATTATGTAAACAATTCATCATGCTAAATACTTTAAAGTCAATCAAGAGAAATATACTTCTTACTGCGAGTGGAGGGTGGCTGTCGGCATTAATCCATCTCTCCTTCCAATCTCGAATGGTTAGAGATTGTGGAGTCATTCCATTAGTAGGGAGCACATATTTGGGATGGTCAATAGGAAGAAATCGATGATGATTGTCATAGATAACCTTCTTTAAATGTACCGGCCTAGAGGAAACTAGAGAGGGACCGCAAATAGGACATGCATGATATCCTGATGTGGTTAAACCTGAACAAACAAGTGAATTAATAACACGCAATTGATTTAAGTATTGAATTTCAAATATAGAGTTATATACATGTACCTAAACACTCTCCATATCCTGGAAAGTCATACATGGTCCATAACAACATGGCCTTCAAAGTGAAATCTCTAGAGGATGCAGATGCGTTTGTATCTTGCACCTCAATACCTTCCCATAACATTTCTAACTCTTCAATCAAAGGCTCTAAGTAAATGTCCATGTTTTTTACCTTGTGCTTTCCAAGAATCAGAAGGGACAACATTACATGTCCCTTTTTAATTGCCATGGATGGAGGAATATTATAGTTCACCAATACCACTAGCCATACACTGTATGATGTGCTTTTGATGCCAAATGGATTGATTCCATCCATACCTAAACCAAATCTCAAATTTCTTGGCTCTTCTTTGAAAACGGGCCACAAATTGTCTATAGTTGCCATGCCAGTGTGTCTGCAGGGATCCTCTATTTTCCATCACTTGAACGATGACTAGCATGCCATGACATGAGCTTTCCAATAGACTTACACTTGAACATAAGTTGAATACATGAAATAATCAGAAAATATCGCAAAACCTTACGAGGCACATCCATTGACTTCATCTCCACTTCGTATCTTGATTCACCACAAACAGGACACTCTCGTGCGAACTCATGAATCCCACGAAATAAGACACAATCATTGACACATGCATGGATCTTGACATAACCGAGGCCTCCCAGAGATGTCAAGTAATGTCTTGCTTGCTCTCTCTTAGTTGGCAATTTGTTTCCTTTTGGAAGCATTTGTGATAATAACCTACATATATTTTTAAAAGTGAGTTTAAAAAACACCAACATATATTTGTGTTTGATTTCAAAATAGAATAATTAATATTATGATTCATAAGCCAAACTGAATTGATACCTACTTCAGTAACACATTCAAACTGACATTACTCCATCCATAAATTGTTTGTAAGTTAAGTATCTGGAGGGACGCACGAAGAACGGAGTACGTACAACCTTCATACAACGGAGTAGATGACGCTACATATAGTGGGTCATCTGGCTTCGTTGAGTGACCTTCTCCCCGGAACTAGTTGGAAAATAGATCGTGTACCATGTTGTCCAAAATCTCATCCTCTACAACTTGATGGGGAGTTTCATGAGGGCTACTATCATGGTCGTCAGTCTCCACTCTTCTTGAAGACTCTGCCTCCTTGCATCGACGTTTTGCAGCCTCTCGATGCTCGAGACGGAGCATCTAAGGATGTGGCACTGCATCCTGCTCAACCACAAAAGGGAGTTACATGTACATTGATATATATTTCAAACATAGACTAGCAATCTTAGTGTTAAAAACAATGAATACCTGTGATTTTTCTCGGTCCCATTCTCCATACATGCTGAGGTGTGACATTGCAACTCGACATGCTCACACATGCATTTAATTTTCCATACACCCTCGACAATGATCACACATGCATTTAATTTTTCATCGTAGCCATGCATCTCGATTATGAAGACGTAATGTTTCATCTTCACTCGAGGATGTGCTCGTTGACTCATCAGCATGCACTGCACTAGGTGATGATGACGACATGATTAAACCTAATTCATGACAATATCAAATTTGTTATTAATATATTTACATAAAAACTTCAAGTTCTAAGATATTCAATTTTAAATATACAAAACTTATCATAAATACATAAAAACTTATGATAAAAACTTACTATCAAAACTTATCTTAAATACAAAAACTTATGATAAAAACGCAAGCACGCTAAATGCGCATCTATGCCTACGTCTATTTGTGCGCCTAAATACGCGTCTATTAGCGTGTTTACATAAAATTAGACGCGCATATACACGCAAAAATAGACGCAAATGTCACAATTCAAAAGAGACAAGCGATTTCTTTTCAAACTGCACCTTTCCTACATCTTTTACGCGTTCTGGAGCTCGAATTCAGTCGACATGGAGTCTACCTCCACTAGTCTCTTCATGACTCGCCTCTTCTTTCACTTCAAATAGACAAGAAGGGAAAGAAGACAACTAAAGAGAAGAAAGCCAAGGAGAGGAAGAAAGAGAGAACAAAAGAGAGGAGAACAAGAGGAACAAGAGGCAAAGAGAGGAGACAACAAGCAGCAAGCATATTCAAGGGAGAACAACTCACCAAGGAGAGGAAGAAGGGGAAGGAAGCAGCACCACCACCTGTCCACACCAAAGACCCAAGCCAGGGTTCTCTCTCTCTCTCTCTCTCTCTCTCTCTCTCTCTCTCTCTCTCTCTCTCTCTCTCTCTCTCTCTCTCTCTCTCTCTCTCTCTCTCTCTCTCTCTCTCTTTCTGTATTAGGATATTTCTTTCTATGAATTTGAAGCTTTTATATCACAAAAAAATCATGGCGGTTGTCAGGCTGAGAGTGGCCAACTTAGCGTGTCTGACAGCGCGTGTAGATTCCAGAGCACACGCAAATATAGACGTGCAGCTGTGTTTTCTGTTATCGCGTCTGCAGGCGCATCTCTAAGCATGTCTATTCTAAATGATAGACTCGAGTATACACGCGCCATGCTCAAGTTTTTTCCATGGTGGTACCGCATCTCTAAGCGCGTCTATTTTGCATCCTAGACGCGAGAATACACGCGTTCTGCTCAGAAAACAAAGGCTTTGACAAACGCGAATATGCACGTGTCAGCTTTGCTAAAAACGACAAGCTTTTATTTCTGGAATTGTACAAACATGTTACACAATAGTACAGTTTACACAATATTGCAGTTTAGCAAATTTGTCTTATTCCTGTATTTTGTTTGCAGATGTCGCATCTGGTTCATCTAGCAATGATCCAAATTTGGAGCGCATGAATGATACATTGGTCTTGTTCAGCAGAGGGGTCAATGCTTTTTTTGGAGGTTTTCCTACTAGTAAGGAAGACTTCATGGGAGAGATGACTAGACACCTTGGCCACTCTCCCACAGCAGACGAGGTGTTCAGCGTCATGTCTGGAACGCCTCTGACGTCTTTGCCTGGCATTGCTTCCCAAACACCAAATGTCCAAACCCCAATTGCAGGTACTCCACATGCAGCGCCTGTACATGCATCGGCTGAAGCACAAGCGTCAGCCAACGCATGTGCATTTGCGGAAGCACGTGTATCCAGCGAGGTAGAGGGTAGTCGACAGAGAGGGAGGAGGGAGAGTCGAGGGGGAGGATGAGGCTTGTGTGGGGGTTGCCTAGGAGGTGGCAAGCGATCACCCTCACCAGAAGATCACGTAGAGGAGCTAGTACGCCAGTACTATAGAGTTACATATATTAGTGGCATCTTCCATGATGATGAAGGAAGGGATGTAATGGCATACATGAGGAGCATCATGCATGTGATGTATAAAGATTGTTTCATTTACTTCAAGAATCAGAAAAGCGGCTTGTGGCACGAGGTGTTGAGGGCAGTCCATAGGAGGTACCCAAATCTTGAGGGTCGGATGATTGGGGACGCACAAAAGTGAGGGATTTGCTTCACAACAAAAGATCCCACCTCATGACACGTGCCAGGGAGTCACTGCGGAGACAAGAGGAGGGGCATGGAGCCTATAGCCAACCACCTATGTGCCACAACATAGAGTGGAAGAAAGCCAAGAGAAAAGTAGCAGAGAAAGTGAAGAGTCGCTAGCACGCAGAGGCGCAACGCATCCAAATGGAAACTATGGGATCGTCACGTTACGGATCGGGTGGCAGAGAGTCGTGGGAGGAAGAGTTTCTAAGTATATTTTGATTTCTAGTTGTTTAAAATTTATATTTTTTTCAATTCTTTATATAATTTATTTTAATACATTGTGTCTCATAATTGTTTGTATATCATAATTGTTTCGCAGACTACTATCGTTGGTAGGATACCTACTCCTAGAGAGGTAGGTTACCATCGAGGCCATAACGACACAGCCACATGGCTTCACTAGGGTCTCATCATTGAGGAGCAATACAAACGGGCTATGAGGATTCGACAGCCAGAGAAGGTATGTTTTTCTTGCTTTCCTATTAAAAGTATGGCTAATTATAACTTTTTCTTTGCAATTGTCCGTAAGCAACCTTGATCTTTTGTGTGTGTAGGCGAACCCCGATATGGAGCATAGTGAGGAGGGGGATAGCGATGCCAGTAGCGATGGTGGTGCTAGCGAAGATGTTTCTTCTTCAGATTCGTAGAGGAGCACCATACCTCCTCTATGGCCTTGTTTCCTTGTTTTTCTATTATCCATCTTTGAGCCTACTGCTTGCGGCCACGCTTTAGGTCGCAAGCACTTAAACTCCCCATGTAAATGCGTTTTATATATAATGAATACATGGATTTTTGTTTTCAATTCTCATGCCTTCAGATCCATTGTGTTTTTCCCAAATGCACAATTTGAGGTATGGGAGGGGGGAAAAAAAACCACAGAGCACATGCTCTCTGTTTTTTTTTTCCAATTCTGTGCTTCGCATCTATTTGCGTATCTAAATTGCAAAAAATGCGCGTCTATACTCGCGTCTAGAATGCAGAGTACATGCACCCATAGATGCACTATATAATTCAAATTAATAAAAAGAAATTAAATATCTTTTTTCAAAAAATGAGATTTTTGGTTTTGCGGTCGCGTCTACTGGCGCATGTAAAAGCGCGTCTATGCACGTGTCTATGTGCCCGTCTAATCTTCCATGTAGACACGCTTGTAGATGCACAAAAAAATTAAATAAATAATAATTTTGGTTTTCGTCTGCACGTTTATTTATGCGTGTATATGCGCGTCTAAAGCGTGTCTATTGGTGCGTATGGATTTCCTTATACACACGACTATAGACAGGAAATGGTACACGCGCAATTAGATGGGCTTATAGATGCGCCCGTAAGATTTTCTCTTAATTCAAAAATCGCGTCTAAGAGGCCTTTTTGTTGTAGTGTGAGTTCCAATCAAAGATCATTGATCATGCGATCTCAGACTTTGAGCGAATGGTAAGAAAAGTGTGTATCAATCATGCCTTATATTCGCAAACTAATTGAATATCATATACAAAAACATTAGACGTGCCCGTAAAATTTATACAGGGAGGTAACGCTTGCCTCATCCGAAGGAGGAATGCACCTATTACAGCCAATTAGAAGAGTTCGTAGTGGGCGTGTGATGGATAGAGTGCCTGAGCCAATCCACCACTTGGAAGGCAAGACTCAGTATACATCCTCGATACCAGAGGAGATAGTTAGCCTTTCAGACCTTCCTTCAATCTTGGAGTCTGAGATGAAGGCAATGATCGATGCATTGATGCACATGGATGCCGAGCCATCTGATCCGCTAAGAGAGAAAGCATCCATACCATTATATGATGGGTGCTCAGTATCTCGCTTGAAGACGTTACTTGCACTCCTAAGTGTGTACACAAAATATGGGTGGATTGATGCGAGTGTGACTTAGTTGTTCATGTGCCTTCTACGTATACTCCATTGATCTTTTTGACTCCATGATAAAAAACACTTTTGCTTTTTCAAGGTTTTATGATTTTTTTCCAAGTTGCTAAAGTATCATATATTACCACTTGGAAATACTGTGCCTAAGTCTCATGATGATGCACGACATATTTTATGAAAGCTTGGCATGGACTACAATAGCATCCATGCATGTGTCAACAATTGCATTCTATTTCGAGGAGACTACGTGACTATGGAGACATGTCCAAAGTGTGGTGCTCACAAGTATTGACATGACTTGCAAGGGAAAACCATCCCTCAGAAAGTTCTTAGACACCTTCCACTTATACCACATATACATCACATGTTTCGTACATCGGGCATGGCAAGCTTGAAAACGTGGCATACGCAAAATAGATCCACAGATGGAGTCCAATGAATATCAACGAATTCACGCACATGGAGCCTTATTGAGTCTACCTTTCCAGGTTTTGCATGAGAGCAAAGGAATCTTCGGCTTGGTCTTGCTATGGATGGCATGAACCCATTTGGTCTCTTCTCAACTTCTTACAGTGTATGGCATGTAGTTCTTGTTAACTACAACATCCCGCCATGGCTTTCTACGAAGAAAGGACACTTGATCCTTAGCTTGCTCATTCTTGGGTGCTACAAAGTCAAGAATATGGACATCTATCTCCATCCATTAGTTGATGAGCTTAAGATTTTGTGGAAGGAGGGGGTCACCATGGAAGATATGAGCAAGTGCGATGGTCGACGGTCCGAGCCATTCTCATGTGGACCTTGCATGAATTTCTAGGATTCAGGGAGTGCTCAAGTAAGTAGGCTTCCATTCTCATTGGGTGATATCTAATATAGCTCATTCAAGTTTGTGTTGACGGAACATGTTTGGTTACCTCAAGTTATCATGCATGTCCATTGTGTGGGCCACAATAGACTCTCAAAAGTCACGAACCATGAAGAAGATGACACACCGTTTTCTTGTCAGAGGGTCATGAACTAAAACAAGGTTTTCTTGGATGACCTCCAACACGAATGAATGCCCAAAGCTGGTACGAGTTGAAAATGTTCCACATGGAGTTATATCCAAATGGAATGTGATGGTTCTCAATTTTCTACGAGTTGTTATATTTGACCCACTTACATATCAACCACTTGTTGGATCCCATGCATATTTTCAAGAATATGGGCAAATTATTATGGGACCGCATCAAAGGAAAGAGAGACACTGTAGGGACATGAATGGATTTGAAGGAGGTAGGCAAGATGGAGGCACTTTGGCCACAATCGCGTCCACAATCATGAGCACTGATGGTCTCTTGCACCTATCTCGCACTCCTTGAGTTCTATCCACTAAAGAATAGCACATTGTGAAGCAAATTATCATGTCTATCTGCACCCCAATGGGTATGATGAGTTTCCTCATATCCACTTTTTCTAAAGACGACCAATTATCAAGGCTAAAATCCCATGATTACATAAGATATGTCAAGTTTGTACAGGCCTTGATTTTAAGTGGCATGTGTATTTTGCTATTTATTGTCTAGTCAGTGTTCATAATGCTTCTTCATTTGTGGCAGTTTGTATTACTGATCGCGATCGCGGAATACCAAACTCTAGAAATATGCGAGGCAATTTACAAGTTTTCAAATTTAGTGCAATGGATCTCATAGAAAGAGATCAAGACATCCTCTATTGAATCCGCAAGGTGGGGAGTGGTGCAGACGGTTTGTCTCTTTGAGAAGTACCTGCCCACTAGCATGCTCATGATACAAATCCACCTCCTAGTGTATCTTGCAGATGAAGTGGAGATTGCAGGACCTGTCCATACGCGATGGATGTTCTTCTTGGAGTGCTTTTCATGAAAACCCTAAAAGGCTTTGTGTGACAACAAGCTCAGTCAAAAGGTAGCATGGCTGAAGGTTGGCTAGTGTCGGAGGTGTGGTGCATATTTCACAGTGGCTACCAATGGTGGATTTAGACAACAGTATGCTATGTTCGTTAAAGGATGATGATAGATTGACCGGAGATGTGGTGGTTGGAAATGGGGTAGAAAAAAGAATGGATGCTGCAATGGAGGAGAAAGTGAATTGTTTTTATATGTTGCATCATGCATCCATGAAGATGTGGTGGCTTGCTAGATACGAGCAAGCCAAGAAAGATAAAAAAGAAGCGCAATCAGAATTTCGACGCAGTACGTGCCATCGATCGATTAGATATCCTGAGGACATGGAGGAGATGCCATGGTTTATATCTATGCGATGGTTACATGGAGCAGCTTCTCGCGAAGGGGTGGAGGTCTCTACTGAGGAGTCGGAATTCTTGAGGGGATGTAGTCCGAAGGTGACCGCATGTTTTATAAGCTATTGTATCTAGATTTTATATGTGATAACTAATCTAAATGTTTCAATGTACAGTACAAAATATACAATGCGGCATGGTCACATGGGTAACATTTCCGCATCGAGTGCATCGACAAAATGTACTCCATAATGCATTGTGGTGTCATGGAAACATTTTAGCAAGAGAGCCAACGGCGAGCCACAAATCCAACAACGTTATAGATGAGATGGAGTATTTTGAAAACTTGCAAAGTGTTATCTTAATGGATTACCATAGCTTCTCCATGATCATATTCGATGTATAGTTGTTCAAAGTGGTATTGGAAGGAGCTGGGGCAACCGTTTGGTGAGGTCCATCTGGATTTCTTGAAATAGATTCTGAGAAAAGATAGAAGGATCTGTGTGACACGTTTGTCTTGCCGGCCCATTGTGAATAGGTGCATGAACTATTTTTTAAAAAAATTCATGACACAGAATAGTCACAAATGTTGAATTGCTCTTATATGTAATTTTAAGCATGTAATTTTCTATCCAACCCCCCAACAACCTCAATGATTGTATGTTGTGCCTTCAGATGAATCGCTTTTAAGGGTACTCTAGAATATGCATTTTAAGTAACATTATTTTTTTTCAGAGTCATATTACCGTTCTTTACTTTAATCTTTATATTGATTATGCTAACATCATTTTCTATATATGTAGGTTACCTTTGACGATATTTGGAGAGCAGGATGAGTCAAGGGATGAGTGACGAGGAGTTGCAGGAGATATTCACATGTATGTCTCCAAATCAAATGGCCTAATTCAGAGATATGGCAGACCAGGAGCTATCTCAGACACCATTGGGCCATTTTGTGAGATCTACTTTGGCATGCTCTGATGCTTTGATTTCTAGTAGACAAGGTTGATGCTCCAGACTAGGCCCAGATGGAGGGAGTGGTTCTAGGGGGGGTGCTACAAAGATGTGGATTATGTGAGCCCGCGATCGGCTCCAAATAGGGGTGCTACTCCTCGCTCTCGTACAAGTTCTCTAGAGAGAGGGTGGCTTAGGTGGGTGTTGTGGAGGCACCGATGCAGTGTCTCCGTCGTCTCATCGTTATGGTGGAGGCTTGTCATCTATAAGATTTGTCATGCCTGTGGGGACATCTACTTTAGTGACTCCTCAGTCGTCCGCAAGTGGCACCCCTATGGGTGCTACTCCGAGAGATACTACCCCCGTGGGTACACTAGATATACAAGGGTCTCCTAGTTATACCCAAAGAGCATGGTCGTAGGTGGGAGAGGACACACCTTAGACATACCCCAGAGGGGTATGGATACCTCGTAGATGACAAGTCAGGAGTTGTGATCATGAATGATGAGGGGAGGAGGGTGATGTCTTGCATGAGAGAGTTGTGTCAACAAGTTTTTCAGCACAATGTCTTGGACCATTGGAAGAATATACCCGAGGGGAGCAAGGATTATATAGTGGCATCCTTGCATGAGGAGTTTCTGGTACCTACTGTGGTAAAGAGGTTTTCCACTGGGTGGATCATGGAGTGTATGCATGCATATATATCACATAGACAATCGGGACACATGCGAGGCACTCAAGAGTGGTGCCTCAAAGCCTAAGTAGCTAGACATAGATGATTGACAAAGACTCAAGGAGGAGGCTACAGATTCTCTAAGATGTTGGTGACAGCAACAACGGGAGGTAGCGAGGGCACGATGGGAGGCAGGGGTCATACACCATCTGGAGAGTGGCAGCCATATGACTTATCTGGAGGACTTTGTAAGTGTTTCTTTTGTTCTTCTCGCTTTCTTATTTGCAATATCACCTGTATTGACAATCGTGTTTCTAACAGTTGTATTTTGTTTTCTTTGCAGCACTCCATTACAAACCGCGATCCCATTGGCTTAGAGACTCAATATGCAGAGAGACACGGTCTCACTGCATTGATCGATAGACTGTATGCATGCGATGGCCCAGTAAGTCAATCATCTTTCTTGTCCGTAGTTACTATTTTTTTTTAAATGCATTATGTATGGTGGGCTGATGTGTAGTTATTCATTTTGCAAAGTGTGCTTGATGCTCCTTTGCATTGGGATGAGCTTTTGAATGGCAAGAATCTATAGCTCGCGCTTGGATTCGTGGAGCACATAGCCTCTTCTTTTTTGGTTCTATGATCTGTACAAGCATCTTCCATGTACTAATGTACTTATCATACTGTGTGTCTTGCAATAATTCCATGAGTTTTCATCAGCGATCTTGTACTCATTCTATGTATTTATCTTGTGGGTTCAAGTACATTTTGCGCTCATCTTGACAACCATTGCATACCTAACATGTAATTCATTTGTAGAATATTACACAACACATGGTGCTATAGCTACCCTACCACAATTTTTTTTATCTCTGTAAACCGTCGCTATTAGCATCACAAATTTATTGCACATGTCATTATTGGCATTGCAATATGCATCGCAAACCATCATTATTCACGTCGCTATGTTACAAAACCGACAAAAATAGCGACGTATATAGCAACGGTTTTGTAGAGACCCTAATACCAACGCATTTAGCGACGATAGGGACATTTTTTTTTTAATGAACATTTGCATCACTTTAAACGTCAGTATGAGGCTTGTATATTGTAGTGGAATGTGCATTTAGAGACATTCAGACTTGGGTGGTTCGAAGTCTGAATTTGTTTAATGCACAGTGAACATGTCATAATTTTTCTCAAAGGATAAAATGAATTATGGTTTTCTTTTTAAGATTGTTTACCTAATAAAAAGTTTACCCATTGTTAATATTTGGTAAAATTCACCTACCATTAAATATAAATCCATCTTTATTGCACATCTCTTATCTAATCAATGAATGTGATACGTGGGTATGAAGGTGACATTGATATTTGGGATTTTAGGATATATATTAAAGATATTCTAAATACATTTTATGGCTCTTAGCAATTGTGGGTTGTGCAACAGGTTGCAACCATCTATTCAGTGAACTCAAACTATTTTATGAAAAGAGTGATTGTAAAGGGCCTATCTTTAGGCAAAGTAAGAATTCATCTCTCTGAAGGGACCTACTTTGAATTTATTTCACTAAGACGAGGTTGCCATCAAATCCCTTCTCAATGAAAGAAAAATCAAAGCAAATTACATAATCTCCCTCCCTCCCTCACACACACACAAACACTCTGTGTGTGTGTGTGTGTGTGTGTGTGTGTGTGTGTGTGTGTGTGTGTGTGTGTGTGTGTGTGTGTGTGTGTGTGTGTGTGTGTGAAAGCTTTTAAACCATTTTCCTCTTTGCAATATCAACAACAATGTTTTGTCTAATACAGAGGAGGAAATAATTCAAGATCATAAGCTTGCAATGTTAGAAAGAAAGAGAGAGAGGAGAAGTGGCACTTGAGAGAGAGAGAGAGAGAGAGAGAGAGAGAGAGAGAGAAGAGAAGAGAATTAGTACTTAAGATAGTTAAAAGGGGGGGAGAAAAAGACTAAGTGTGGGTGGTATTGTTGCTTGTGGTATTGATGTGAGGAGGGGGTGAGTAAGATGTGATGGTGGTGTTTTTGGTGGTGACAGTTGTGGTGGTGGTGGAGGTGGTGGTGGGAGGGAGAAAGAGACTAAGTGTTGGTGGTATTGTTGGTTGTGGTATTGATGTGAGGAGGGGGTGAGTAAGATGTGGTGGTGGTGGTGGAGGAGGTGGTGGTGGTGGTGTTGGAGATGGTGGTGGTGGTGGTGGTGGTGGTGGTGGTGGTGGTGGTGATGAAAAAAAGCTCACTTCTCGCATGCACTTAAATGGCATCTCTGAGGGACTTGAGACAAACATTTGGGTGATAGGTGTTTTTGTGTATTGTTGGAGAAAATGGGTTTAGAATAATGGTGGGGGAGAGAGAGAGAGAGAGAGAGAGAGAGAGAGAGAGGAATATATATGGCAAGAGTAGTTTTTAGTTGGTAGTCTGATCTGAGAGAGAGGCATAGAAAGAATTTGACGAACTCATAGAAAATGAGAGAGAGAGAGAGAGCGCTCTTGTAAATATTTTTGGCGACATGTCTCTCAATCGAACGTCGCCAGTAGATGTAACATTGACCCACACTTAAGAAGAGCACATGACTGTATTTACTAAGGCCGAGTCCAAAGGTTCAGTCATGAACCTATGCATGACGTCTCTCTAAAGAGTCCCACATGCTTTTCTACCCACTCCCTAGACAACTAGTCACTCCATGAGAAAAATTAATGTGTAGCTTGTTTCATAGTCCACATCGATATTCACAATGGTGAATCACTGCTAGATGAGGAGAGTTAACTATGAAGCCATGACCACGTAGGGTGAGGTCCAAGGTTTTGGTATCTTTAATTTCTTTTCTTTGGATGAAAGCAATAGTTCATAATAAAAGAGAAGAGGTGTTTACAGTGTGGGGGAGACTTAGCCCATAACAAAATGTTCTATGCTTGTTACATCTTGTGATACTGTCCCATTTCTAGAGTTGTTTTATTTTATGTAGGAAGTAGAGACAAAACTATATGTAATATTGTTATCTGTGTGCTAGGCTCCATTCTAATAGCAACTCTCGGGGCCTCTGCTCAGGATGTCTTTCCCTTTCCAGGGGTAGTTGAGGCATCATTCTCTATTTGCTCCCGAATGATGTCCTGCATAGTGCACAACATCTCCACTATCTCCTCCTCCTTTTGTGTCATTAGAATCTCCTATCCTTCCTACTAAGGTACACTTTCAGTAGCTACAATGTTTGTCGAGCTTCCTCTCGTGCAATCTTCTCTCCCTCGTTCAACAGCTACAGAGAGATATCAAAGATGAGACCCCCTAGTTGTTTAGTTTTGCCTACAAATATTATTGCATTTCTATCAAGACATTTAAAACTCCCCTTAAACATGTCCAAAGGATCAAAGGTAGGTTATTACTTTCTCCTATTAGCAATTCTTTCCATGAGAGTCTGTATGGGTGAAAGGGAAAAATCAAGGTGTAAAGCCATCTTAAATTTTCCACACTACATAGGCAATTAATAAACAAATGGGAAATGCTCTCTACTTCTGTTAGCATATCAAGCTCATACTATTCTCCTATTAGTATGTATGATCGACATTAGTCTTGTCCAGCTGTATTAGCAAGTGTGGGACATTAAATAAGTCAGTGGTCTTAGACCCAGTGTGAATGGTCCTATGGACCTTAGTACTATTGTATACACTTACTCTATGTGTGTGGTTAAGTGAGAATCGATGAATGAAGAAGATGAGAGCATGCTTGCTCCTCACTCCGTCTCTGCCTCTCTCAATCTCAACATGGTATCAGAGCATATGGGAAGAAGAAGACCTGAAGATTAAACTGTCAGGGTTGAAGAGAACAAAGGACTGACTGTCATTTTCCTCCATTGCTCTAACACAAGTTATGCATTTGTTCATGTGAGACTCTATGCTTCATGGCAGCAGTGAAGACTTGTCTGGGAGTCTTTGGGAGCATCCTTGAGCACATTTGAGTGCTCATCATCATCATTATCATCAACAATAGCTACTGGTCCAGGATCAAAAAACAGCGTGACTGCGCCTGTTTATGTTGATGCCTTCATGGTCTGCAAATCATCAAATCCATCATCCAACATAGACTGACACACAACTTGTCTATGCTCTTTGGAAGGTCATTGAAGTTCTGGATATGTCAGTACTTGATCATGGACTCATTAATGAGCTTGAAGGACTGTTCACATATCTGGAATAAATAATGGACTGTTGTATACAAGTAACATACGGCAGGTATGCATCTCTAACATGAGACAGGAGCATTCAAACATGCTCAGAAGCATCATTGAAGCATAGGTATACACCAGGAAGACATATTGACTTGATGTCATGCATTGGAGCTGGAATTATCTGAGATCTGTGAGTTTATGACAGGCTGAAAATTGTCATAAATTGTCAACAATATATACTCATTGGCCTTGAAGAAGTACATGCCTTTTGTTACCTACAGGGAGCTGTATGGTACGGGATATGACTGTTGAATGCTATAAGCATTGATATGAGAATTGAAAGCTCTTAAAAACTGAAGTCTGAATTTGGAAACAAATGTATTTACAAGGTATTGGTTGGTCATAAACAGTGAATGCATTATATGACATTGCCTCTTACAGATAGAGTGTCTGCGGATGCTTGTTTGGTCATGTATTGACCTGTACACATAGTGGCATATGTATGAAGTGGTTTGAGGATCTCTTGGGCTGAAATACGTCTTGGTTTGATAGTTTATTGGCTGTATACAATCTGTGAGCAGATTTATGTCACTTGTACTATGAGCATATTTATGTCACTTGTACTTGCTGGATATGCACTGTTTTGTGCCCATATGGTTATGCTTGGACTGCTACATGTACTAGCAGCTGTCTATGAAGGTTTGGAACATGTATGACATGTATATGACTTAGTTTTGGCTTTGATTAAGTTGCTGGTCACTAACAATTTACAGTTTTCAGACTGTATGTATTTATCCTGGCAATGAGGTTGCAGTGACTAAATAGTGTCCGGTACAACATGGCTAATGCAGAGAGGACTGAAAACATAACCCAGATAGTGGGGGAAAAGCTTGACAGTAACAATTATGCCCTATGGAAGTTCCGCATGGAGAACTTCTTAATAGGGAAAGGCTATTGGGAGTTGGTGACTGGAGCGGAAGCTGAACCTGAGCTCCCAGATCAACCTACGGCTGATCAGAGACGATTACACCGAGCTTGGACAGAAAGAGCTCGTAGAGTCTTGCACTGGCTCTCTTTATGTATCTCAGATGCCATCGTAATGCAGATAATGAACTGCAACTCTCCTAAGGATGCATGGGACATTTTGGTCAAGTATTATGGCACAACCACAAGTGCCAGGAAGATACAGTTGAAGCAGAAGTTCAACAACATGGAGAGGAAGAGCAGATCTATACAGGATTATGTCACGGAGGTTAAGACCATTGCGGATCAGTTGGCATCTGTTGGTTCACAAGTTGAAGATGAAGACATGGTTGCTGTGACTTTGAATGGCTTGGGGCCTGAGTATGACACTTCTGTGTCTGTGCGGGCTGAAATGCCTAATTTCAATGAGTTGGTTGCATTGCTTATCCATGAAGAGGTTAAGCTTGGCTTGGCTACAGAATCTAGCAGTTCTAAAAACAAGGATGCAGCTTTCTATTCCAATCAGCGCGGCCGTGGAGACCGTGGTAGAGGCTATGGATTTGGCAAAGAAGGCCAGCAAAATGCATCCTATGGCAATAACAACCAGCAGGTATCGAATGCAAGAAGTGGTGGAAACTTTAGAGGCAGGGGGGGATCTAGCCCTAGAGGTAGAGGCTCCCGGCAACAGCAGCGTCCATCTGACAATCCAAACAAGGATAAGGATTGTCATTACTGCGGGAAGTACGGGCATATTGCCAAGGACTGCTGGAAGAAGCAAGGCAATCAAAAAGGCAAACAACATGGGCATTTTGCTACATCTAGTCAGGCATATGATACTTCAGGAGATAGATTGTTTGCCTTGCAGTATGTAAAAGATAGAGTTACTGAAAAATGCACTGATGATGCAGTTTGGTACATTGATTCAGGGGCATCGAACCATATGACTCCTCATGGTGATCGGTTCACTGATATGGTGGCTGAAAAAAATGGCTATGTCTGTACAGGTGATGACATGCAGCATAGCATTGAGCATAAAGGCAAAGTGCCTCTTGTGGTTCATGATGGCAAAAAGAAAAATTTGCATAATGTATTGCATGTTGTTTCAATTACGAAGAACCTACTGTCTATTGGTCAGATGACGGAGCAGAACTTGCAAGTTAGATTCAACAAGCATGGTTGCTTTATTGAAGAGTTTGGCAATGGATGCAAGTTGATAGCTCGCGGTCACAGGAATGGTAGAACATTTACTCTTGATGCTACCTTGCCAAAGCTGAATTCAGCTATGTTTGCCCATGGTTCTGGCACTATCAGAGACTTGGAAATTTGGCACAAGAGAGTGGGGCATGTAAATTTGCAAAGGCTGCAAATTATGCAGAAAAAACAGCTTGTTACAGGTTTACCCAAGTTTCAATATTCAGATATTGGTCATGTATGTGATGCTTGCCAGTTTGGTACAGTCAAGATTGCCATTTGTCAGGCATGTAAGGCAAAGTACATGTTCGTTGCAGTTAGTGCACTCTGATGTTTGGGGGCCAACCCATAATGCATCCATGGGAGGCTCGAAGTATTATGTGACATTCATTGATTATTACAGTCGCTATACTTGGGTTTACATTCTGAAGACAAAGGATGAGGTGTTTGCTATTTTTCAGCAGTTTAAAAAGCAGGTTGAAAGGGAATTTGACTGTTATATCTCTTGCTTGAGATCAGATAGCGGTGGGGAGTATGTATCAAATGAGTTTGACAACTTTTTGGCTCAAAATGGCATATGCAGGCAGCTTACCTGTAGCTACACTCCTCAGCAGAATGGGATAGCTGAAAGAAAGAACAGGGTCTTGATAGAAGCTGCTCATGCCATGATGAATGAGAAGAAGATGCCACTCTATTATTGGGCTGAGGCTGTTATGACAGCCATGTATATCTTGAATCGGACTCCCACTGCAAGTATTCATGAGATGACACCGTTTGAGAAGCTGTATGGCTATAAGCCAGATGTAAGTCACATGAAAGTTTTTGGTTGTCTTGCTTATGTGTATATTCCAGATGAAAAAAGGAAGAAGCTGGATCCAATAGCTCATAAGTGTGTTTTCATTGGGTATTCACAGGAGAAGAAGGCATACAAATGCTATGATCCCTCTACCAGGGAGACCTTGGTGAGCAGGGATGTTATTTTTTATGAGATGGGTTATTGGTATGTATCACCGGCTACAGAGCCATCAGATATGCCTTCTACTCATGTATCCATAGTTGATATGCAGCAGAGCACTGCTATGACAGGACCTAGTAGTCAGACAGCATCCCCATGGATAGGGAGATTGAGAAGCTCACCGTCCACACTGACACCAGTATGTCAGTGAGGGGGAGATGTGATGTCGTGGACAAAGGAAAAGAGAAAGTTACTGAGGATGTATCTGGGATGATGACACCTGGTAGAATGACTTCTCGATATGAGTCTACTAACACTTTAGATAGTGAACTTGGTATTCCGACTGTCTATACGCCTGGTGCAAGGCAGAGTAGGTACATTCTGCCTCATGAGAGAGGGAGATCGAGCAATGCACCACAGCTTAGACACTCACAGAGGGTCAGATACCCTATTGACAGGTTGACATATAGTGGCTACACTGCAAAGCATTATGCTTATATGACAAAAGTGATGGAGATCAAAGAACTAGGTACATATACTGAAGCAGTGGAAAATGAGAACTGGTGTGCAGCCATGGATGAAGAAATGAATGCCTTGGCTGAAAATAAGACATGGGATCTTGTGCCACTGCCTGAAGGAAAAAAGACCATTGGCTGCAAATGGGTCTACAAAATCAAATGCAAGTCGGATGGCAGTGTGGAAAGGTACAAAGCCAGGCTGGTTGCTAAGGGGTATGCCCAACAGTATGGACTTGATTATGAGGAAACATTCAGCCATGTTGCCAAGATGGCAACCATATGCACTATGATTGCCTTGGCTGCTACTAGAGGCTGGAAATTACAGCAGATGCACGTTAAGAATGCATTTCTTAACGGTGACTTAGCAGAGGATGTCTATATGGTTCAGCCAGAAGGGTATGTTCACCCTAATTTTCAGCATTATGTATGCAAGCTGAAAAAGGAATTGTACGGGCTGAAGCAGGCTCCAAGAGCTTGGCATGCTAGGATCAGTAACTACTTGCAGAGGTTGGGATTTACTGTTGGTAGGCCTGATCACAGCCTGTTTACAATGAAGACTGACAGTGGCTTGGTAGTGCTGGTCATATATATTGATGATTTGATAATCACTGGTAATGATGACTTGGGCATACAACATGTAATGAAGATGCTGAAATCTGAATTTGACATGGAAGATCTCGGTGAGTTGAAGTACTTTTTGGGTATTGAGGTAATCAAGGCTGAAAATGGTTCATGGCTGATGCAGAAACATTATGCCATGGAAATGCTAAAGAAGTATGGCATGGCTGAATGCAAACCATTGGATACACCCCTTGATCAGAATGTCAAGTTGGACATTAGCACTGGAGCTGAAATTCAGGATGTGATTATGTACAGGCAGATGGTTGGAAGTCTGCTGATCTACTTGACCATCACCAGGCCAGATTTGAGTTATGCAGTTGGGCTCATAAGTCAGTTTATGCAGAAGCCCAGGAAGCCACATTTGGATGCTGTTAGGCGGATTATGAGATATGTTAAGTCCACTGTAGATTATGGGTTGCTCTATATGAGAGATAAGCCCTTGAAACTAGTTGGATACACAGATGCAGATTGGGCAGGATGCTCATATGATCGCAGATCTACGAGTGGTTATGCTTTTGGCCTTGGAAGTGGCATGATCAGCTGGAGCAGCAAGAAGCAACCAACTGTTGCATTGTCTAGTACTGAGGCAGAGTACAGGGGTGCTGCATTGGGAGCATGTGAGATTTCATGGCTGCTCAAGCTTATGGCTGATTTGGATATTCAAATGGATGCTCCAGTGACCTTATTATGTGGCAACCTCAGTAGTCTACTCCTGGCAACGAATCCAGTATACCATGCCAGGACAAAACACAGAGGTACACTACCATTTTATCAGAGAGATGGTTCTTGCAGGGAGAGTAGATCTTATGCATGTGAAGACTGATGAACAGGTTGCAGATATCTTTACCAAGTCTTTGGGTAAAGATAAGTTTAGTAGTTTTAGACAACTACTTGGAGTTCATCAGATGATTTGAGCTTGAGGGGGAGTGTTAGCATATCAAGCTCATACTATTCTCCTGTTAGTATGTATGACCGACATAGTCTTGTCTAGCTGTATCAGCAACAAGTGTGGGACATTAAATAAGTCGATGGTCTTAGAACCAGTGTGAATGGTCCTATGGACCTTAGTACTATTATATATACTTACTCTATGTGTGTGGTTAAGTGAGAATCAATGAATGAAGAAGATGAGAGCATGCTTGCTCCTCACTCCGTCTCTACCTCTCTCAATCTCAACAACTTTCCTGTTGCATCAAGTACAAATTCCATTGCCAATGCTAATTTTGTGTGCCTTTTCTTGGGTGCAAACAACCTTATGTAAGATCATCCATAGAAGGCATGATATCTTAGTGGGCAGACTTCTAGTCCAAACATGCTGAAATCGATACTCCCATTGGTAGTTGTTCCATTGGAGTCCCCACCTCTGGTTTAGTCTTTGGATCAATTTTGTGTTAGATCAATTAGTGGGCAGACTTCTAGTCCAAACATGTTGAAATCCATAATCCCATTGGTAGTTGTTCCATTGGAATCCCCACCTCTGGTTTAGTCTTTGGATCAATTTTGTGTTAGATCTTATTAAATTGGGAATAGGAAAGAGGGATTTCTTGCTTGTCCAGTTGAATTCCTGCATATTAAACTTTGAGTTACACTGCAAAAAGGCTAAGTTAGACTCCTTGCATGCATATTTCCTTCCTATTAACACTTGGAGATTCTAGTTATTTAGTCTAAATCTGGTTTTCAAGATGTTGTCATCGATCCGTTTTCTTGCCATTGGATTCCAGATATCTCTCCACACTCTTAAGTCCTTTCTTGCTAAGTTTGGAGGTTGTTTTATAGCGTTCTTCCTTAACCGCCTCCACGTGCTTAGCCACATTGAAACTTTAGCAGACCAAGTCATCATTTTGGTATTCTTCACATGGGTAATGAGAGGCTTATACCTTTGCTAGGCCTCCCATAGCTCCTTCATATGGGGAGAAACTTTTTTGGGGTAGGAAAAGAAGTGGGGGGAGAATGACGTATGGGCTAGGAGATTGGTCCATCTGGAACATGTAGTGGGGCGTGAAGTTTTGGAGACTACTAAGGAAAATGATTGCCCAGTCCTCTCACTTTTGAAGACATCTTAGAACCCACTTACTAGCTTATCTGCCATGCTATGTATATCAATGATTCCCAATCCCACCAAGATTCTTGGGTAGAGCATACAAATTCCATGCTACATTAGGAACCTTGAATTGGTTTGAATCCCCCCCCCCCCCCCCAAAAAAAAAAGAAATTCCTGCAAATTGCTTCCAATTGGTTAATACTGGATTTGGAAGGTCTCTAGTAGGCCAAGTAGTAGATGCATGCTAGAATAATGATACGGTTCAAGACGACCACTTTGGAAGCAAAGTTTTGACTAAGGTGGTTCCACCTATCTAGTTTATTTTTCAGTTTGCATTACCCATTCCCATCTCTGTTTAAGTAACATAGTAAAACCCATGGGGATTCCTAATAATTTGAATATTTCCCATTCATGAATGGGTTGACATCCTATTGCAAGGATCCATTCAGGAGGGTTCTTGATGTGGTTTTGGATCCCTATTTTACTATGGTTAGGGTCGTTGTTCAAGGTTGTATTTGTGTCATTTGCAAATAGTTTCAATATTATTTATCTTTGTCCTCTTGGAAGCTTAATGCCTTTCACATTTCCCTTTAGCACTTGGTCCAGAATTGACCACCTGAGGCCATCTGCAACTATAGCAAATAGCAATGGAGGTAGTGGATAGACTTGTCTAATGGAGCATCTTAGAAAGGGTTTGGAGAGGTCTCAATTAATTGCCACACTGGTTGTTGCTACATTCCCAAATAGGACTGATATGAATTTTATGCATTTCCTTCCTAATCCCATATCAAGTAAAGATTGAAGGATAAAATCCCATTCAAGTCTGCCATAAGCTTTGTCAAATATATCTTTAGAAAGACATAGTCTCGCCCTTTTTGTTTGCATTTTCTAAGCCCTCCCATATGCTAATGATGGCATTTAAAATGTATATTTGTATCTTCCCTTTATAAACCCTTTCCTCTCTTTTCTAAGCCATATATACAAGTAGGTATCTTACATATAGGTGGGTATCTTCAATTTCACCTCCTATAAATGTTTTGCTTGCTCTAAAAATAACGGTCAATAGCAGGATGTGTCATACTGGACGTCATGGCTGACAGACGATGCATTGTCTATTGTATACCTACCTGCGGTAAGCCTACGAATATATATGCGTCTTAGGGATCAGCTCTGTTCTTGCTGCAGCAGCAGCCATGGCTTCTTCATCGTCGTGCGTGGATCTCTGCGGCAGGGTTGCCATCGTGACCGGTGGCTCTCGCGGCATCGGCCGCGAGGTCTGCCTCGCCCTCGCCCGTGCTGGTGCCTCCGTCGTGGTCTGCTACCAGAGCAACCCCGTCGCGGCCTCGGAGGTCGTCTCCCTCATCGAACAGGCCCCTGGCGGCGGTGGCACCGCCATCGCCCTGCAGGCCGACATCTCCGATGCCGCACAGGTCGCACCGCTCTTCGACAAGGCCGTCGAGGCCTTCGGCCAGGTTAACATTGTCATCCACCTCGCCGGCATCCTTCTGAGCAGCTATCCCTTGCTGGAGGACACATCCGTGGAGGATTTCGAGAAGACCCTGCATGTCAATGTCACAGGCACCTTCCTGGTCCTCAAGGAGGCTGCGAGACGCATCGTCCCCGGCGGGAGAGGCCGCATCATCACCGCGAGCTCGTCCATGGTGCACATCCTGAAGCCAGGCTATGGTGCCTACGTCGCCAGCAAGGCCGCTGTCGAAGCCCTGACAAAGATCCTTGCAAAGGAACTCAAAGGGAGGAAGATCACTGCCAATGTTGTCGCCCCCGGCCCGGTCGCGACAGAGATGTTCTTTGCTGGCAAAGACGAAGCTACGATACAGAGTTTCAGAGAGGCACCGCCTCTGGAGAGGCTCGGCGAGGCCTCTGACATCGCATCGCTCATCCTGTTTCTTGTCAGCGATGGTGGAGAATGGGTGAATGGGCAAGTCATTAGGGCCAATGGAGGGCTTGCCATATGAGGAAATCTTGTGCTTCTTAGGGTTGCAACAACAATCGGATCTGATAGGCTTCAGGAAGCCCACAACTTTTACTGTATGAGCAGATTGGTGTGGATCGTTTGCCACCACCAGTGATATTATTACGGTGTGGCATCACAATGCATACCAATGATGGCCAATATTCATGTCTATATGTCTCAAAGTAGTCTCCACCAATCCTCCTGGATGCTGGAAAATGCTCTCATTTTTACAATAGCGAAATTATCCTTCTCACGGTGCACACCTGCAAAAGATGTTCTCTTTGTGATGTCCTACATGGATGTGGTTCCCAAACAGATGCCTGTTACATGTATTTCATGTATTGAGTCTATGGTTTTATCAGTATGATTATGGTTCTGGTGAGCTCGTTTGATTGTATCTACTAGCACTGTTGCTGAATCCTGAGTACCTTCCCTACTCACGTGCAGAACCACTAAAAGAGCCAGAGCAGTACCCTGGTCCTTAGTCCCCCACTTTCTACTGCATATATGGGCCTTCCTTTTCTTGTATCGGCACAGTTGTATTGGCGGTGGGTTCTCTCACGCTTTGATTTTGTAAAACGCTTTGATTTTGTAAAGCATGGTCTGGAGGATCATCAGACACGCACAGGAGAATTGGATTAATTACCAACGTGCTTCTTTTTTGTTTTAAGTACAAGCAAGATGGGTCTCTAGAGCCTAATGTTTTTCTCATCAGCTTTTTGGCTTGCCTTTAGGACCTCAAGTCACCCAGATGGCACCCGGGGGTGTGAACCATTCCCCATCTACCTAGAATTTCAGTTATGGCAAAAGTTACAAGTTAGAACATTTATAATAGGTTACAATGATTATGGCAAAAGTTACAAGTTAGAACATTTGTAATAGGTTTCAATGATTATGTTGTATACAATTGGAGGATATTTTATAATGTGATAAACTTGCACTTGTTACGCACTCAACACAGCACAGAAAGGTAACATGATATGTGAGCTTAAGGTATACTCTTGTATTATTCAATCCAAAAAGCGGGACAACATAGATACATCCCAGAACAACACCCTTGTGACGCCACATATAAGAGGATTCACCACTGGCTATAGAGAATCACACGCAGTGTGGAAACAAGGCAGAGCTTTGAGTCACTACTACTCCCTATATAGGTGCATTTGGCATGGTATAGTTATAAAGCCTTTACACTCAACCTCACTTACTGGATTGCTGTCCTCAGCAACCTAAGGGTATCGCTTTTTATTTGACTCATCCAGAGTCTTAATACAGCTTTTCCTATCAAGCTTGTCAGTGTCTTCCGGTCTATGTGACTGCGGGGTCTTAACACAATCTATACTATCAGATTGGCCAGTGTCTGTCGCACTAGGACTTGGGGGTTTTAACACAACCTTTGCTAGCAAGCTGGTCAGTGTTTGTCCATCTAGATTGGATTTTTGGAGCTTTGTTGGATTTATTGATGTTGGGATCACCATGTGGGTCCACACTTGACTCAATTATATTTGAGGAGTGGAGACATATTGGGGTCTACGACGGAGAACCGCTTTGTGGGGTCTACGATTGAGAACCGCTTTGTTTGGTTTGGAGAGGCTCAAGGGTCGTTGGAAGGAGTAGGGGGTTTTCCTCGAGCCAAAGGGTGAAGGCGTCTTTGTCGCATTCGCAAGCCTCTGCTTTTGAGATCCAAGTAGCCTCCTTGAGTGGACGCTCGCGCCACTTGGTAAGGTATTCGGGGAATCCTCTTTGTTCCCGGCTTCGGAGAAATATCTCTATTTCGAAGGGACTCTTGAAATGGAACATTGGTACGCGCCGTCCCCATTGGTTGTCTGGATAGAACCTGCGCAGAAGACAAGCATGAAACGCATTATGAACACAAACACTGTCTGGCAGATTAAGTCTGTAGGTGACTTCATTCAGCACTTGAGTGATTTGGTAGGGTTCATATTAGCGGTGATTGAACTTGGGAGTCATGTTCTTGGGAAGTGACATATTCTTAGAGTTGACTAGGACCATGTCTCCTTTGGTGAATAGTACGGCCTTTCTCTTCTTGTTGGTTTACTCGGTCATGGTGATTTTACTTTCCTCGAGGCTCTGCTTGGCTGCTGCATTTCGATCTCTCCATTTTTTCAGAAACTCTTTTGCATCTTAATCTTTCGCTTTGGTTGCTCCGGATGCTAAGGCTAGTGATGTAATGACTTCTTTGCCTGTGGCTAATTCAAAGGGGGTATACCCCATTGCTGAGTGGATGGAGCTGTTATAGTGGAATTCCAAGACATCAAGATACAAGGCCCAGTCTTTCTGGTCCACTCGGGCATAGCTCCGAAGAGAGTCTTCTACACCTTGGTTGACTTATTTTGTCTGTCCATCTGTCTCCGGGTGGAAGGATGATGAGAATCTCAATTGTGTTTCCAGGGTCTTAAAGAGTTTCTTCCACATATCGCTCATGAATCTTCCATCTCTATCCGATACTATTGCCAGTGGTAAGCCATGGTGGTTTGGCCGGGATGAAATGGGCCTGCTTGGAGAAATAGTCCACCACTACAAAGATGATTGTGTACCCATGGGACTCGGGTAGTTCCACAATGAAATCCCCCATGGATGGTTGGGTACATGTAATGGTTGTAGTAATCCTGCTAGTTTTGAACATGGTGCTTTGACCAGTTGGCAAGTGGGATAGGTTTTGATGTAGTTGATGACTTCTTTCTTCAAAGAACTGCTTCCTAAGGGCTTCCAAGGTTTTGCTTTGCCCTTTGTATCCTCCAAGTTTGCCATCATGTATCTCATGCAAGATTAGCTTCTTCAACTCCAAATTGTTGGGGATATACAATCTCTTGCCTAAAAATAGAATACCCTCCTCAAGGGTGTACATTCCATGAGGGGTCTTCTCTGCTTCCACATCTCTGATTATTTTTTGCATCTCTTGGTCTTGCTCTAAGGCCTCCTTGACTAATTCTATGAAGTTGTTGCTGACCACACTGACAACTTTCAGGTCAGCTTTCCGGCTCAAGGCATTTGCTATTTTGTTAGTGGAGCCGGGCTTGTATTTAATCTCCAAGTCGAATTTTGCTAGGAAGTCTAGCCAGCGGGCTTGCTTTGTCGATAACTTGGATTGTGATTGGAAGTATTTGAGGGAGATATTGTCGGTGAAGACTATTGTGCGCTTGTCTTGAACATAGTGCTTCCATTTCCTGAGGTAGTGGATGACTGTCAACATTTCCTTCTCATGTGTACTCCACCTTGTTTCAGCATCGGTAAATTTCTTGGATTCATAAGCAATGGGGTGGCCTTCTTGCACCAGTATACCTCCTATGCCGTAGTCGGAGGCATTTGTAGAAATTTCAAAGGGCTTGGTGAAATTCGGCACCCTTAAGATGGAAGTTTGACTCATGCATTTCTTCATCTACTCAAAAGCTTCCTATTGCGTGTTCCCCCATGTAAAAGAGTGATCTTCTTTGGTGAGGTGGGAGAGGGGGGCTGTGATGAGGCTGTAATCTTTGATGAACCTTTGACAAAATACTATGAAGTCGAGGAACTCCCGCACTTCTCTTACAGTTTTCAGTACATGCCATCTTTGGACAACTTCCACTTTCTTAGGATCCACTTTGATTCTAGTTGCTCCTACAATAAAGCCTAAGAACTCCAACTCTTTCACTGCGAATTCACATTTTTCAAGCTTGGCATATAACTGATGCTGCCGCAGTTTCTCAAAACCTTAGTGTAAATGTTGCTTGTGCTCCTCTAAGGTTTTGTTATAGACTAGGAGGTCGTCGATGTAGATAATGACAAAGACATCTATCTCAGGTCTGAAGACTCCATCCATGAGGCCACAAAATGTGCCTGGCCCATTGCTTAGGCCAAATCCTAATACTAACCACTCAAAACTACCATAGCGGGTGCGAAAGGTTGTTTTCGGGATATCTTCTTCTGCTATGTGGATCTGATGGTACCCTGATCTAAGGTCAATGCGGTTAAAGTACTTGGCCCTGTGCAATCTATCTAAGAGGTCTTCCACTAGGGGCATTGGGTTTTTTTTTTTTTTTGTGATTTTGTTAAGGGCCCTATAATCTACACAGAGTCTAAGTCCCCCATCCTTCTTCATGACAAATAACACTGGGGCACCAAAGGGAGATTTACTAGGGCAGATGAATCCTTGTTCTTCTAGTTCACGTAGCTGCTTCTTCAATTCCATGAGCTCGGTGTGGTTCATGCGGTAGGGTGCTCGGGCCGGTGGGGTGGACCTTGGAATCAATTCAATCTTGTGATCCACATTCCGTCTGGGTGGTAGACCCTTGGGTAGCTCTGCTGGCATTACATCTTTGAATTCTTTAAGTATCTCTACCACTTATGTGTTCTTGCTTTGGTGTTTGGGCTTTTTTCCATCTTCTTCTTCAATTGGTTAGATCATACATAAGTAGAAAATATCTCCTTGTTTGACTGATTTTTCTACCTGCTTGGCACTACACGTCATGATGCGTGGCTTGATAACGGTCCCTTGGACCGGTGCAGTTTGGGTCTGGCCTCTTGGTTGGGTTGCATTTAACTTTACTATTTGACATGACACTCATGGCTTATTCTCCTTCAGTTGCACTTTGATTGGGGTCCTGCCAGGCAATTGCACTCTTTCGCAAGGTACTCTGACGCCTTCTCCCTGCATATCTAGCATCATTTCATTTACACCTTTACCGAACATCGCAATGACATATTTGTCATAGAATTCCAAGCCTAGGATCACTTCAAAATCGTCCATGGGGATTACTAAGAAGTTGAGTTTTGCCTTCCACTTGCCAGCTTGGACTACAAAGACTTGTTTCACTTCCTTGGCTTCTCCTTGTGCGAATGTTACTGTTAATCCTTCTGGGGCCTTAGATAATTTCAATCCATGTTTTGTTGCACACTCTGGGGTCATGAAGTTGTGCATGGCCCCTGTGTCCACCATGATAGGTTGGTTTCCTTCGCTCACTCGACCTTTGATGTATAGGGAGTGGACTGCTACTACTCTGGCCGCCATGCATTGGGGTCGGGCGCTGACTGTCCCTACCCTTGGGTGGTCCATGCTTTCCTTACTTCCGCTTGGAATTTCTTGGATACATGGTGGTAGTGGTTCTTCTCCTCCATATGCGCTAGTCACATTCACCCTCAACCCGCTTGATGAGGTTGTATCTTCTACCGGGCATCTGTTTTGGTAGTGTGGCCCTCGCATCTGAAGCATCTAATCCTGATGGAAGGGCCTGGGGGTCTCCACCATGATGTATTTGATCCTGCGGGTCCATACGATGTACTAGGGGTTGGCCTGTAATGGTTGTTTCCCCATCTTCCTGCTGCTCCTCTTGGTATCAATGCGGTTTGTGACACGGCCGTTGTGGTGGTGGGGTTTTGGCTCCTTGTATCTGTAAATGACCCTCTAGGGGCATTGGGCCTTTGATTCCATGAGTTGTTGTTGTTGAAGTTGTTGTTGAACCTACTTTGGTTCCCCTGGGCTGTTCTTCTGCCTTCCAAGTCCACTAGTCTTTCGGCCATTCTCATGGCTTCTGCTAAACTTGTTGGCTCCTGTCTCTCCACGTCTCTTCTAGCCCATTCTTACATCCCAAACAAAAATCCATGTAATTTGGTGTCTCCATGTTTGGTAGCTGCAGCATAATCTGCCTATATTTGCTGACGTATTCTTTCATCTTCCCTTATGTTTGTTTGAGGTTCCTCCATTCGTCTCTCACTTTGAATTTTTCCATCTTTGGAATGAAGTAGTCTTTCAGTTCTTCCTGGAGTTCTTCCCATGAAAAGATGGTGTGGCCCTGCTCTTGCTCCAGCAGGTACCAACTGGTAGTGTCCTCCTCCAAGTAAATGGCTGCCACTTCCGCCTTCCTGTCTTCAGTTATTTGGGAATACTTCAAGTACCTGTCCACCTTTGCGATCTATTTCTTCAGGACCAGCCCGTCTCTCTCTCCTTTATACTTGGCTGGTTGGGGCATCTTGAATTTTCCATAGTCGTCTTCCGAACTGTCACTATCTTCCTCTTCTCTTCGATGGTGCTTCTTGTCTTTCTTCTTGCTTCCTGCTTCTACTACCTTCTCCTTCTCTTTCCTTGTATCTTGCGCTCTCCTAGACGTCTCCTCTCTACCCATCCTATCCATCTCCTCTTGCATTTTGTGTCTTTTCTCCTCTTCTTCTTGTTGTATCACCCATTCTCTATAGCCCTGCTCCACTTCTAGTTTTCTCTTCCTTTCCTCTTCCTCTTCCTTCATCTGCATGTTCCTTCATATTGACTCCAACATGCCGAACATGCCATCTAACAGCCTTTCCAGTCCGGCCACCTTCTCCTCTTGGGCCACTCTCCATTCTTGCCCACTACTCTTCTTCCTCCCCTCCATTGTTGGGAGGGTGACATTCTACCTTTTGTCCTCCATGTGGTTGGTGGTGATGGCATAGCGGGGAAGCCACGATGAGGTCAGCGCGGAGAAGCCATATCTCGCATGTGGTGGAAGTGGTTTTTCCGCGAGGAAGCCGCGCCACGTCTTCAAATGGTGGGTGGTGTCAGGGTTGGGACGTCACGTCAGGGGCCAACATGCCGGGGGCGTCGCGACGGGGGACGACGCGACGCGGGTTGACACGACGTGGGGTGACGCGATGTGGGACATCGCGCTGTGAGTCATTACGACTTCGTTCTCTTCGAGGCACTGGATCTTCTCTCCTGCTTCCGTAAGCACTCCTTCACTCCGAGCAAGAGTTGCTCTAATACCAAGTGTGATGAACCTGCACTCGTTATGCACTCAACACGGCACAGAAAGGTAACACGATATGTGAGCTCAAGGTATACTCTTGTACTATTCGATCCAAAAAGTGGGACAACATAGACATATCCCAGGACTATACCCTCGTGACACCGTACATAAGAGGGTTCACCACTGGGTATAGGGAATCACATGTAGTGTGGAAACAAGGCAGGGCTTTGAGTCACTACTACTCCCTATATAGGTGCATTCGGTGATAACGACATGGTATAGCTACAAAGCCCTTACATATAAGGTCTTGGGGCAATTTTCTTGGGTATGCTATCATAACAGGCTATATATTAGGAAGGTATGAAACTGGAGTGGGATTTTGATGTAGCTCTCGTGGTGTTGGAGGCAAACCAACACGTAAGGGTGTCGACACATCTTGCTATTGCTAGCTTGTAGGAGTCTCAATAGTTAAGTCAAAATGGTATGTCATATGGTCTCTTGCCTCCTTACTTTCAAAACATATCGCTAGCTTCACTTTCTAGACTCTTGAAAGTCAAGTGCTTGGATACACCAATACCCTAAGTTCCACTAGTGTAGAAAGCGTTTGTGATTTACATGATAGAACAACCGCACTTTGTTTTCTGTTTTCTAACAATTTGTGAGAGGAAATTTTTGCATCTTTTGTCCTTAAGGTGCTCACAATACTCATCACCAAAATCATAATGTTCTTAACAAACTACACCAAGTATTTAAGCAAGGCTTCTCATTTCATTCCAACATTATGTCTTAACATTTAAGGCTAGTCAAGAAAAGACCATACCCCAGTCTAGAGTAGCCAGATGTAGGAAAAAAGTTGTGCCTCAAGAAATAGTCATTATTATGGACTTCGATGGCACTAAAATAGAATTAAGGCATCCATATATTCATTAAAGAAACACAAATTCCTCGAAGTTTGATGTCCTCCCAAATAAATTCTTCCAAGTTTGTTTAAGACTTTTTGATTCAACCATTTCTAGCAATGTGAAGGAACCTATTGAATTATGGAGCCCTTCCTCTCTATTAATCAAACTTATTTATAAAAAGAAGACAAAGGCCACCTCTCTAATTGGAGGCCCATAACATGTCTTACTCCTATCTATAGAATCTTTGCCCAAGCTATATCTCAAAGACTTACCTTCCACCTTAATAGGTAGATCATAAAATCACGAAAGGGCTTTATAAAAGGTAGACACATTTGGATACCATTATTTCTTTGTGAGAGGGCATAGATTATGCTCAAAAGACCAACTAAGATTACATCTTCTTTACGGTAGATTTGGATAAAGCTTATCATAGATCAGAATGGGGATTTGATATTCAATCTTGAAAAATAAAGTCTTTGGTCAAAATTTTATGAAATATGTTTGGACTTTATTTGGTAATGCCTCCTCAAGGGTTGTAGTTAATGGTAAGGTTACTCCCCCTATTCTCCTTTGGAAGTCTATCAGGCAACGATGTCCCTTGCCCCTTTGCCCCTTTACTGTATACCATTGCTACTAATGCTCTAGGATGTGCCATCCAAGTAGTTAAAGATGGCACACACATTGGTTAGTCAAAAGACATGACTTGTATATAAACAAACCCCCATTCCATGGCAAAGGCTATTACGGTGCCTATCACCTACATGGACTTGTACTTCATTATACCCAAAGAAACCATTTAAGAATTTGGTAGATTCCTTGTTGCTTTCCATAAATGTCTATTCTTTATAAGACAAGGGACAATTGCCCCTCTTGGTTGCTAGTTTGGCTTTCTTATAGTTCACACTCTAATTTCACCCTTTTTTCTCCATTACCACTTGTATGGGAATTACACTCTATCTCATAGATGAACCCTGCTTTCTATAGTTTGTCTAGCTTTTCCTACATGGCTTACATGTATCTTAGGTTCATGTGTTGTGGCGTTCATTTCACTAGCTTTACTACTGGTACCTTGGGGATCATGTGAATGATCATGCTTGGGAGCATTCCCATCATGTTGAGCAATTCCAAGTGAGCATGTCAAAGAACTCCTTGAGGAGAGCCACAAGACATGACTCCTCATCTACAATGAGATGATTGGATATATAGATGAGCTTATCGGTTCACCTTTCTTCAGTAGGTTCTTCTCCTTCAACTTTATAGGTCATTCAATAGGCTCACTAGTTTTCAACTAAGACTTTGCCATAGTATGAGAATCAATAAATACCCTTTATTAGACTTCATGAATCATCATGAGAGATCTTGGATTTTCTTGTTGCTTGACATCGCCAATGTTTTTTTAACTTCTCGGTTCTTTATGATTTTCAAACTCCTAGCACTTGGTACATCATAATTATAATGTGTCTACATAACATTACATAATCTTAACGGCACATTTTAGTAACCCATCGAGTGACATGTCGAGATAGTGCCATCTAGGAATTTCATGGAATAATTGGACTTTATTACCTAGTGTCCCTTGAGTGTACCTTGTAGAAGAAGCTTTGCCTCATTCCCTTAAGGATCGATATGTGGGTTCTAATTAGCTTATGCAAACATCCCAAATTGAAGCGGATTAGTGCTACACTAGGTTTAAAGAGAGTGAGAAATGTGGGGGAGCTAGATGCATCAACCCCTCTATCCACGAAGTAATGTCTTACCTTGGCCCCTTAAACATCATTGAGTCAAGGTTCTAAGATGGCACTCTAGGAGGGTCAACGTTTGGCTCTTCCCAATTTCCTAATCTATTTTCTTTTTTGGGAAAATCTCTCAACTAACCGAGACCACCTTACCATATGATGAACCTGTCAAGGATTCACTGACCTGCTTCCCCAACAAGGCATTCTTAGTTATCTAATTAGTCCTATCACATTATGTTCAAACACATAGAAGTAATTTATTCGATTAATCCATTAATACAATGTACTTCATGTAAATCAGTATCAAATAATCTTTTGCTACTACGCACACCCTACATACATGCACCAGGACAAAATCCTATAGGTGTTCAGGGTTGAAAAGTCTTGATTTTTAGTTGTTTCTTGTTGGCTTTTTTGTATTGAATGAATGATTTGATGCTTGGTTAGTTGAGTTTGGATAGTTTTGAGAGTATTTTCGAGAGTTCTAGTTGTGGTTTACTATGTTTGATAAGCTTGTATTAGTTTTTGGTTGAGTTGTGATGTGCTAATAGGTTTTGTTGATGGTCTAATTGGTCCAAATGTGTTCTATTTTCCTTTTTAAGGTCGAGTTTTTATTCTATTTATTTTTTGTGGTTGTGAATGGATATGTTGGGCTCTAATGAAGATGTGTTGGATGGTTTTTTATAGGTTGGAGTGGATTTAATTTATTTTCATAGTTTTATTGAGTTCTATTGACTTTATGTTAGCTTCTATATGTCTCTGGTAAATGGTTTGAATGATTTTGTATGTGTTTTCTTGGATAGGTTTTTATGTTGGGGATGTGTTTCTATCTTGGAAAGAGAAGAATGGAAGCTCTTTGTAGCTCATCTAAGTGAAAGAAGTATTGGTTGAAGACTGAAGCTGAAGATTAGGAGTGACAATATCACTGATGAGTTACGAAGGGACACTATTGTGGCTGTGGTGACCTTTTGGATAAGCCATACCTCTTGGAGGGTGTCTCCACAACTAAGAGAGGTTTATGGGCATTCATTCTATTGTATTCCATTGTATGAGTAATTGCGAATAGATGTGAAAGATATTGAATGGGAAATAGCCAATTCAAAGGCTGAAATATTGTATATGAGAGAGTTTGTGAGAATAGAAGACATGGATTCATTTGTGAAAGAGATAATATCAACTTTATGTGTTTGATTCCATTCATATAATGTGTATATTAGTTCTTATTCTCTTTTTTTGTTATTATGAAGATATTGTGATGTTCTATTGAAGATAAATCCACTGGAGATATTGTACATGATGTTGCATGAAGACATTATTTTTCTTACAGATTTCTTTTTGTGGTGCTATAAAGAGATTAATAACATATTCTTTTGTGCTATAAGATATTTTTTCCTAGATTTCTTTCCCCATATTCTTAGTATTCTCTAGAGAGCTCCATGTTTTGGCATGCAATCTCAAGGAAAACTACCATCAACAAGCACCCAAAGAGGTTGAAAATGAAACAAAATCCAAAAGAATTATGAGAATTCATAGTCAAAGCCACTTTCTTCAAAAGATTCATTTTCCAATGACAAAAGCACTACTATTTTGATTCGGTCCTCATGTGACAAATTGTTCCCTGTATCTATAGAAGTGATAGAGACTTGCATCTTGGTGTCAGATTGCTTAGGGGAATAACTGAAGAATCACAATCACAAAGAATGGTAAATGATGGTAGATTTGGCTTCAATTGAGGAATTTCCCAACAATATGGAGTAGAAAATAGTGAAGAAGCTTCAAGAGTCTTGGTTAGTGGAAGTTCCCCATAATAAGAAGGAGAAAAGTTAGAATATGTTCATAGACACACAATAACAAGACACATGGGACACTTGTTGCATTGATAACCTTCTATATGTTCAATTAGCAACCCGCTAGAAGTTTATGGATTGCATTTTCTTCACAAGTTACATTATTGAGACCCTCAAAAGCTAGTATTGTCAAGGGTCTTCCAGAGACTAAAGTAAGAAGAAAACCCATTGTTCCCTTTTTTGTGGGGCATTGAAAGCTAGGGTAATCCAACTCTTTGATGAATGAGTTAATAAAGAGACAAGGATTGGAGTGTCTCCAGAGGTATGTGAGAAGACAGAAAGTGAAGGCCACAATGGAGAATAATAAAGTAGGAGAAGAATCCTTTAATGCCCTTGTGGCACTCTTTACAGAAGTCCCAATGGCACAACCAAATCAAGATCCCCTTCCTAGCCAGATACATCTTGGAAATGTTGATGACGAGCCATGAAATGTAGTCCCATTGCCCATTTTTAAGGGAGACTACAATGAATACCCCAATCTTCATGTAGTAGAGTTTATGATAGCATGTGTAGCCAACAATGCTAAAACCCTAGAGCATTAGTGAGAAATATTACCTTGCCACATTCGAGGGCATAGTGTTCTAGTGGTATGAAAGACAACAAGTACTTTTGGAGCATGGGATGATCTAAAGTGTATTTTTCTCACCAAGTTTAGCGTGAAGACTTCGAAGAGAGGATGCATGAAGAATTCATGAATCTTAGTCAGATCGCTAGAGAATGAATTGAAGCTTATGTATCTAGGATGAAGTCTACATTGAAGAGATGTTCTAAACAATGGAATTTAAAATAAGGGAGACTTCCTCAGAGGATTGCAAATAAAAGTTCATAGAAATGAGAAGGCCAATAAATATACAAACCATAGTGGCTAGTGCCAGAGTATATGATGAAGTAAAAGCAAGATTGGCCATGAATCAAGGATGAGGGATCCTACTTCCCTCAATGCTAGGAGTAGCCTACTAACCTAACCTAGTCCTAGGAATTATACCCTACCCTTACCCATAGGTGCCTATAGTGCCCCAATATGGTGCTCCAACCCAAAAATGGATGCAAATTATGTATAGTTTTCCCAATGGAAAATTAGTAACAACAATGGAACCCTATCAACTAGAATCAACACAAACAACAGTCCAAATAGGAGCTCTGTATTAGAATCAAAACATAACCCCTTCTACATTGACCGAGCTAGATATGGCATGATCACTAAGACACCTCAAAATCCCACTACAAGTGTAACTAGAGGAGAAGGTTTGAAGGACAACCTATTCAACTCAATGGTGAAAAATATCACGTAATTAATGGATGTGATGATAGAGGAATTGCAAACTCTAAAAGTGAATATTGCTAGTGTCTCTAATCCCATAGGAGTGGCTTGAGACATCATAAGGTCAAATATTGATGTGGAAAATGCCACCAAGAGGGGCATTTAGCCATTGAATGTACCCAAAATCCCACCATTCATGAATCTTTCTATTCATATCCAAGAAAGAGCCACATTAAGGATATCTGCTCTCTGAAGGAGATGTATGAAAGAAGTAAGAAAGATGAGGAAGCTAAATTTGATTTGCTAGGATCCAAGATGACAACCCAATATATTGGACCAAAGCCTAGAGATTTTGGACCTAATTTTGGTCCCAAGATGTTTCACTCCCAAAGCTACAGAGGAAGACATTAGGTGGCCAAAGGTTAGAAGTGGAATGTTACATATGCGAAGAGAAGGATCATATTTCCCCAAATTATACAAACCTTAGAATGTCCATGGATTACAAGCCCCTATGTAGTATATGCAAAGGTGAAGGCCATACTACTAAAGCCTATCCCAGTCGAGCCCCTATGAAGGCCAATGGCACAAATAATCAGTCAAAGGCTCTAGAATTAGCTGCCAATTTAGTGGAATTGGATGTTGTCACAATTGCCTGTGCTAAGAAAAGAGAACCATTAGTTCCAAAAGAAAATAGTCTACCTACTAGAATTGTGAAATTTAAGCTTCAAACAGAGCCACAAAGTAGTACAATATAGGATAGTATAGTGTAGAGCATCCCAATGCTATAGAGAAATACAAAGATAGTCAAGGAAGTAGGACCAAAGGTCTAAGAGATAGAGGAGATGGATGCACCGGCAGTGGTAGAGGAAGTAGGAATGCAGTGGCTTCTTGAAGAAATAGAAAAAATGAAAGTGGGTATTGTTCCATTCCTTAATCAACTAGAGAAGCAACTAGACCCCATAAAAGAGTAGGATTTTCTCAAGGACTTGGATACATTCCATCCTAGCACATGATTCATCCTGTCTGCACTGTTGCTCTATAGATAGATGTGTTGCCAGAGCCATGTCTTCGTCTTCCTTCATTTTCAACTCTTCCTCTTCTTAAGCTACCTTTCTTTTTCTCTCCTCCTCAAATTTTCTTAATTCTTCTTTCAACCTCTCCGACTCCTCCTTTTCTTTCTTCTTCCTCTCTTCCTCTTCCTTCTTAGTCTCTTTTTTAGCTTTTTGTACTTTTGCTTTTTCTTTTTTCCTGCTTTCCTCCTCGGCCTTCTCTTGCGAATCCTTCTTCTTTGGCTTTTTGGGATTTCGTTGGCTACTTTGCATTTCTTGCTCTCCTTCCTCATCATCACTCACCGTCCTTTCACTAGAGTGTGGTTGTTGTTCATGGTGAGGAGGTGACCTCTCTGGTGTTTCTCCATCCTTTCCACCTTATTGGCTAGGCCCAATGCTTTCTCCACCAACTCTAGAGTCAACTCGATCTAGACTTAGCGGGTTTCTTCTCTTTCCCGCTGTCGTGCCACTACGCAAGCACAGTGTGAAAAAATTTAGAGTGCATCATCATCTGACTTTCTTATTAATGTAGAGAGTCAATGTGATCTGAGTCATTAGTGCTAGTGTCCATGGCATGGATAATCCAAAAATACTAGATTTTTGGACAATTTTAGCCTATTTTTGATATTATGTTTTGTAAAAATCCTAAAAAGTTAGGAAAGCTTCTAGATTAGGATGGCATGCAAAAAGCAAGTTGCTTTTTTAGCCAATTTTGGGATTTTTCATGAAAAAGAAAGATGGGCGAAATCACGCACGTCATGATCGCAATTGATAGGCAGAAAATAGCACTTTGAGCTGGAAGAAGAAGGAGTGAATTGGGAGATTCTAGAGCAAGTGTCCTAGTGCTGGTGTTTTACCCCCCTTTCAAAGCCAACGGAGCCATCAGATTTGGGTTCCAAGTAGCAAACAGGAAGCTGTTGTATTGATGCACATTTTTGGTCTACGAGGGAGCTCCAGGAGATCTAATGCTTAGAGATTGCTTCTAAGTAGTGCCAGAGAAGGGATTCTAGATTCTGTCAATACATATTGATTCGAAGCAATGCTTTGTATTTTTCATGTTTACCTCTTGTCTATTCTTTTTCTTCTCTTCCATCTCCTATCTCTACTTCCTTCTATCTCTAATCCCCGGTGGATACGACCTTTCGACAAAAACCCCTCCGACATTGGTGAACCCAATGTAAAAGGTCATCAAAAGGAAAGACAAGATGGGGGAACCTTCGAACACAATTTCCAATTATTTTTTGCAACAGCTAGTGAAGAATGTGAATATGATTATGCACGTACAACAACAACAACACGTGATGCAGGATTCTGCTCAAATAGAAACTGTTGTGATGAATGCTTTGCAAGTAGTTGAGCGTGTGATGAAGTTGTTCAATGGCAGGAATGTATGTGCATATGTACATACCTATGCTCAAAAGATGGAATTCTTAGGAATGGCTCAACTTGCATGGAGCCGGTATTTTGTTCGAATCACTGTACATGAACTGAAAGCGAGAATGCTGAATTATAAATGCAGGATGCTGACTAGGTAGCTTTCAAGAAGACACTTAGGGAAGAATTTTACATTAAAGATACCAGTTTGATTACATGCAAGACTTTTCAGGAGAGGGTTTTACAACCCAATAAGGGTCTTGTGGCTACAGAATTGTTAAAAGAATTTGAAAGTCAATTTGAGCAGTTAGATCTTGCAGAACATCAAGCTCTTGTAAGTCAGAAAATTGAATTGTTTCTATAGGCAGTTGATCATGAGCTTCAAGAGAAGCTTGATGATTTGCTAGAGGATCAGGCTACAGAGACAAGTCTTAAAACATAGTGGAGACATGTCAAGGAAGCTGTTAGTGCACTTGTGAAAAAGCATAGAAGAAGAGAAAGATTGCATGTCTCTAGCTTGCCCACTGTTACAAGCAAAACAGTTGATGTATCCAGTAAGCCATCCACTTCTATGGCTAACCCTATGGCTACATCTATTATTTTTCCCACTATTAAGGAATATGTATTAGATGAATTGGTCAAAGGCATGCGGGATCTTCAATTGAAGGTCACCAAATCGGATGAAAAAGGACAAGAGGAAAGGGGACGGGTAGCATCCCCTAAGCCAGGAAAAAGATGTATGTGGTGTGATAGTTTGCAGCATGAGAGAAAGGATTGTGTTGCCTATCAAGAGGCCTTGGCATGGCAGCTCATCTGGAAAGATGGCAAGATGGCAAGATCCATGCACAAGAAAAGGGATTGCCTCTTCCTTTGAATTTTGGAAAGGGAGGTATGTAGAAGTTGTTGGAAGACTTGGCTGTCCGAAATGCTTATGCGGTTGTACATGCTTCTACTTTTGGTCTACAGTTGGATAGAATGCATGACCAAGTGATGGTTGGTCCAAAGGCTAAAATATGGACACATGCTTTACATGCAGTTGAAAAGAGAAAATTTACTGATAGTGAAATGTCTCATGTAGGGCAAGACATTCGTGACATAACTGGTTAGGAATCATCGGTAGATGCATATTGAGTGTTTGCATATTTAGCAATGGTATAAAACACGGATGTACTTGTGGAAGAGAAACAAAAGAGAGATGAAGATAATGTAGGGACATCTAAAACAGTGACAAGAAGAAGTGTGGATCAGCCTAAAGCTACAAATTAGCCACCTCCCGAGCATGTTGTGGAAGAGGTCAGTTAGGAGCAAAAATAGGATAGCAAACAAGAGGGTAAAAAGAAGGGCAAGCAGCCAGGATATAAGTTGCAGTCTGACATCGAGACAGCCACAGATCTTAAGAAGGTTCTTGAAGAACGGATCCTAAACAGTCGAGTGGAATTCACCTTGGGAGAGGTGCTTGGCATCGCCAAGCGAGAATTTCATGATGAGATCATTGACATAATTAAGAGGAAGTGTCAATTTCTTGGTGATACCACTAGTGCATTACTGCAATTTGAATAGGAAACTGATTTTTTGGGTATTCAGGCTGAATATGAGCATGAAGTAAGTACTAGATTATCTTTGCAGGATGCTACTAATCAGTTGGACAGCATGTGGAAAAGAGAAGAAAGTGGTTGAAAATGCATTGTCTTGTAGCAGTATGCATGGTAAACTATGGCAAATGCAACAATATGGAAAAGAGACTCTAGGATTTATTTCTCGAAGTCATTACACAAGAAATCATCAGGCCAGGGCTACCACTGAAACGGTAGTGAAAATAGGGAAACGTGAAACTCCTTGTATTGCTTTGCTTGACCATGGGTCTGAGATTAATGTCATTGAGCGTGGATTGTATGAAAATGGTGCATGGCCTGTGGACACTGATCATGGTTGGTGTATGAGGGCTACAAATAATTCTTCGGGAGAGCTCTATGTTGCATGTTCTAATGTAAAAGTGACGATTGGTGATGTACAAGAAGAGCAACACTTCTTTCTGCAAGATAATTCCTCATATGCAGTGATTTTGGGACAGCCCTATATTACAGGAGTGTGTATGGAAACAAAGGTGCTTGATGATGGTTCTGCTTATGCAAGAGTCAGAAGCAACGATCGGAGGAAAGTAGTCCAATTTTTTATTGTTTGTGTTAATCAGCCTAGAAATCGAGATATTCTTCGAGAGTCTCCTTTGCCTCCAAATGCAAGGGAATTCAAAGACCTGGATTTTCATTAAGCATTGCTGTAATGCGGGGCTACAGTAGTGTTATTCAGAGGATGTACTTGCCTCTTGATGGAATGAAGTATGTATTTACTATTGGTTATTCTCAATTTACAGCAAACAGTTCATGTTAGTTTAAGCCTATGGAAGCTATGTGCAAGGCTGCATATCTATGAAACGGGCTACTAAGAAACTGAGAGCATTGGGACTGTTAGCTACAAATGAAGGCATTTTAGACATATTTTATGGGCTGAATATTAATGACACTATGGCTGAAATTTCAGCAACTATACATGTAAGAAATGAGGCTGAAAACATAGTGTTGTCAGTATGTTCTTTGGACATGTGATGTTATAGCATTGTTTGCTCAACAGGAATGATTACAATGGATTGAAGCACTTGTGGAAACAAATTATAAGACAATTGACAAAAAGGTGAAACCAATTGCTTTGATGCTTCCACCAGAAGGTGAGGGTCTGTATGAAAAAGTGTCAGGGTAGCCAAGCTTATGGGATCCTAAAGATATAGGTCATCAGTTTACATCTAAAACATTACAGGAATTGAAAGTTGGTGCAAAAGGGTTTCTTTTGCCTACTGAAAGAGACTATTTTATATAGATGTTAGCTAGGCATGGAAAGGCATTTGCATTTCAGTCAACTAAAATAGGTTGTGTGGATCCAAACATTGTCTCTCCTATGGTAATATTTACTGTGCCACATGTACCATGGAACTTGAGGCCTATTCCAGTGCCTAAATCTTACTTCCCAAAGCTAATGGATTTTCTAATGAAAAGATTTGCATGAAGATCTTGGAGCCCTCTTCAGCCCTGTACTCAAATCATTGGTTTACTGTGCCCAAAAAGAATGGGGCTTTGAGATTTATTCAAGACATGCAACCGGTCAATAAAGTGACCATAAGAAATGTGGGTGCAGGTCCTGTGGTTGATGAATTTGCAAGGCTTTTGTAGGCAGAGCAATCTATTCTTTGGGTGATCTTTACTTGTGATATGATCAATTTGAGCTTGCAGTTGAAAGCAGGGATATCACAACCATGAAGACTCCCTTGGGGTTAGTACGAATGTGTACTCTCCTGCAAGAGGCAACACACTCAATGGCACACATGACAAATGCTATGAATAGAGTACTCACGGATTTTATACCACAATTGACAATTCCCTTCTTGGATGATGTTCCAATCAAAGGGTGTGTAGTGGATGAAAACAATGAAGAGATGGATGCTCATGGGTACAAACAATTTGTTGCAAACCATATTGTGGATTGTGAGAGAATTTTGGCACATCTAGAAGAGGTGCATTTAACTCTTTCTAGACAAAATTTTGTCTTTGAAGTTGAAGAGGTTTTGATTGTTGGGCATATGTGTGGGCCCTATGGGCGAAGACCATCACCAGCAAAAATAGATGGGATTGATAGAATGCAATATGTATGCATGAATGTATCCGAGGTGCATAGATTCTTGGGAGTACGTGTGTTCTATTTGATTTGGATCCTTCACTTTGCACATGTAGCTAATGCTCTATATCGGCTCTTGAGGAAAGGTCAAAGGTTTCATTGGGAAAGGAAGCATCAGAAAGCAATGAAGAAATTGAAGCAGCTCTTGAAATCTACTCCTACATTGAGAAAGGCTAATTATGCACATGGAAAGCCTATCATTATTACTATTCATACAAGTGAGACATTGGGATGGATTGCAGCCCACATATCCATTGTCTCTTCATTTTAAGTGGGTGGTGGATTTAGTCACGATGCCTACAAGTCTTTGGAAAATGAGATATCTTGTACTTGCTCATGAAGCCTTGACTAATCAAGTAGAAGGGAGAGCTCTACATACTAAGACAACAAATGCAATGTGTACTTTTCTCTTAGAATAGATCTTTTGTCAATATGACTGCGAGGGAAAAATTACCAGTGTAGAGGTGAGCTAGATGTAGATGAAGCTCATGATTTCTTTGCACAGTTGGGGATAAAGCTTACTTTAACTTCAGCTTATAACCCTAAGGGAAATGGAAAAAGTGAAAGAGGTCATCCACCTATTGTGAAGGCATTGGCAAAATTATGTGGAGAGAAGGTGAAAGAGTAGCCATGATTTCTCCCTTATGTTTTGTGGGCTGACAGAAAAACCCATAGTGCCATTACAGGAAATATGCCTACTGAATTGATGTATGGTCAAAAACATGTCATGCCTATAGAAGACATGACACTCACATGGAGTGTGCTACCTTGGGAAGAGAAGTTGAATCGAGAGGAGCTATCGGCCTTATGCATTAGACAGTTGGAAAGAAAGTCAAAAGACATAGAGGCAACAGTTGCAAAGTTAAGGGTAGCAAGGATACAAAACAAAAAATGGTTTGACAAAAGACATAGATTGAGGCCAAGAACCATACAAGATGGGGATTGGGTACTAGTTTATAATAGCAGTTTAGACAACCAGCATAGTGCCATGCGTAAAGTTTCCAAAAGATGGTTTGGACCCTATGTGGTAAGATAAGTGTTTGATAATGCTACTTATGCATTAAATGAACTAGATAGGACAGACGTAAAACTTTTGGTAGTAGGGAAAAGAATCAAATTATTCAAGAGGCAGGAATCTACTACCTATGAGTTACCAAAATTGGAAGAAAATAGTGGCCATGATACAGGGGCTAGCCATGAAGATATGGAAGATGAAGAAGCAAAGGATATGGTTATAGAGGATGAGAAGGACTCAAAATCTGGTGACAACTAGGATTTTGGCACATACCGAAGGATGTGCAAGTTCAAAGAGGGTGAATGCCGTGCCACTACGCGGGCACAATGTGAAAAACTCTAGAATGCATTATCATCTGACTTTCTTATTGATGTAGAGAGTCAATGTGATCTCAGTTATTAGTGCTAGTGTCCGTGGCATGGATAGTCCAAAAATACTAGATTTTTGGATAATTTTAGCTTATTTTGATATTATTTATTTGTAAAAATCCTAAAAAGTTAGGAAAGCTTCTAGATTAGGATGGCATACAAAAAGTAAATTGCTTTTCAGCCAGTTTTGGGATTTTTCATGAAAAAGAAAGATGGGCGAAATCGTGCGCATCGCAATCGTAGTTGATAAGCAAAAAACAACACTTTGAACTAGAAGAAGAAGGATTGAACAGGGAGATTCTAGACTAGGTGTCCTAGTGATTTACCCCCCTTTCCAAAGCCAACGGAGCCATTAGATTTGGGTTTCAAGCAGCAAAGAGGAAGCTATTGTATTGATACACGTTTTTGGTCTACGAGGGAGCTCCAGGAGATCTAATGCTTGGAGATTGTTTCTAAGTAGTGCCAGACAAGGGATCTCAAGTTCTGTCAATACATATCGATTCGATTCATTGTGCTTTGTCTTTGACGTCTTTACCTCTTGTCTATTCTTTTTCTTCTCTTTCATCTCCTATCTTTACTTCCTTCTATCTCTGATCCACGGTGGATACGACCTTTCAACAAAAACCCCTCTGACACTACACTATCACGATGCCGCAGTTCCTACCAAAGGTTCTGAGGAACTCCACGCACTGGCTATAGTCCACTCCTTGACCAACTGCTTCCATGTACTTTTGCAGATGGCATTGTTTGACAATCTGCTTCACTGCTTCTTCCTCCATGGCAACATCCTCCAAGTTCAAGACATGCCTGCACTTGAGTTGGTTAAAGACCCTTATTTCCATGGAAAGGCCATATTTTGCATGCTCTTCTTCCGAGCCTATCATGAAGCCATGTTCACCACTAGTGCTTTTCAAAGCAATTATTTGCAAAGGAAAAAGATCACATGCTTGCAAAATTCAACTACTTAATTATAGAATTAAACTTCTCCGTCAAGCAGTCCATACATTCCAAATTTTATGACCCTTTGTCTTAACCATGAATTGCTTTTGATTTGTTTTCCTCTTTTTTTTTTAGTTTTATTCTTATTTCCACCTTACCCCCTCCCCTACGAAAATAAGAAGAATCCTTCCTAAGATTATAGGTTAAGGGGTTAAGGGAGGTCCGCACATGGTTACTATGTTTACTTTTGCATGAGCCAAGGATAAAAATTGGGGTTGTATTCCATTTGAGCATAGTGGTCCATGTTGCAAGGTCGGATACCTACATGTGGGATGTAAGTGAGGACATCGAGCAGGAAACTACCAGAGTCAACTCTACGAGCAATATGGAGCTCCTCTTCTGTGAGGATTCGATCTAAATAGGGATGCCCTCTGCTATGGTCCTCAAGGGGTCGATTACGAATGATGGTCAACACCCTATAGGAATTTGGTGCTACATATATCAGGGTCATACTCCAAGGTTTTGATCGCACGTCTATATTTAGCGTTTGTCATGACTTGGCATCCTTCTAGTTCCCATTGAAGTCAATGAGCATACCATTTGCATAAGAAAGAGGATTCATTGTCAGCAAGCTGCTTCAACTTCTCAATTTCCCGGTCCGGGGCAACCAAGGACTTTGCTCTTGTCATAAGATGTGATAAGGCATTGTCTACGTGCTTGTTCAATGGAAAGCTCGGTGGCAATGAATTCCTCAACTGCCTGGGAAGCTTTGACAAATACGAATTCAAATTCCTCCTATGAGCAAGGTAGCATTCACACTTCTGTTGTTGCTAAAGGCTTGTCCAAAAGACCTAAGTCCAGTCGACCGTAACTTTTAGCAAGCATGGTAAATGTGGCATCCAAGCATCTGAGGCAAGCAACCAAGTCGTCGCATGTATTCTTAGCTAAGTCTGCGGCCAAGGTTAGAATGGATCTCTGCTCTAGTAAGAGGGTCTAAGGTCAGCAAGTGGCTATTTGGTTGGGGTTGATAGTTCAACGGCAGCGGATGGAGCTCTGGTTGCGATTCTGGCTAGGGTTGTGACCTTGATGCACTAGGCATGGCTAGTGTGGTGCATGGCACACTACTAGATGCTTGGCCAATAGTTGGGGTACTAGCAGGGCAAGGTTGAGGCGGTTTAGGAGTAGCAGGCTACACTTGTTGAATCTTGATGGGTTTAGGTTTTGGAATGGCAATAGGCCCTGCAGCCAAAGGCTTTTGTGGCATTGATGTTTGATTCGTAGTGATGCTTCATGTGGTCAAGCTTAAGGGTGGCCTTTGAGTAGTGTCCTTGGCCATCTTGGCTTTAGGTCCCAAATCCAGATATTACCCTCGTAATAGCCTTGCACTTGCAATAAGGTCTTGGGGACCCATGGTGGTTTGACCATTTGTCAATACCTGTAGTTTCTTCTAGGCTTCCTAGGTTTCGAGGAAAGGTTCCTAGCCTTGCGAGCCCATGGTTGGGTGCTCCTAGGTGGTGGTCTTGGATGTTTTGGTACCCATTTGAGCTGGTGTTCAAGGGTTTTAGCTTTATGGTTAGATTTTTGCTGGTGCTGAGGTTTGGTGGGTGGTGACGAATCATGACCCCCCTCCTTAGGATTGATGGTTGGTTTCTCTAACGATAGCTTTGCGGATTGTGATGGAGTTGTGCAGCCCCCCTTGTTGCTGAAGGCTATGGCGATTTTTTACATTGCCAATGGCCAAGTGAATAAGCTATGACTAGTAGTCAACATTAGAGTGGGCTTGCTTCTTAAAGGTTCATCCTAACAGCAATTCTATCCCTACATCTTTCGTATTTGGCAACACATAAAAGATCATGGGCAAGCTTTCAGACTCGATAGAGATTGCAACTTTGCACTTTCCTAGAAGTGCATATGATCAGCCTCCCAAATGGGCTAAGTTTGGCATTAGTGGGCTGTAACTATGGTTTGCTAATTTGAATCCAATGATTGTGAGTCAAGATATTAAAGTCAATGCCCTCATCGATCAATGCATCAATGGCATATGTGGGTTGTAATGATCATGCACAGGTAAGCTAGAGCTACGGCTTCCTCATCCTCATCTTCAATCTCCGTAATGGTGGCTACTCGTACATTGATGGGGACTTCTAGCATTAGCACTTCATGTAGTGGATGTGTGGGAGGGTAGTACTTCTTTACGCGGCTACCATTAAAGAAGCCTATGCCCTCACCTTCCAGGGTTTTGAGTTCTACATTACTGATTCGGCTTATGGTGCGAACTTTAAAAGGTCCTAACCCCCTAAACTTCATTTTCTACTTATGTCCCTCGACCGAGTACAACAATACTAAGTCACCCTATTTGAAATCTCACTACTTGATGTACTTGTCAAACCAATTCTTGCATTGTGCCTTTTCGCAAATCAGCATATGGATGGCTAGAATTCAAGTTTTTTATAAGCATTCTAGCTCAACTAGACATTTTTTCCATGCTTCCTTTCCCTCCCATCTCCTTTGAATAGCGATTCTCAAGCTAGGAACGAAGAATTCTATAGGTAGAATTGCCTCAGTTCCGTAGGTCAATCTGAAGGGAGTCTGTCCCACAACTATTTTATAGGCTTTTCGATAGGCCCCATAAGGCTTCCATTAGCTTGTTATCCTAGTCGTTGCGCAAAGCAAAGACCACCTTGGTCAATATGTTTACCAAAATCTTATTTATTGATTCCACCTGGCCGTTCACTTGAGGGTAGAAGGGTGAGGATTTTCAATGGATGATCAAGAAGGTGGGCAGTAGATTAGCAATCATCTCATTGATGAAGTGTGTACCTTGATCACTGACATGTTCGATGGGGCAGTCAAATCGAGAGATTACCTGCTCCCATAAGAACTTAGCAATGGTTCGTGCGTCATTCTTCCTAGTGTATCGGGCTTCTGCCCTCTTTGTGAGATAATTAGTAGCAACGATTATATACTTGTCTTGCAAATATTGAGCCGTGGGACTTATAGGCCCAATGAAGTCAATCCCCCATTTCTTGAATGGCTGTCTTGCAATGATGGGGCTTAGCTCCATTTTGTCCTTGCAAACTGGCACCTTGGTCCATTGTTTTGGCACTCGTCACATTGTTTCATGAATCGTGCCGCATCTCGAAAAAGTGTAGGACACCACAGTTGAGATTGCAATACCTTGCGGGTTGTCGTATCTCTGCTAAAGTGTCCTCCTGCAATTTCATCGTGCACCTCAACTAGTACGTCATGCATTCCGTGCACACACACTCATCTCCATAGCAATCCGTCTTGCGCTAGCCGATAGAGTTGGCCTACTATTAACTAATAGGGTTGGATTTTGAGAATGAGTTGCCTCAGTCAGGGCCTTTTCTATGGGTCAGCCAGGTAGTTTGTGCTCAAGCACTTGGATTATATTGTCTGCCCACCAGTATGGCACCAAGTCGGCTCCAAACAAATCTCTTTTGCTAGATAGGGTAAATAGATGTGCATATGGCAATTCGTTTCCAATGCCATGTCTAGCAGCTTCTCCCGTGGTTTTCGATGCCGAAAGAAATTGTGGCATGTTGGCTTATTTCTTCCATGTATTTCTGCAGGTTGCATTGCTCAATGATCTGCCTCACAGCCCGTTCTTTGATGGCCACGTCTTCTAGATTGAAGACATGCCGAAACTTAAACTAGTTAAAGGAACGTGTTTCCATTGAAAGGCCATATTTTGCCTATTCTTTTGAAAAATGCAATTTTCTAGTCTTTTCTTGACCTACCATGATGGGCACCTATCATGAAGCCATATTCACCATTAGTGTTTTTCAAAATAATTACAAGCAAAAGGGAACGACTACATGCTTGCTAAACTTAAATGCTTGAGTGCAGAAGTAGACTTTTCCTCCAAGTAGTCTATTGATTTCAAATTTTATTGAAATTTTCCTTAATCACAAGTTGTTTCATCATACCATTGAGGTTTCCAATGTGTGCTTTCCCTTTATTGTTTTCCTTATGTGTTTGGTTTGATTCACCTTACCCCCTCCCCTGTCTAAAATGAGGAGAATCCTTCCTAGGATTCAAGGGTTAGAGGATGGAGGGCCATCAACACATAATCTAGTGTTTTACTTTCGCATAGGCCAAGCATAGAAGTTCAAATTTGATGGTCAACAAAGAAAATAAAGGGCATAGTAGAAGATAATGCCGAAATTTCTTTACACCAAACACCATGGCTAATCCCTCTCATTCGCTTGTGGAGTAATTCATTTCTATATCTGTGAGTTGTTTGCTAGCAAAGCTCACTGGATAGTCTAGATTGTGGTCACCAAGCTGGCACAACACAGCTCCTACTGCGAATTTCAAAGTGTCAATATGAACATGAAAGGTTATGTTCCAGTCTGGGGCCTTCTTCAATTCCTTGTATGCGTGCTAGCATTCCTTGGTCCATTCAAATATTATCAGTAGCTTGTACAAGGGTCTAGCAATCAATGCATAGTTTAGCACAAACCATCGATAGTACACCCTTTATGGCCTAGGAAGCACTAAACTCCCTTGTAATAGATTGGGGGTGGAGGATCAACAATAACCCTAACTTTTGAGAAGTCAGTGGCAATGCTATTCTTGGATACCACGTGCCCTAGGATGCATCCATGCTTTATCTATAATTGGCACTTTAAGGGATTCAATGAGAGACGATATAGTCTACATCGTTCAAAGACTGCTCAAAATTTGTCTAAGTGTTCCTTCTAGGTGGAGTGAACACACAAGTCATCAACAAAGACCTCTAACTCTTTCCTAAGCATGTCCTTGAATATTGCACACATGAGCCTCTAAAAAGTAATAAGTGCGTTAGTCAACCCGAAGGGCATGACTATGCAGGCAAAGATACCCTAATCAGTGGCAAAGGTGGTCTTGTACCTATCGTCAGGGTGCACTTGCACAAGATTGTATCCTGAGAAGCCATCCAGAAAACTATAGACCTCTTTGCTTGTGACTCTCTCAAGCATGTGCTCAATGTATGGCAATGGATAATTGTCCCTCTTGGTAGTAGCATTTACCTTCTTATAGTTGATGCACACTCTGATCTTTCCATCCTTCTTCAGTACGATCACTATGGGCAAGACCCAGTCTGTGTGCTCAATATCATAAATGAATCTTGCCCTTAACAGCTTGTCAATTTCTTCCTTGATAGTGTGAGCATGCTTGGGATTCATAGGGTACGATTTCTGCTTGATCAATGTTGTGTTGGGGGTCATGGGGATATTATGAGTTGTAATACTCAGATCTACCCCTTTCAGCTCATCAAGGGACCAAGAAAAGGCATCCATGTACTCTCACAAGAGAGCAATGAGACTTGCTTCCTCTTCCTCAGTCAAGTCATCGACAATAAAGACAGGTCAGGATGTCTCCCCTTCCTTAGTTAGATTAACCTCCTTGACTTTGGATGGTCCTTCTATTAGTTTGTTGGCTTGCCCTTGTCGTTTGGCTCCTAGCAAGATCACTACCCTATTTCCTTTCTTAAACTTAGTAAATTTCTTTGGCAGGTCTTGTGGTTTCATTTTCTCTTCAGCTTGCGTATCCCTAGGCTGCTTGTGTTGTTCTTCCTTCAACCTTTGGCGCCTCAGGCGGACTGGTAGGTCCCCTTTGGTGCGTCTGGTCTTAGGTGGTTGTGGTACCTCAGGATCACTATCTAACTCAGAATCAAACTCTCCGTCTTTGCTAGAAGAGGAAGTCTCGCGCATGGTGGTCGTAGTTCAGACAATGACTATGTCCTAAGCACTTGCAAAGAGCTTGGCTGGGCAAGGCTTTCTTGTTCATAATCTATTGCCCCTATGTGCTCCAGGTTTGATCACAATCATGACCCTTCCCTCAGTGTCATGTTCTACCGTACCCATCTCTCCTTCGCTTCCATCACTGAAGGAACATCAATCCTCGTATTCATCGCTAGAACCATCCTCCTCGATGATTGCTTGTCATCTCTCCTAGGTCTTAATATGGCTTTTCCTTCTTTTCAGTAACTAAGGCCTAATTTTACATTAAGTTTAAGTTGTGCACCTTGGTCCATCACCGCTTAGGTTTGTCCAAGAGATATTGGAGAGGTTTGAGGTTAGCGATTAGATTGCCAGCTAGCTTGTTTGTCAGATATTCTAGGATCTCCAGGAGTTCCCGCTCGTTACTTGGGATTTGGAATTTGACGGGGTTGGATCATATATTCAAGCTCTTGGCCATCATGTAGATTGGCACTTAGGGTGCATCTCTAGGCTTATCAGCTGTGTTAGTAGCTTGCTCGTACTCCTCACTATCCGAGAATGGCAAATCTATCATGGTGAGCATGTGCATCCAATCTTGCTCATCTTCGGGACAGGGGATATATTTAGTCAGTGGCCCGCAAGATTTTCTAATCTACACATCACCCTTCAGCATGGTGGAGATGGCATCCAAGTTGACTGATGTGATCTTTCATGTATCCATCTCTACTCTTACTACCTCTATTCAATTACCTAAGAAGATTAGACCATTAACCTAGTCTTCTATGGCCCATGCATTGTGCATCTAGGGCCGTTCTAACAAGATGTCATAGTCCACTCCCTTCATGACTATAAAGTCAATCGAGATTTGGATTCCTGCGATCTTCAATGGACCAGTTCTTTAATACTCCAAATGGTCGCACTTTCATTCCATTGGCTACGGTGACATTGAACCTAGCATTCTCAATAGGTGGGTTACCCTCCCAAGCCTGGAGTACTGCACGGCTCAGCACACTAACTCCTACTCCTATGTTTATAATTCCCTTTCTTGTGGTGTCTCCTAGAGCTAGGACTGGTAAGACTGCATGCATTTTGGTGCCTTTCCAAAAAGCATTGATGTGCAAGGATTTTGGCACTGAGTGCAGCATCAGACTCGGTATTTGTGTTTCTATGTTGTGCTCATGCAAGTCAGCAGTAATCTCCTCTGTCGACCCCTCAACCCACTACTTCAGCTCTTGTCACAACGTTGGATGCTGCCAAAGTAGCTCTCCTAGGCTTAGAGTCATCGGGGTGGTCACTAGCATGGTGAGGAGATTGTTAGTTGTTTGCCTCTCTCCTAACTCTGCATTTCTTGGCCAATGGCCCTGACTAGTTTGCTAGCTCGTAGCGCGTAGGCTCTATTTAAGCGGCACTGCTTGTGGTATAGCCATGTTCCTCGACTTTGGTCATGGAGGCAAGACTGGTGTGCTTATACTTGAGAGATCATCTATCTCATCTTACAATATATGGGCTCAACATCCTTTAGGTGCTCTTGGGCTTCTTTTACCCACTCCTTGACCTTTTTGATGGCCTCAAGTTGGCACTTCAGGTTGGGATACTCCTCCTCAACCTTTGCACTCCCCTTCTCAACCATCTTTGGCGTTAACATTTTTTCCTCTATGTCTATCGCCTTTTTTTTGGCAAGCAATGTCATGGCATTCTTAATTTTTAGCGTGACCTTTGCATCAGCTTTCTTTCTCCTTCGACTAGACTTTTCTTTCCAATTGAGACTGCATATAAGTTTCTAAGCCCTGGTAATGCCAGCTTGCTTTGTCTGTGCACAGGACATGACATGCAACGAGATGGGTGTGGCCTCCCTGTCGAGTGTCTCGACATCGAACAACCCCAATGGGATAGATATGGTACAATTACTGAGCTAGGGGATGGTCTTTGGCTAGGGAAATCTGCAAAGAGATGAGTGATTCCACACTTAGTGCATCTAAGATCGGCCTTATCACGATTTGCTTACTCCCATTTAGGGCATTGTAAGGAGATGTGTCGTGGGTGACCACAAGTTCTTGGGTCTACCCTCCAAAGCCTCTGCTTCCACCTCTACCTAATGCCATCAGTGGTACATGTCGGTAATCCATAAGGATTGCATTGCCCTCTTCATCATACAAGACGTAAGGGTGCACGTAAGGCTCTTCGTCATTCGGCTCCTCCACATAGTGGATTACTAGAGCATTGCTCGATGGATGGGTTACGTATTGTGAAGGTGGTCTAGGTATGCATGTGGGGTTTATGTCCATCCTAGGAATGGCCGGTTTGCCATCGTTGGTGCTGGGAGAGCCAATGGGGCTCCCTTTCTGAAGAATTTTTGTGGCCTATTCGCTAGGTAAGGCTGTCTATATGGTTGCAAGTATGGGAGCCTCCTCAGTAGCCTGTAATGCAGGGTATCATGGAACCTACTGCAATTCGCACAAGGTCGAGAGCTTAGGTCCTGACACTCAATTGGTAGGTGGTTTTTGCCACAATACACACATTGGACGTGAGGGCATGTTGGTCATCTCATCATCTCTTGTAATTTAGCTAGCTCCATCTTCATCTCCGCTAGTTCCTAACTTGGATCAGTGTCCTTTCCTTTATCCTAAGTACTTGGGCATGATCTTTTGCTTGACATTGAAGCTCTCTCAGAGTTTCTAGTGTTAGTCTCCTCTCAAGCCAGGGGCTCCTAGAGCTTCTCTCTTTGAGCTAGTCATCCACTCTAATTGCCTTGTCAAAGACCCTAGCTAATAGCATGTCTCATTGTTGCAAGCTTGAATTGCATGCCAAGGCCTTGTAGAGTTCCTCACTTTGCATCACATTGATGAAGACTGTGGAGACTACTTTTTTGGTGGATCGCTCGCCAGTAATACCATATGAGAGAATTTGAGAATCTCCCAAGTTCCACTTTTAAATAAGGAGTAAAGATTTGACTAAGTGGCTAAATCTTAACCCCATATTTGAGAGTGGGACTTGGGGGAATTGATTATATAGTATCTAGGGAAACTTTCACCTTCAAGGGGATAAGATTTGACCATGTTTCCAAATATTAATCACATTAGGAATTCCCAAACTTTATGAAAATTCCCAAATTCCTGAATATGTGGTTTAGTTGAGATTCTCTTGAAGAGACTCCGCAAATGGGTGATGTAGTCTCTGATATCCTCCTTGTCTTTTTGCTTAACATCCATCAGTTGCACTAAAAGGTTATCAGAGTACCTGGGCTCACAGAATCTCTTAATGAAGAGACTCTTGAGGTTTTTGAAGTTAGCTCGCTCAGCAACGTCCAAACTTGTGTACCAGGTCCTACCCTTATTTCCTAAGCATAGACCAAAAGTATGCGAGTGCTAAGTAAGATCAGTGAGGTCGTTGGCCTCACAAACTTACTCGAACTACTCTACAAAGATGTATCAATCATTGTTTGGTTGGTACTTGTCTAACTGTTTAGCCACGACTGGGATTCTCGATTGGCTCTTAAAGCCTTGGTTAGCTCCTAATCTTGCAAGCATCGAGGTTGCTAGTGCAGCAGCACTCTACTCTGATCTGATGACGAGTTGTCTAGCAGTCACTTCGTAATAAGCTTGCTTGACGTGAGATCGCCTTCTAGCACTCTTTTGCTCTCGACGTCAGGTCCTGTCCTATTTCTACATCCTAGGGATAGCACTTGCTTAATCTCATGCATTTCTATATTCTAACATAGGCTCCTTATTGTAGGCCTCTATGCTCTGCAAGGCCTTTTTTGCTAGCTTCGTCTCCTCTTCGAGGTTAGCTATGATTTCATCAAATGGCCTACCATGGTCGTCCGTCCGGCTACTGATCGTAATTGGTGACTAGTTTGCTGGCATAAAATCACCTAGATGAAGCTCTTTCACTATGTCTGTGGTTAGTTCTTGTCTCTGCCATATCTGTGGTCTCGTGATCCACCAAGTTGTTGATGAGATTGATCAAGTCGAGTAGATCCACTCCTCCAATGGGGTCGGCAGTCCTTGCTGCATCTAACTCCTATGTTGCGTCATTGCTTGGTCCTATACTTGGGGTTCTCGATCACCCGAGACCCGCCAACTATATTTTTAGGGTCTTCTCCTACTGGTGGGTTCATTCTAATTGTTAGTTCTGAGTGACTTCCTTATTATTTACAAAAAATCCTCAATTTACACTCACTCGGTGTGTGTGCGTGTTCTCTTCCATGCACCGTGCGAAATCAAGCTTTCAACTTTTCTTAAGTTCACTTCAAGGGCTAGAAAACAACGTGGGTGTGAATACAAAGTGACAATTGCAGCTCTTGCACTCTCGTCTACATACTTGGCCTAATAGGGCTTTAGGCTTGATTTTTGGCCATTCTTGTTGGTGATCAGGGTCACTAATGCATCGTTCAGCTCATTCAAGGTCAAATTGGGGTCTATTGGCTAGCCTACGACTCTAAGCGTGTCGAATACGTTGACATGAGTGTCATGACTGTTCGTGGCTGTCCAACTACGATTTCTAGGGTTATATTTTTATGTAAAGATTTTGGTGAATTTCCCTTTTGCAAGTTGTACTCTCCATCATCTCGAACATGCAAAATTTGTCGATTTTGATGTGTCAAAATCTAGTCAGATTCTACAATGTCCGATTCTAGGAATTCAACATCCGATTTGATAGGTGTCTAATTTTAGTTGTTCGATTTACTCTATCCAATTTGGAGTGTCTGATTTTGAATGGTCCAATTTTTGTGTCTGATTATGGGATATCGGATTTTCGAAATTGGACAGGGTATGTTCGATCAGACAAGATGGGTTGGTCCGATTTGAGTGTTTCTAATTGCCAAAATCGAACAGGGTAGTCTGAGCATTCACTTTCCAAAATTGAACAAGGTCACAGGTCTAAGTGTTTGATCCTCAAGATCGAATATGTGGTAGTGGTTCAATTGTTGGCTGTTCAATTCTTGGAATTGGACGAGTGTAGGGTGTCCGAGCATCCGATTCTGGGAGTCGGGGACAGTGATAAGTGGTCTGATTCCATCAGTCGAGTGGTCGAAATGGCAAAAAATCAAATCAACGACATGATTATGAGCAAGCTAGCAGTCGAGGACTTCCAGAATGCAACTATGAACACAAGGCAAGGTTTGTATATACCTAGAATTTGCTAACAACACTAGTGGGAGTCGATTGATTCGTAGGAAACCCTGGCTATCTAAGCTCTCTCTCTCTCTCTCTCTCTCTCTCTCTCTCTCTCTCTCTCTCAAGCAATGCCACAAGTGAAAATGAGATCTCTGTTTGCTTCTCAAGGTCTTAAACCCTTGCTAAACTCAACCTTAATCTTCCCCATCACTCCCCGTGCCACTCTAACACCTTTAAGCACTCTTTTTTTCCATTTTTTCCTTGTTTAGGTCTATTTCACAGTAGCAACCCTAAAGCTTCCCGCTTCAATTTCTCAATCCTATCCTACTCTAAATGCAACAAAAATCAAAAGCAAAATACTAAAATGATTTCTTCTACTTGCCTAATCATCAAAAAACCAAAATACTTACTTGTTGCAAAGATTAAAAACCAAAAACCTCATGCCTATCTCAACCTCTGGTTCAGGGATAAAACCCTTACTTCATCACTCGATTTGAGATATGCAAGTGCTCAAGCTTGAATCCATTGGTCATGGCAATGAAACCAAAATGTAGAGGTGACCAAGCTCATGCTCAATCAACAAGACCCACGGACCGCTTATTATTTCAAGCATTTCACGGGAACACCTATGGTTATCTCTCAACTAGTCAATACACCTTCAATATTACCGAGGTGTAGTGAGCTTACCTCAATGTCCGAATGAGTTGCCTCCTCCCTCAAGCATATCGATAGCTCCACAATTTGAGATGCAAGCTCAAGCATCCTCAAGCCTCCACCTCCAAGCTCCATCCTCCATAGCCCACACAAGATAAGAGAAGAGAAGAGAAGAGAAGAAGAGAGGAGATGATGGAGAGCTTCACCTCCAAGATCCCTCACCCTCACACACTCACTCCCTCACACTCTCACACTCCCTCTCTCAAGCACACACAAGCAAGCAAGAAGGAGAAGAGAAGAAGATGAGTCCACTCTCTCATTGAGATATGCAAAAAATAGAAACCAAAGGAGTTAATAGAGACCAAAACCGATGCACAGTCAAGAAAAGCAAAAAAACAAGAGTAGATTGATTGGAATGACTAAGCAACTTAAAGTAGCGGTGAGCGAACATGGATTAGGCAAAGAAGAGGCAACTTCAAAATAGCCAATATTTACATCTCAAAAAGATTATTTATAAATTGAATTAATAAAATATATTTAATTCAAGGAAAAATCATAGATACAAGAATTTCTAAATAAGCCTTTAACACATGTGATATAGAGAGTATACATAAAGTAAGCCCTATGAGCAACTCCCATCCTTTGATTCATGATTTCTCATTAGTTAAGAATAACAAGCCAAGATGAAGGATGGGAGTAAGCCCCAAGAGCAACTCCCATCCTCTAATACATGGATTCTCATTAGTTAAGAATAACATGCCAAGATGGAGAATAAGTGAATCATACACATCTTTGAGTACTTGCACATTTAGTCCAATGAGTATCAAAGGTCACAAAGTAGAGCTAGGGAAAAGATACCATGAAGTTCTAGAAGATGCCAAAGCTACTTCAAAAGCTACTAGAAACTTGGCAAGGTGACTAATAGACTTTACAAGATGACTCGAATGAGACAAAGATACAACAAGACAAGAATAATTGCTTAGCAAATGGATAAATAAATATAGAGCTAGGGATGAACCCTACATCTTTCTTGGAAATTTTAAGCAAGTCTATGAGGCTAAAAACCTATAGGCTATGGACAAGAAAGCATGTGCCTTTGGATTGTGTCTTGATGAGAAAGGAGAAACATGATTCATGAGTCTAGACATTATAGAGAGAAATTTTTGATCTAGTCAAGGACCTAGTTGTTGATTTTAGGATGTATTAAGAGATTTACAAAACCAAGTATGCCATAGAGTAAAATAAACATATATACAAAGCTGGGAAAAAATACCTTGGGGAAAAAAGAGCCCCAATGGATCAAAGTGTATCCAAACACATTACTATCAAAAAATGATAACAAATCCCCTTTGGAGTAATACAATGGACAAGAGCTAGCACTCGTATATAGGCAAGTGCCAAGCCCAACGAATAGGATCAACTTACAAAGGGGATTAAGCCCAAAACTTGCAAAAATCTTCAAACTTCTCGCGAGAAAAAGCTTGAGTGAAAAAATCCACAAGGTCTTGTGCCACTACTCTCTCCTATAAAGAGTCTCTCTCGCGCACATAATAATAATGTACCTCAATGTAACTAGTAAAAGTAAATAGTGGTAGCAAAAGTTCATTGGAGACCCAAATTAGCCAAAAGACATATGAGCTAAACACACTTAAACCTATAGCTATGAAAGTTGCAATGTACCCATCTTTAAACTAGAGGTATTCCATAGTGGGCTACTTTTTACTCAACCATTACCACAATATGCGTGAGTTGGTAAGCATGAAGCAAAGCACTTGCAAACATACACATGTCATAACTAGCCCAATTGTAATCTAAAAAAGCATATAAATTTAGTGATAACAATCTCCCTTAAGATAAAACAATCTAAAGTGCAAAGTACAACTCAAGCAACAAAAGGCACTTTGTTGTCTATCAATGCTTGGGGATTAGGCTATGCATAAACTTGCTCATCTATGAGAATAAAAAGTAGATGTCATGTCTCCTAATGCATACATAAATCAAGCATCCAACATTTTGATAGAGATACATAGAAGGAGTCCTCCAAAATTATGAAGGCTTAGCTTGAAACATGTCTCAATCCAAGTAATAATGAGGTTTTTGTCCTTGGACCAAATCTCTACAATGTCTCGATAAGCTTTGTTTGGTGTACAAAGCAATACCTGCATCATACAATATGCTTTGTTTGGTGTACGAAGCAATACCCCCATCACACCACTTGAACTAAATGCCTAAACAATGATGCAAAAGGTCCAAATCTAACAATTTCACAGCCAAATTTTAACTGCAAAATCATTTGATGACTTCCCTATTCAAACATAAACCTCAGCTTTCCTTTTATCGTTCTTAACAAAACCACATGGCTAGAGAACACATACTTTACTTTCTCATGCAAATCACCATTCAAAAATACATCTTTGATATCCAACTGACATGCATTTCAATCATTATGAGCTGTTTTCACCCCACAATGTCTAGAAGCGAAGCGCCCCATGGTATATACATGTACTTTGAGTACATTGTAATCAAAAGAATGTCGGTATCCTGACTACTGCCCCAGCTTCCATGCCATAATGTACACCCACTCTCTTTGCATCATGGCCTAGGGCAAGCCTGTGAAGCACCTTCACCACTGCTACATCTGCAGGGATACCCCCCAATATGTGGACCACAATGTCATTTACCTTTCTCCACTCCTGATGCCAGGATCAAGACCCAGGCTTTTGCTCTTCTAGCATGGTACAACACAAACATGATCCCCCCTGCCATGGCTACCAATTCTATCAAATTCCTCTATATTGGCACAGCCATTGCACAGCTGTTTTTAGGAACTCTCTTTCTGGTATCTCCAGACATCCATGACGACAATAATGACAAAGACAGGCACAGCAGTATGTGAGGACCAATGAGTGTATGAACAGAAGTGGAACAGGGTCCACAGAGGGGGTGGAGACAATGCCCCATTCCATAAACTGACCAGAGGGGTGGAGACAATACCCCATCCCATAACTGACATAGTTTCAACATGCTGGAAAGCACCAAAGCACAGACAAATCCATGGTTCCTGCTGTCCTGGCAGTTTCAACATGCTGGAAAGCACCAAAGCAGAGACAAATCCATGCTTCCTGCTGTCCTGGCCTTCCTTGCCCTGCTTTCTCAAGGGCAAGGGAAATTTCAGTCCACTGATGCCCACAGTGCTGCAACTGCATGGCAATGTAGCCTTCACACGCAAGATCCCCTCCTTCAAGCCCTACCGCACACACACACAGCGTATGGAGAACCAGTAATCATGTATCACTCTTATTTGACTATCCAATGATCACAAGTCTTGGGCTAATGTATGATTTAATGTTTATGCACAAGGAAATTTTGAGCTAATACAAGAGCACCAAATATAGGTAAATAACTGTGTTGGATCAAAGGCAATTATTGTTCAAGAACAACAAAATAAAAAGACAAAAGCAACAGTGGATACTCTACAAACAACTCTAATTGGTGAAGTAGCATTTGATGACGTGCATGATATACATGTTAATAAGCTCCATAGTATAGAATCATGCAAGCTTTACAACAATAGGTTCATAGCTCTTGATGAAGTAAACAAGTGAAATAGATGCCTTGTGACAACCTAATGAAGTAACAGCATATCCAAGAATGTCATTATTTCATCTTAGACAGCTAGACATAAATGTGGAGACAAATTTTGTAAGTAACATGGGCTGACTGACTCAAAAGCACTTCGAATTTAAATGGCATCATTAAGAGGCCCTCATAATGGCTACCTGCAGTTCCATGCAGAGCACGCTATTAGAACTTAAAAGCCTTCATAGGACTGGTCCCACTGTCCACAGATACATATGGTACAAAAGTGCACATGCACACTTACAAGGTTGGGGGACCAAACATACTGTCTCAAAGACAAACCACCATTTACGGCATTTATCATTCATAACTTTTGCCACCATGGGTTACAAGATGAGATCATGGTTGGTGCAATATACATATTCACTGAGCAATCAGGTCAATATACAAGCAGCTCTGATACAGCCATTGTACTAAAGTCCGTATTTTGAAGTTTCAAGTGTTGACATGGATATTCACTAATTGATGGGTGCCAGAAAATATTAGTTACCAGTGCTCTCTTACTGGCAGCCTGATTCATATGCAACAGATCCCAGAAGTTCTGGACCATTCAGCCTTGGGTTGTTCTCAAAACTACATGGGCAAAGAGCAAAACAAAATCTTTATTAGGTAGCAAAAAGAAAAAAGCTCTACTCATAAGAAACTTACATTACAAGGTTTGATAACAACTTCTAATACTGCCGAAAAAACAAAAAGCATTTTAAGGTGTATCCACAACAATATATAGCAAAAAGATAGGGTCGCTCTATAACTAGATATACAGCAGTGCACCTTGAAAATTGCCCTAATAAAGACAACATAATACGCAAAAGCCTTTTGATACTTCAAGAAAGACGAAACATAGTATGTGAATGCAGACTTTGATGCTTTTAAAAAGACCAAAATTTAAAAGGCAAGAAACTAAGTACTTCAACCAGACTCTCTACTCTTAAAGCGTCCACTTTGCATCTAAAACAGATTCACCTTTTCATAGGGAAGTGCTCAAATGGTCCTGCAACAGGTATGGTTCCACAGAGATCATTGGATGAGACGTCCCTGTACGATTTGCATAATTTATCAAAGGAGGCCCCAATGCACAGGGAAAAGTCTTAAGAGAATCATCTTACACAAAACCTACAGCTAACTTACATCACTTTCAGACTCTTAATGGTAGTTAATGCCCGTGGAATTCGCCCTGTCAATTGATTGTTATTGAGACGCCTGCACCACATAGACACAGAACTTAACCTTGAATCCAAATGATCAACATAACACGTTCATCACACAGTAACTAGAAGACCTCTGCCTTGTTAACCAAATTAGTCACAAAGTAGCAAGAAGAAGCCTCCAAATTCTAACAAGCAACTCAAGAAGATGCAATAAAAAGTAATCTCAGGTTCATTCACCAGACAACTTTCCATATTTCCACAGACAAACACAATGTCATTCCTATAGTGGTGTGATACCTTGCAAGTAGATAGAATAATTCAATAATAAAGATATCCTCAGTTACGCCTTATTAACTAGAAGTAACAAGAGAAAGACGGTGAGAGAGAAAGAGAGAGGGAGAGACTCACAGGAAAATAAGAGACTTCAAATTTCCTAATGATTCTGGAATCTGTCCTGTGAAATTGTTGTTGTAAAGATCCAGGCTGACGAGATTCTTAAGCTTACCCAACTCTTCAGGTATTTTGCCTGTAATCTTGTTCTTGTATAACTCTCTGTCATCCACACACACATCTTCAGACAAAGATCCCACAGAAGGACGGGTGGAGATAGTAGCTGTTACCAACAATCAAATACATACAGATACTGTAAATGTTGAAGATTTCCCAGCTCAGGAACAAGGTGCCCTGATAGATTTGAGTTTCCCAGGTCACTGCAAAGCCAACATGTGTTAGAGAGCCCAAATGTTCAACAACAACCACACGTTAGCAGAATTATAAATCTGTTATCACTTTTGATACATGAATTCCGGTATTACAAACAATACACAATAGATGAAAAGATTGCTTACACTCGCGTCACCGCATTATCTTGGTTGCAAGTGACATGGAACCATGTGCAGGGATTCACAAGTGTTGGGTCCCAGCTCTGCAACACATTGTCTGGATCGGACAGGCTTCTCCTAAAAGCATGAAGAGCATCACCTGTGCAAACACAATCATCTCCCTGTTTTAGGCATCAACCTCACTAGAACCACACAAAGCAGGCACTGAGACTGAAATACAGGGACACTTTCTGTGGTCACGGAGGAGAACAAAGACAAGAAATCTGTGTGCCCTCAGGAACTGGACAGTGACTCCTCTTTAGGCTCATACATTTCACATAAAAATGAAAAACAGAAAACACAGCCTGCATATGAGGCACGCCATTAAAGACTAGGCATTCTGTGCCAAAACCACACAAAGTACGGCATCATGAAAACAGAGTGCGCTTCGGACCCTAAGCCATGATCATATCCCATTGTTTGTTCTACAACACATCCCATCTCTAGTCATACAAAGCATTAAAGATGATCATATCCCATCTTTTGTAATGGAGCACAAAACTACACATGATCGCAACGCCTACCCAAAAGACGCTAGAATGAGCACACGTACCTTCTGAATTTGAGGACGCGAAAGGGGCTACTAAGAGGGCAATCAACAGCCCAAACAGAGCAATCCTCTTCGTCTCCATCAGTCGCCCAAATGCCAATTTGTGGTCAAAATCCCTCGTTTCACAGATGGGTGCAGAGCTTACACAGCGCTTGAACCCTCTGGTTTCACCCTTTCAGCTGCTTATGAGATGATGATGCTCTGTTCTGATGATGCCCTGTTTCCACCCCTTTTCTTCTCTGATGAGAGAAGCTCCGGACTCAGGAAACTGCCCTGTTCTTTCCTTGTAGCTCGTTTTAGATGCTTATCCCCCTTTTTTAAGGCAAGAAGCTAATGAGATTATGCTCTGTTTTCCCGACCCCGTCTCTCCTCTGACAGAGAAGATCAGGACCCAGAAGAATGCACTGTTTTCTCTTCGTCTTCTCCTTCTGTTTTGAATACGTTAGTAAGCCAAAAGAAATACAAAGAAGAGTGAATAAAAAATGAAGGGAAAATGCAAATGATGATACATGGGGTACTCGAGTCAAGAGGGTCATCATCAAATATTAACAAAGTCAATAAAGGAGAGGCCTTTTCCCCCTTTTTTTTTCCGGGGCACACTCATGTGGAAGATAAATGCCTTGTACTTCTTCAATCGTGCAAAAGATCCGTGACCACTGGGCTAAGTGGTATGGCGAAGGCCCCAACTACAAGGAGCCTCTCAAGGTCCCATTCCATGGCCACCTCCGAATCCTAGTAACGGTTGCAAATTAGCTCTCGCACAATTGCTTGCTCCATGGTCTTGGTCACCCAAAAGGGACCTCCAACCACCATAAAGAGACCATGAACCCCCTCTTTAATGGTAGGATCAATCGATACATCAACCACTCGAGCAAATTGGCCGCCCGAGAGGTTACACCCCACCTTTGAGTTCTAGTAAGGGTACAATCCCTTAGTTGCTCGCTTAATGATTTTGGCCATAAGGTGACATGTTGCTCTCTCAGTAACAATTGGGCAGATCTACTATTAGCCTCTCCTGTTGCATTTTCTAACATTGGATGCAAGCCGAAAAACAATAGGCAACCAAAAAAAGAGGAGGAAGAAAACAATTTGAGACAATTATTACTTTCTCTGCATATCATTGGGACCCCTCCAAAACTACATCCCCCTAAAATAAAAAGCAACTAGCACTCTGTTACAGAGTTGATGAGGGTGCAAGTGCTCAATGGTGAGTCCATCTCCGATCGTGACTTGTACGGTTACAAATTTTGAAAAGTACATGTGTGTCACCCTAAGTTTCCATATTAAGCAAAATGAATAGGTATTTATGTAGCATGCTCACCCTGCTTACACTCTAAGATACTTACACGTCCAAATGCCCACTTTGTACATGCGACGATATTGAGAGTAACCACAAATTTGAACAAGAAATATAAGTCAAATTTGTTCAAACACTTGAATATTTTCTCTATATTAACCCACTACAACCAATTTTGTATAGCCATAGACTAGGTCTTTGTAAAAAAAATGCATCAATTATAGCAATGCCATTGCTGTTCAAAGCAAGACTTTAATGGTCAAAAGATTGAAGAGGACAATTTTGAAGCGCATGCAGTTTCCTCAAGATGGAGATGGTTTTTCCACATGAATCAAGGACTACCAACTTTATAACCTTTTTCAACATTACATGGGGACTTCGGTGCATAAACAATCCCAGCTACCTCAATGTGCTTATCATGACAACTTCTTTATTTCAAAACATAAATTAAAGCCTAAGACAAGCATCAATCATGGAAAAGTCCAAAAGCTTGAATTTCAAGTATCTCATCTATCTTTATAGGATGAGTAAATATTTTGACTTGTTAATGCTAGGAACTTTTTGAATTAGTTATAACAAGGATCCTTTACATCATAGTAAATAAAAAAGTAGTAGCCACTACCTCAGTGTTGCTCTCATTACGTTTTACTTTTTGAAGATGCCAATATATTTGCCATAAAATTCCATTGGCCTTGAAAGCACAAATTCTTGCTCCATGAACCCAGTATGTATAGAATCTTTTATTCTATGAGTTTTTTTGGGCCAACTTATATGTTGTGAAGATTTAGAATATCTTATGTATATAAACTCCTTTGTAAAACTTTGTCAAGTTTTAATCAAGGCTCGTAACACAACATCACATGCCCCCATAAGAGAGCACTAATAAAAAAGGATATTTGATGAGTTTATCTAGATGAAGGCGAGGCATAATATTCTTAGAATAGTTCTATCAATGTAAAAAAGTTGTGCTCAAGAGCGTTTCTTAGTAAAGAAAGCACAAAGTGATTGCATGTGTACACGTTACACTTTTATATCTATGTACATGTGTAGAAAGTAAATGTATGTAGTGTGTCTCTGGAGACATTAATTATGAGTACAATAATATTTATAAACCTCTATCATGACATGCTTCTTCAACTTATTTCTTAGGTTTTATAAAAGGATAGTTAAAGAAAAGAATGAGTTGCATATTGTGTTTACAACTCTCTTTTATTGTCTAAGCACCAATATTGAAAGTCTTACACATAATGTTGGGTATACATTGTACTAGATGTACCCACTATGGTGGTTGTAAATAGCACAAAAGTTATATTTAGAATACTCACATATGGTGCTTCACTTTTCACTAAAATGGAATTGAGTTGATGATGGAAGAAGTGCCTTCCTCTTTCCATATTAATTATCTCATTCACTATGTTCTCCATCATAATTTCCAAGCTTCCTTCTTAGTCTAGATTGAGAATTTCTCATTGCATGAGATAGCTAAAGCATAATAAGACCTCAACATCTTGTAAATAAGAAAAATCATAATTGCACGTATAACCAAGTATTGTTTTCCATAACTAAAAAACCCCACCAACAAGGAAGTTATTATTACATTAGCATTGCCTCATCCTTAGCTAAATTGGTGGTGATGCAATTGAGCTACCCAATGTAGCTATAACGAATAAATTTGGAGGGTGTTATCAACATAAAGTCAAATATTCAACATAATATATTTGGAAGTTACGTACAACATACATTTGAAAAGCGTAGATGACATGAAGTGAAATATTCATCAAAGTGGCATGAACTATTTGAGGACAGGTCAATTATCATTAGTACAATAAGCACTATTGATATGATCCAAGGCAATTCTACATTCTTATTTGTCTACCCATAATTTTTGTAATTAAGTTACATAGCTATACATCAATATAGTTATAAGTTATATACTATTCATGGTCACTCTAAGCCATTGTAGTTATTTGTCAAAGAAATTTTTATGGATAGCCTCTTACTCAAGGAGTGGGGATTGTACCTTTGATTATGGAAATTATCATTGAGTATTGTTTGTCCATTTTACAAGCACTTTAGCTTCTTGAGATTTAGTCTTCTCTCATATTATGAGCTAAAGCAACATGTGAGAGAGTGAGGAAGAGTTGAGAAGTCAAAGGTGAGTAGAATGCCACACCTAAATTCTTATCCTCCTCCTGTTCTCTTTGCTCTATGGCAACTACGCGAGAGTAAGTGCATGAAATGAGTGCAATGAGGCAATTCAATCCTCAAACAACATTGTAAAACCATAGAGTGCTTTTAGATGAGCCTATTTATTGCTTCTCCATTTCATTCTATGACATCTCTATTTCTTGAGTTATATATGAGGTAAGATCAACCCTTAGTTTTGTGAGAAATTAGGAATTTGTGCTACAAAGTCTCTTTCCTTGTTATGCAAGGATTAAGGCCTACAAAGTGACAAAGAGTCCAAGTCATGTGCTCCATTCAGTGGTTTAGCTCACTTGAGGATTGGGTGAGGAGACTACCCAATATAGATGAGAAAGTTTGTGCTCTATTTTGGATACGTTTCCAAGGCTAAAGAAGTATTGCAATAGAGCACCAAAATGGTTGGATTGAGCTTGCTTGAGAGAGTGCAATAGCTAAAGGTCGACATAAGTTAGGCTTCAAGATGAAAACCCTTATCAATCTTAGATAAAGTAGAAGAACTTTGATTGAGTTTGGATAGATATGATGTTGTTTTAATAAGGAAACTTTCTTTTTTAATTCCATTCCTACTCATAGATTGAAGAGCAAATCCTTTGTTGAGAATTGCAAATCACAGTGTTTTGTGAGGGAATTTCACGAGTGACCTTGAGAGTTCTAAGATTCTTCTTCCACCAAAATGATGTTTAGGTCATTACAACCACCATGAGGGCTCTTCTACTTCTAATTATCATCTCTAAGTAGTAAGTCCTACCATATACTAATAACAATTCCACATGTCACCAAGAAAGATCTTAGAAAATTGGTCAAAACTCAAACTACTATTTTGCTCAAACCGTATGAAAAATTGACACTGTAATAGGTTTTAAAGGTGTTGAAGAATCAATACTTGGTATCTAACACTAGCATAAGGATTCTACAACTAAGGACCATTTGAAAAGGATTCCATTGTATCCTTTTGTCTCCAAAATCTACTACATACTCTAGAAAGTGGAAAGATGTCAAGGAAAACAGAAGACATGGAATTCACAAATGGTGCCATTGTCTCTTGTCTTTGTCTCCTTAATCGCCACATTCCTTGGTACAAATTTGGGTTGTTTGAACTTAGTCCATGCGTCATAAGTCACAATATTGAAATCCAAACCCTTGTCATGAGAGCATTTGTGACATGCTCTCTTTTTGCTATGAGTTTGACCCTAAGAAATGCAAATGGTATTAGCTCTTTGTCATTAGGTTCAATTATTGTGGTCTTGATCTTTTTAATCAAAATGTTGGGCCCTTTAGTGCTATCGGATGCCTTAGGTTTAGGGCTATCTAAATACATATGGGTAATGTTGCACATTGCATCTTAGATCAACCTTATCTTCTTAGGGGAGGTCCTTGCTTTTATGAGCAATTCTTTGACATAACTATTTTTAAAGGATTGCCAAGGAGCCTAGTTCAATGAATTACTTAAGGAATCTTATTTTGCATATAAAATACCATGGTAAAGTCGATGGGTTTTCTTAGGATTATCAAATGGATATGTTTTCTAGTTTGAATGGATCCTTCTCGCATAGTATCAAGGAAAAATTTAAAAGTTAGGAATTGGTTTCTATATTGGTATACTATTATTTCATTTTTTAGCCACGTTAATACAATGAATTATTTTCCTTGCCTATACATGGCCCTTATGAAGAACTAATGGAAAACTTGATCTTTCAAAGAATGTTCATGATTGCTTAGGAATCAATTGCCTACATATTTTGACATATAGTCATGTCATGGATAAAATGATCATGCTAAAATCTCTTTAGAGAAAATGGAAACATTAGTATGGTTTGCACCTTAAAGTTTAGGATTTCCTCATCCATTCTCACAACCTTAAACAGCTAAAAAGAGACTTGAAGCAAGTTGAAGCTACTAAGAAATTGCACCTTTTCATACCTTTTGGTCCGTTGAAACCCAATACCTTGATACTCAAATCAATGTAATATACAATTAGTGTCCAATAATCAATTTTATAGACTAAAATAACCAAGGTAGTGCTACTTGGTTGGATAAACCATACAGAGGAATAATCCCTCAATGCCTTGACGATGTCTATGGTGTAACTTATGGCATTAAGGGTCTAGAAGTAAACGGCAATGCCCCCCTAACTTGTACCATCTTCATACCAAAGTATCATATTCAAAGCAATGTATCTTTCAACCTTATTTAACGTGGTTTCCATCCTTTATAATTGTGCATGCAGGATGATTTGTGTTTTTTATCTATTTTACCACACAAGTCCATTCTTCCCAATTTGAATGTTCACAATATAGGTGTTGAACGATGTCATGATTTTGGTATTACATTTGTACCAACATCATATAAAACATTAAATATAACCTATGGAAATTACGGTGGTCTAAGAAACTCAACTTAGCCCAATTATTCATCTATCGATAAAATCAGCTTTGTCAATGTCATAGCATACCATGAAGGCAAATTGATGACCTTGAATCAATAGGTCTGTTGCTAAGTCACATAGGTCATTTGACCTAATCAGGTAGCAATTACAAACCATTCACCTTCTCAAAGCTATTAAATTCATGCTCTTCTAGATATACCTGACAAATATCTTGGGTTGAAAACCCTAAACAAATCCCCTAACTACTTCACTATATACTTGGTGCAATTCCATGGTCGATTACATTGTATCTATCAATTGTCTTACCTTTATATAAACCCTTGTAATAAAAATAATGGTGAATTATGTTAGTCTTTTTCAAGGAGAGTGTAATTTGAATGATGGCAAGTTTCTCTACATGTCCATGATGATCATTAGTAGTCAATCATCCCAAATTGTCTAATAGTCTAGCACTTCTCATCCATGGATGTCCTAAAAATTGATCATAGTCATGCCTTTAATTACAATAAGATTGACAGAGAACTAAAATTCAAGAACATCATTTGGTAGGTGTGTCATTATCGAGTGAGGTGGGCTTGGAATCCTTGATGGATTGATACCACACCTAGGCACCATGGGACTTTAATCAATATTCATAGGTGTGTCATTGTTGGGATAGGTGGCCTTGGAATCCTTGAGGGATTGATACCACACCTAGGCGTCATTGCTCTTTGATCAATAGATGCATGAAGGACTAAGCGTGCTCACATTACTGTTGTTGCATAGGGTAGCCTTTGATTGGCTTAATTAAGATTATTTACATGAAGGTCAAGAGAAGGTTGTATTTGTGGGGCTCAACACATGGGTCCATCATGGTAGCTCCACCCACAATTTAAGGAAAAGCTTCCCTTAGGCTTTTGACATTTTGATAAGAAGTGATTGCCACCAGAATGGATCCTATGGATATTGTTTCTATAAGCTCTAAGTTGGAGTCTTTTGGTGATCCTACCATGCAAGCATATTGACATGCGCATGCATGAGGGTGGATGCATTCATCTCCCAAAGGCCCCATGGATAATGTTAAGAGCAAAGCAACACAAATCAAAGAGCATTATCTCAAAGATTCACATACCGATCAGGTCTCATGCACAATCTACTTTTTGCACTTTCTCTAAGGACAATCACCTAAGTGGTTTGAAGTCTTATGATTGGCACAAGATGTGTCAAGTATATATTCATATGTAAATCTAGAGTTAATTGCATTCATGACTTATCATTACTTTGCCTTATTATGATTTCAATTGTTTTCTTTTTTTAATTTATTCTATCAATTAGGATCACACACTCACTAATAGTGGGCGTGGTATAAAGTAGGTGGACATCCTTCCTTGAATGCCTTATGAAGGCATTAAAAGGCCTTGTGTGATAAAAGGCAAGGCTTGAGGGTTCCATGATAGAAGGGTGGTTGAGTCACCAGTCTATATTACATAATATTGTAGGGGATCAACATAGTGACATGTGATCCCTATGGCATCTGTAGGAGGACCCTCAGATCATTGGAGAGGTGGCCCAAGGACAAAGACAATAAAAAATGATGGATAACTCCCTTATAGAAAAAATAAACAAGTTTTATATGTTGCATCATCCAACAATGGAGAAGTGACTGAATTTATACGGGGATTGTAAAGGAGTAATGAAAGTTGATAAGATAGGCCTTTAACGCATATCATAGAACACTTGTGCACTATCCAGAAATAATAGAGCTAAGAAGAGCTAAGCGAGAGGGGATGAATGTAAGCATGAATGTGTACACTTGTATAAGAATCAAACAATTTATTAGGGTCAATCTTTGCTTGTCCTTTTCAATACAAGTCATATTCTACCTTGTGGTCTTGTAGGTGATACTTTCAGGTGAAGTGCATATATTAAAGTTGACACACCTTTGATTATGGTCTAATGGCAAAGTTTGAACAAGAGGATGATCATAGGACCATGGATGTAAACACCATAGTAGCTAAAATGGAGCACTTCAAGAAGATCCAAGAGATTTTGGGGATTGATTATCCTAGTCTCAACATGTTGTCTTGGATATCCAGTGGTACAAAGTGGTGATGGAGAGTCTAAGTGCACCTACTCGAAGAGGACCTTTGAGATCTGGAGAGGTAGACCCCATGAAATTCTGGACAAACCTACACCATACATTTTTATCCCTAAGCATTGCAAGTAGGTTTATAGAGCTCATTGTCATCCACTTGTTTGAGCTACATTCACTTTACACAACTTTACCATATGAACCCTTTGCACACAGGTTACATTTTATCCTAAGATCCATTGGACGAGCTGTGGCATTACATGCTACAAGTTGCTCCATTACCTAGTGGAAGCCAATAATGATTCCACTCCAATGGTTGGATTAGACTTTGATGCATACGATGAGGGGGATGCTCCCAACAAACTTGAGCAAGAGTCTATTTCAATGACATATGTCTTCATCAGGACAATGATGAGCAAGCACTTGCTTGTATAAATGAGGACAAACACCTCATGGATGAGTTGGTGTAACATCCCTATTGCTCAGTTCACTTCAATAAAATAATATACATACAGAGTCCACTTCAATAAGAAAAGTGTGCATCCAAAACAAGTTAATTAATGTGTGAAAAATGTGGGATAAGTGATGAAATACAAATACTTATCACATTTACACATTGTTAAATGCAAGCTACTTAATAAAAATTAACTCGTAACAATTAAATGACCAAAACCTAGATATTTCAATCTAATCGTTTAATGTTGAAGATGGAAAATTTTAATAATGTAGAGATTTTCATCTCAAAAAATTAATGACTCTACAATTGTAGAACATGTTAATTTGACATTGAAAGTGCATTAAATAGGACACACAAGGAAAATGCAAAAGCACTTTTGGGTCAATAAAGGGAGAAGGAAAAACAAATTAGAGTGGAAAAAGGAAACTCAAATTAGCTTTTGTGCAAAAATACGAGAACGAAAAAGAAACTCGTGCTTTTGGGAAATGCATGCTCAATTAGGCCTAATTTGAAAACAAAGTTTCAAACAATAGCAAAGGGGAGAGAAAAACCGTGAGGCTTTTCTCCCCTAGCATCTATATAAACCTTCTATATGGGGTAAGAAACCATGGATTCTCATCTCTATGCATTAAGTCGAACCCCTAGAGCACCTTAACTACTATTTGTGAGGGGATTCTAACTACACTCTCCATTCAAAGCTTTACAATTGGTGCTACGAGTGATCTTATCAAACATCTTCCCATGATGGCCCTTGTTTGGTGCTCCTTTCCTCTTTTTTCTTCATAAACATCTATTGCTACATTACTTTAAGTCTATTCACATGGTCTCATACTGTCAACTCACTTATTATAAGCCCCCTTTCTATGTAACAAGTCCCAAAGGTCATCAAAAGGCTCAAATGACATTGGAATGAGCCAAGAAAATTCGTGGACACTATTGTATCCCGAGTTTGCCCTTAGGAATAATAGATCTAGGTTTTAAAGACCATTAATGTGTACTCATGAGGTTCGTGTCCCAAAGCCAATTTCCATGGCTCCAAAGAGATATAGAGAGACCATAAAAGCTTCCATCAATAATGAAATGGTCCTTGAAGCTAAGGCTCAACCTAAGGCTAGAGTGTAGCTTGAAGAAGCCCCGAAACCTGTGTAACTTGAAGTTGCAGTAGTTACACACTAACCCAAAATTGTAGTAATTCCACACAATGATAGATGGCTGTGTAATGACAATCAAGTTACAGTAAGAATTATGGGTTAAATTTGATATTCTAAACTAATTCTTAGAAATTATTAATTATCTTTATTATTTCTATGCAATCAATCACATACACTTAATGGGAAATAAAATAATGAAATCGACACAATAAAAGAAGCACATAGGATTGTCCTTTTCTACTTCATAAAATTATAAGCGGCTATAAATAGTTGAAAAGAAGTTAGGAAATACTTAAATCAAATTTGAATTCTTATTTTCTTTCTAAAAATGGGTATGAAATTCATAAGGAGGTGGTTTCTATGCACATCATGTGTAAATATGCTACAAACATTGTTTTATGGCTATGGTTGCTTTTGGATTTGGATATATGCAATATATTATCTTATGGTTCCATTGTTGTAATAGCTAAAAAAATTATGGGTTATGGTGGTTTATGACCATGGGATCCCCAACCCAACACTCTAATTTCTGTGAAATGTTGAAAAAGACACATGTAGGTGGGGTCCTACACTTCTATTGGAGGCATATGTTTTTTGTTTATGGATCACTTGAGCATCTAAGAGGGCAAAGGGTTGAGTGGTAAGTATCCATGTTATGTAGAAGGGTTTGGAGGCTTAGGGAAACTTAGCAAGGCTTTGGGCCAGTAAATTCCATGCTGTCCATAAAAGGAGTGTGATGACATACATCCCAACATTGAGGTGTTGGAAGGTCCTAGTCTAGGATGAACGATTGTCTTTTGTATGGAGAGAATAATTTTGTATCGCTTTGTGGAGTGATGGTTTTGTAAATATTTTAGAAAATCAAGTATTGTTTTTTGGAGTGTTTATCATGTGTTAAAAGTTGTGTTAACCAACATTGTTTAACAAGATAATAAAAAGAAGTTGTTTTTAATGTTTCAACAATGTGCTAAAGGTTGTGTTAATGAAACTTGTTTAACAAAATAATTTTAAAAATCTATTTTTATATGTTTCAAAAATCCGGTAGTATGCTTTGCTAATTAGATAACTAAGATGAACCCCATTGAGGAAAGTGGGAGATCTCAATCTTGATGATCAATCAGGACTTGATAAGTCGGATAGCTTTCCTAACACTAGATAGAATTGCACTAATATGTGACCCTCCACTTTTAGTAAGATATTACTAGGATTAACACCTTTGTATGGGTCCAAATCTAAAAATTACATTATAGATAGATGGATTGAGTTACACTCTTCCTTATCTTTCACTTTGTTTGAATCAAGTGCAGTGTTAACCCTACTCTCACCTACTCTGATTGGTTATGAAGTGACCTTTCATAGGTGGGTGTTAGTCTACTATTAAAGGTTATCTGTCCATGCTTCCCCTATCAAGTAGAACCGAGTTCCCATGTTCAACTAAATTTGATGTTTCCTAAGGGGAGACTGGGCGGTGATATGCATGGGCACATATTTTGGTTGACTACTAGAGGACTTCTCTAGGTTTATAGAGGAGGCACCTCACACATGGTATTAGAGCCAAGGTCTTAAAAGATAGGTGATCAATGAATAAAAGGAATTAATTGAATAACAATACCTATTTGAACGAATATCAGTTATATTGTTTTCCACTGGTTATAGTAAGTGCACTATTACCCATAGGAAATTGGAGAAGAAGAGGCTACATGGTTGAGGGAGATTTTCCCATTAATATATTAGGTGGCCCTAGATTCAATAGATTTCTCATATTGGGAAGCCATATTTGATACATTGGAGAATATTTTTATTCTTCCAAATGTCTTGCAACCTTGCTAGGAGATTAGTACATGAGTGACTTTTGGCCACGAAATAGGCCACGCATGGAGATATGCACATGCCAAAACTTCTTGCTCCAATATGAATTATGGAGGATCCATTGGATTGATCAACTAAACTTAATGAATATATATATTTGTTTATTGCTTTTGATGAAGGGTTGCTGTAAATTGGCAACGAATCAATACCCAAAAAAATGTGGGTCTATAAACAAGTATTGTAGATATTACCATGTGAAAGAGTAGTTGTAGTGCCAATAAGGCCTACATTTGGAACTAGATGTTGGGGATACCCTCGAAAGCATGCTAAGTATGTTATCTATAATGCTTAAGAGAAACCACCAAGATATGAGGGCATATATCTTGATGACTTTTTTTGAGAATAGAATTCATGAAATGGATTTTTGGTAGATTGATTAGCACTTTGTAAATTTTGTAATAACTTGGAGGGTGAGAGATAAACTATGAGGTTGAGGTTGGTGCACTTCTTCTCTACATCTCCTATTTTCAATTGAGAACTTGTAGACTAGATTAATTGCAATGGAGTCATGGGAGCAAATCAAGGAGCCATGCTTGTATAAGCTTTGGAGGGCATTTGGACTACAATGCATGAAGGCAAGGAGGCGAGTCTACTACAAACTCTTAGTCGTTAGTTTTCTTACTTGGATGGGTTAGGAAGGAGAGAGAAAATGGCTGAGATTGAAGTATGACATGATTAGGTGAGAGATAATCATATCAAGGAGTGTTTCAAACCCCTGAAAATAATAAAAGTTCATCCAATGTCCCACTTATTGCATGCATAGTCCAACACTGCCTTGAGTCATATTCTTGTCTTTCATGTCTATGGTCAAGTGCTTTTTTGGAGTACAAACTTTCTTAAGAACCTCAATAACACCCTAAGTATAGATATCTGATTGATCATGCACCTTAGACAAAGGGCACACTAATTGCCAAAAGTTCCCTACTAATAGCCATGATTTATCACAAGAAGACCACCACGAGTGATCCTAGATCACCATGAATGCAATGTACATCACCATGATTGGTATTGCGTTTCTCTCGTTTAGCCTAGACCCATCCACATTGATGTGCATGACTCTAATGTGTGGTGTGTGATAGTGAATTGCATTGACACACTCAAATTGCAATAGTCTAAGTATCCCAATCAAGTCCACAAAAATAAGAAATTCCATCAAAATATAGAATTAAAGTTCATTGATAGCTAAATTCAACTCTTGTATTTGACATTATACATTGTAGGATAAATTTGTCTTAGTATTGAAAAATCTCAAAGGAGCTCAAATTTCGTATAATATTAAACCATATTTTAATTGTTTTCAAGTACAACTTGTAATAAAGAAATTACCTTAAAGACTTGTTTTTCTAAAGACATTGAGTTTAGTATTGTTACAATATCAGTGAGTTTGGGAATCTCCCAATTCCCATTTTTTGAATACTAAAAAATTTCTCAAAAAGTCGCACCCGGATAACATGCCCATAAGTTTCTCAAAACCATATGATATGACCTTTCATTGGAAAGTGCTTGAAAAATGGAATCTATTGAGTTATAGAGCACTTGATTTGGAGTTATAGTGCTCAAGTTATGAGAAATCCAAAGATTTGACCACGTGTCCCAAACTTATGGAAAATTCCCATATTTCCCAATACAATGTTTGTAGATCTTGAGACAAATCATTAGGACTTCACCAAAGAACTTAGGGAAGGCCACCTAGCTCTCAAGCTTTGGAGACTATCTCATCTTGCCAAATGAAATCAAGAGGTTAAGCTATCCAAAGGCACACCAACCTTGAAGGTCTTGTACTCTAAGGGCTTGTCTATATTTACATCGACAACAAGATGGGAATCGGGATGAATATGCCAACTTTGAACCTTAACTTGACCCAAGCCCATAGGTAAAGTGTTGTAACCTTGAAAGGCCCTCGCAAGAGTGTGCAAGTCTATGAGTTGAGCCTCAAAACTAACCTAAATCCAAGTAAGAGTGCTAAGTACTCTTTGTAGACAGAATACCATTAGCGATCCATAATAATTGATTGATGATTTGAACCGATGGACTAAAAGGATAAGCATTTCAAAAGGCTAGAAAGAACTTGAAACTTGAATCACAAGCATGAGGGGAGTGTGCACTAAACAACCAAAAACTAAATAAAGGAGGAAAACCAAGTCCTAGAAGTAGAGAAGAAAGGAATCAAACCCTATTATTTTCTTTTGAACGACAACTCACTTGCAAACATCTTAGAGAGACAAAATCTTAAAGACTAGATCTTGCAACAGTCACAAACAATTGATTAAGCTAACAAGGGATAATATGCAAGGCATTGTACTGCATTGACTTATGCACATTTGTAACAACTAAGCTTGAAAGTGTCTTCTCTTGAAGATGACTTCTTGCAAAGAATTACCTGGTGCGTAGATCGGATGTTGGACATTTGTGTAGTGAATGCCAGAAGGTCCCTAAGAACAAAGAAATCTACAAACCTTCATAATTTCAAGTACAAAGCCAAAGCAAATTTGCTCGACATGAGACAAAAGAGACAAATTGGGTGCAATCTCCCCCCATGCCTTCTGTGACCGCTTCACAAGGCATGTATTTATAGATTTATTTATCTTCAAGCTAAAAAATAGCCCTCTTTACAAATAACATGCTTTTGCTTTTGCGTTTGCATTTGCCCAAATATAAAGTAAGGCGTTTGGGTGTCCAAAATTTGCAGGTTGTGCCCAAATAAAAATGTAAAATAATAAAATATTTAATCGAGTGCCTATGCGTATATAAGATAATAAATGTTTTGTCAAGTGCTGTAATAAATAAGCATGCTTAAATAAATTTTGGTGCTATGCCTTGGCATGCACCCATCAAAAATAGTAATTCTTCTAAGCATTTCGATTCACGCCATCACTCGGTGCTACCCAACGCCACCGCCGCTTGCTCTACATATCAACTAAAGTATTCACGATTGTTAGCAAATAATTAAATAAAACCCAACAAAAGTGAATATTCAACCGTCTTCATCTGCAAAATAATTAAATAGGTTGGAACTCTGTCCTAACCTGAATTTAATTCGAGTGCACACTCTAAATTTGTAAAAATCCATTAATTTAATATGTATTTTACGAAATCACCCCCTATGGGATCACCCACATTGTCATGGGATTTTGTGTACAAGATGTAAATAAGTTGATTATTTGCATTCATAAGGCTCTTGATGACTAAACACAAGAGTTAGTTACAAGGTGGTTCCTAGGCTTGGAAAGATTAAGTTTTATAAGTCTGCTTCATATGACATGGTATATATGTCATTGGACAATAACGTAGCTTGGATGTAAACCTCATGTCCTGACTACATGAGTCTATGAAGGTGATTCATTGGTTAGAGTGTGAAGGCCATCTCAAAAGAAAAATTTTTGAATGAAAATCTTTCAAAGAGATTGGCATTGGATTAAAACCCCAAGCTAGTCTTGTTGGCAAAAGAACAGTTCAAGGCTTAGAAAGAATATGCTCTAATGCCATTAACTGTGGCAGTAATGCTGAATCCTATAATTTTGATTTGTCTGTGAAGGTGATGATCCAAAAGCATGTATATAACAAGTTCATTATGATGAGAAATCGCTTAGTTAAGGAAGTTGACTAAGTCTATGCCCATGTAACATTGTATATGCCTTAGACATGCTTTATGTGATTAATATGAAACAAGACTTAGGCAAGAGATAGTGAAGATGTAAACAAAGAGAGCCAGTGCAATTATCGGCATAGAATAAGGGCGCAGGTTGGGAGAAGAAGATATGAAGCATTCACATCATGTATGTGCTACACAAAGTGGAGTTTTCTACCATGCAACTCAAGCTTGGGAATAAAGGAGCGGAGGAACCTTCATCTCTTGCCAAGTAAGTAGCACTTTTGTTCATGCAATGGCTGAGAAAGAGCAGCATTTATGGCTGCCCAAAAGAGGCATGAACTGTGTATTTAAGGGCATTAGCCCATACCTATTGGATCTCTCTTATGATTCTTGAAGCAGGTTTATTCTTAACGTGTATTCTTCTGTATGCTGAGTCTGATCTCTCATGCCAAGAGAGGCATCAAATTTACTCTCTTGAGTACTTCAAGAGTTGAAAGAGGACTGCTATTGGCTGTCCAAACTTGTAATCTGAAGGGTTGAAGCTCATCTTCTTGCATTCTTGTCTAATCTTGTCACTTCAAGGGGACTCATCTTGGAAGCTAATTGCAAGCTACCATTGTAGAATCTTGAAGAGAGGAGTACCAAGAAGCCTTCTTGACTTGATTATGTGAAGAAAGTGGGCTAAAATAAGCAGCCCACATATCCTTCTCTTCTTGAAGATTCACGATCAATCATTGGTCTTACTTGACATTGATATGCTTGATGCAAGTTGACATTTCATAAGCATTGTGGAAGGGGTATCAAGAAAGCATCTTGATTGCTCTATGTACATGCTTGGGGCTGAAATAGGTAGCCAATAACAGGGCAGACAAGGGTAGCAGGATTTCCTTCTTCTCTCTTACTTCTACATGTTTATTGCAAGCTAGCTATTTCTTGTTACATGTACATCAAAGAGTCTTCTTGGAAGGTTAATGCCATGTATATGGGCTGAAATAGGCAACCCACATAGTGAATTTCATGGACAACAGGTCCTTTTTCTTCTCTATTGCTTCATATGGGCAATGTTTGTAGATCATTCATAGATGCTTTGAGTTGGATTAAGACGAGCTTTTTCTCTTTATTTCTTGGCTGAAGTAATCTACCCCTATCTGGAACTCTATTTGAAGCTATCTTGAAGCAAGTCTCATTTGCTCTACTAGCTTGTATTTGACTCATAATCTTTTGGCCCTATCAGTCTACATTCAATGTATTCATACAAAGTTGATTCGTGCTTTGGCATCATGTATGTTTGATGGGAAGCATAGTTGTTTATGATACATGACAACATATTGTACTTAAATACATATCTTGTGATTGCTCTTACAATCAATAAAACAAGCTTAATTTGAGTTAGATCTTATGAGGTAATACTCTTGAGATCTTTGCTAAGAACATGCAGTTGGAAGCTCTATTAGCAACTTTTGAGAACTTGACTTGAAACCTTCAACCCTTCTCTTATCTCTACCATCTCCGGAGCTTAAGCTCTTGAACCTACCTACATTCCTCTCTCAAACTCCTATCATTGATTGTGAAGTTTCCCTTGAACCCTTATACATTCACTGGAATCTACTTACTTCTTGAAGACACATCTCCATCTATCTTGTCCAGTTTTCTTGTCAAACCCATTTGGTGACCTTCAACCCTACAGGCTCCGATAACGTGCACATTAAATTAATCTGACCTCCGAAAAGGACAGGTGTCCTTGTCAACTTCTCGTACAAGGAATCCACCTTGTGTACGAGCCCCAACAAATAAATAGTTTTACGGAATCCACCGTGAAATAGGTCTCCTGACATCATACCCTCGGGGTGGGATAGCAATTGTCTTGAATTGCTATTAGCTCAATGTGGAGCTAGCAGTGAGGGGTAAGCACTTAGGTCGCGGGTGTGCATCCATTGGGCCTCTTCAACATGATGATTTTTAAACTTAACCAAATATCTAGAATATCCACGGCCAATTCTAGTGGTCATAAAGTCAGTGCCTAGATAGTTTCAGGTTCAAGGATTTCAATTTCTTCTTCTAACAAAGGAGGGTTTTCATAGATAGGGTGGACAGGTAACTGGCCTCTGAAAGGTCGTAACAAACTGATATGAAAAGTATTATGGATCTTCCAATGTTTGGGTAGTTCTAATTTAAATACATTGTCATTTATCTTGTAAATTATTTTGAAAGGTCCATAAAACCTAGGTGCTAATTTAACAACAGGGTGTTTCTCAACATTTTTCAATCTTCTCTTTTCAATGCGTAACCAAACATAGTCACCAACATTGAAACTCATGGCTCGTCTTTTCTTATTAGCTTGTTTAGTGTATGATTGCTGGGCTTTCGCAATCATATCTTTAACTTGATAAAAAATAGTAGCATACGTATTGGTAATATCATTAGCAACTTTAACTTTATTCGACAATGATGTGACATGTGTAAGCAATCTATGTCCATAAATGATTTTAAAAGGTGCTTTATGAGTAGCTGTGTGTGGTGTATTATTGTATGCAAATTGAAATAGATCGAAATGTGTGTCCCATGTTTGTGGTTTTGAAATTGTGTATGCATGCAAAAGATCTAGAATTGTAATATTAGTAGTTTCTGTTTGCCCATTGGTTTCACGATGGAATGCAGATGAGAAATCAGTCTTGGTATCCAAATTAGCAAACAAAGTAGTCCACAAATTAATTTAAAATCTAGAATCACGATAAAAAATAATAACTTTTAGAAAACCATGATTAGTGAAAACAGTCTTCAAAAACAATTGTGTAGCTTGAGATGTAGTTAATGTTTTCTTGCATGGTAGAAAATATGTTTGTTTACTAAATCGACATGATTAGCTTGTGTATTAGGCAAACTAGATATAAAATCCATTGAAATATGTTCCCATGGACGGTCAGGAATTGGTAAAGGCATTAACAAACCATATTGCTTACCATGGTGTCCCTTGACTCTTTGGAAAATTAAACACTCAGTAACAAAGTTAGAAACATCAGACTCCATTTGCAGCCATTAAAAATCTTCAACCAATGTTCTTAAAGTGGAAATAATACCTTTATGACCTTGATATGGAGGACAATGAATTTCATGTAACACAAATGATCTAAATTGAACAGTGACACACAATCTTTTTTCATAAAACATAAATCCATCAGAATAAGACAAAGAATCAATTGGAATCCAGTTACTAGCAACTAATTTGTTCAAATCAGCTTGAAAACTGGGGTCATGGTCATAGGTATCCTTCATAGGAGTAAGGGAATCAAAGGATAGAATGGAAATATTATGGATACTTGGTCTCCTACGGGCAAGTAGCCACTTTGGAGGAGTAACTCTGGAACATGTCATCCATTTGTAACTCCAAATAGTTGACATACATAACAACTTGTAAAACCACATCTCCCACATACCAGGCCATATCCACTTCATCTGGAATCAACAAGTCTCCTCGTAGATACATATATGACATCAACATGGTATCGGTCGTGACAGAATCTTCAAACACCATGCAGACCACTTCTGTCAGCAACTCAGGAGACTAAGCCCCACTCCAACCATCCTCTAGAAGAGGAAGATCCATTGTTGAAAGCTTCATGTAAAAGGCCAACTTCTGTAATTGATAGTGGACAAAGAAAGAATGGTCCGGAGGAACATATTCTTGGAATTGCTCAAACGTAGACCATAGCAGATCCATCCTGGACTGCAATCGTTCCACTTTATCTTGGAAAGGAGGACACAAGGTAGCCTGTCTCTGAAGAACTACCAAATCCTGCTGTGAGAGAGAAGGGATCAAGGGAACATTAGGGCTTGGAGGAACAGACCGTGACTTTGCCAGTTGGTCTTGCAACTGCTTGATTTGGGAAGCTTGTGATTCCACTGTGTCATTAGCAGTCTGTAAGGCTGAAAGTTTGACATCATAGAGAGTTTGAAACTCTTGCACTTCTTTGGACATCCGCTCCTTCTCCTGTGAGATTCAAGTGACCTCTGATTGAGCCTCTGTTATAACTGAATCTTCAAAGAAGATATCTCATCTCGTTGGGTTTCAATCAGTTGGGTTTGTTGCTCCATCTGCTTAAATAGATCTGCCAGGGTATCTTTAGCAGAGGCTAACTCGGATGTTGCCTTATGCAACTGGTCCTTAGACTCCATCAGTTCCTCATAAAAGGAAGCGTACAGCTGTTGAACACAGGTAGTCATTGACAGTTCAATGGAACTCTGAATGTCTTTACATAGGAAAGGAATGGCATCTCCCGAGATGAGACTATTCAGTGAGGGGATTGATATATCCAAGGAACCTTCTCTATGTGCTCTGAACAGGAGTAGGTAAGTGCTCAAATCAATAGCTACTCCTTTTAACACCATCCTGGAAGCTGTAAAGAGCTCTTTGGACAAGTAATGGGATGGCGTTTTTGCAGGCATAAACCTGTCTTGGAGAAACTAACAAACCAACTTCCACACAAGATCAGTGATCATGGAAAAGGAAACTCGTGAAGTGTTGATCACCTTCTTGACATCCAAAATTTCCTTGGTCTGTTTTTGTAATAACTTCAAAATCTCCTCGTTAGAGAATAGCTAGCGAGTTGTAACAAAGGGTTCACCTTTGTAGGGAAGAGACAGAGCCTTCCCTAAGCCTCGAGGTGTCACAGTCATGAAAGTACCCTGGACCAATCTCGACTTCTTGCTATAGGAGGCCACGAACTCATCACACATCGAGGGATCCTCTAGAAGCAAAGGAAAGGAGGCAGCCACGAAAGTCGCGAGTCCCGCCTTCGTGAGAGGCTCAAAAGTGAGTAGGGAAGAGTAATCCCTACTAACCAGTGGGACATACTGGATAGGGGGAGGCGCGTGAGGCGCCATTCAGATGGTAAACACACACACCACAACACAGACAGTCACAAAGAAGGCCTACAAAACAGCCAAAGGGCTATCAAAAAGGAATCAATCCAAAAAGAAGGACATTCATACAAACATAGACCTAACTAACCCAGGAACCACTCCAGACAATACACAACCTGGAAAATTTTTGGCATGAACTCTGCACATATGCGACCGAAAGCTTCATGCGATGCAACATGCAAGGACCCAAATCCCCGTGTCAGGCAATAAAGAAAAAAACTACACACCGTACCCGTAATCGTAACACATGGACAAATCACACTACCATAAAAACGGACATCAAGACTGGACCATAACTTGACCATCAATATCAACTAATAGACTTTTACGTGCCCATTCCACGAAGCGAGTTTATTAAAAAGGGGAAAATAAGTGCAGTGAGGGGAAAATATATTAATGAAGGGTTTATTTTAATAAATTATTAACAATGGGTGACATTTATTAGGTTATAAACCTTAATAAGAAAATGGCGGTTCCTTCTTAAAATTTTAATTAAAATTTATTAAGTTGAAACGGTGCGTTAATGCAACCCGGACTTCGATGCTCAAACTGGGTCTCTAAATGCAAATTCCTTAATTAAAAATTAAGAGTGATATAGAGCGTTTTTTTGCCAACGCGTGCTCTTGTGACGGCTAGTTCATTTGTATTATAAATTAAAGTGCCTCTTAGGCGCACGTAGCGCATGCAAAGTGAACGGCTGGTTGATTTTTATTATTATGAAATTGTGTGTTTAGCGCAAATGCGTGTGAAAAAGGTGGGTGAATAAATAGTTCATTTTAACAATTAATTTGTGATTAGGGGAGAAATGAAAATAAATAAAGCACATAAAATAAATGCCTAGAAGGGGTGTGTATGCAAGGCTGGAAGGCGCACGGAAGAGTCCCCCAAAAGGAATGAATCCAGTAAAACAAAAGGAAAGACCACTAATTGAACAACAAAGACAAAAGCTTAGTGGGTTTGTTGATTTGTATTTTTTTTTAATTATTGTATGATGAGTTATTATTATGTGTTTTGTTTTGTTTTTTTTGTTTTTTTGTTTTTTTGTTTTTTGATATGTTAGGGGTATTATGTGTGGTGGTTGGAATTATGTGTGGTTTTCTGGATTTGTTTTTTAATAAAGTGTATGTGGTTGTGTATTTCGGTTTTTTTTTTCTTCTCAAAACGAAGAATAATGAAAGATGGATATGGGATGAAGGAAAAAGAAAATTTCAGCCAATTAGGAAATATCCACAATTTAGGGTATGAAAATAAGATGGGGATTTTTATGATTAGGTTTTGTTTGTTGGTTTTTTTTATTTTTAATTGTTTTAAATAGGGGTACCATGTATAAAAATATTTTAAAGTGAAAAATGAATGGAAAAAGGTTTGGGGGTGGGTGGAATTTTTTAGAATTTTTTTTTGTATTTTTTACTAATTTTAAATGAATTTTTGCATTTTTTAAGGGAATTTTGGAATAAATTGGCAAATATGGAATTTTCTGTAATTTTGGGGGTTGAAATTTCTAGTTGACAAATTTCCAAAAAAATTCAAAAATTTAAGGGAAGTGTTAGAAATTTTTCTAAAATTTTTGTGAGTGGAAATTAATTTATAAATTAATTAAATCAAGAAAATTAGCTTAGTTTGGTAAGTAGGGCCAATTAAGTCAAGTAAGTCATGTTAGTCTATGTAAAGCATATAAGTCAAATTAAGTGAAATCGGGTTAGTCAAAGGGAACTAGGTTAGTCTGGGTTAGTCTAAGTTAGGTAGGTAAGTAGGCTAAGTCAGATGCTAACTAACTTAAGGTAGACTAACTAACCTAGGGTTAGTTAGGTTAAGGCGGGAACTAACCTAAGGTGGGTTAGTGTAACTAGGCTAAAGTTAGTTTGACTAAGGTAGGGTTAGTTGACTAGGGAGGGTTAACTAACCTAAGTAGGGTTAGTCTAACCTAGGTAGGGTTAGCTTAACCTAAGTAAGGTGAGTTAAACTGGGGGGGGGGGGGGGGAGAGGGGGGTTAACCTAACCAAGGGGAGTTAATCTAACTTAATTAGGGTTAGGTGACTAGGGGGAGAGCTAACCTAACTAAATTAGGGTTAGTTGATTAGGGGGGGGTTAGACTAACTATAGTTGGGTTAGTTGATTGGGGGGGTAACCTAACCATGGTGGGTTAGTTAACTAGGGGGTAACCTAACCAGGGTGGGGTTAAATTAACTTAAATAAAGTTAGATTAACTTAAGTAGGATTAGGTAAGTTAATTGTGGTTAGTGAAGGGAGGTGTGGTTAGTTAACCAACCTGGAGTTAGAGGGAGGAGGAGGAGGAGGAGGAGGAGGAGGAGGAGGAGGAGGAGGAGGAGGAGGAGGAGGGAGGAAGTGGGTGGCGGCGAGGAAAGCAGCGTGGCCGGCGGCGGCGACTCGGCTCACGACGGGCAATGGGCGGCGCTGGGAGGGAGGCGCCGAGGGGGGGAGAAGGGGGGTAAGGAGGGTGAAGGGAGAAGGAGATGACGGGGAGGAAGGAAGATGGAGCGGGGGCGCCCAGCAGGAGGGGCAGAAGGGGTGAGAAGGAGGGGAAGCACCCGACAGGAGGGCAGAGGGGGCGGGAAGGAGGGGAAGGGGCGGGAAGGAGGGGGAGGAAGAAGCAAGGAAGGGGAAGGGAGGGGGAGGAGGAGATGGGGGGGAGGAGGGGATGAAGGGTGGAGAAGGAGGTGATGGGGAGGGAGGAAGATGGAGCGGGGGCGGGAGGAAGGGGAGGCACAGGAGGAGGGGAGAGGGTGAGGGAGAAGGTGAGGAAGGGGCGGCAGAGGAGAAGAGGGAGTGGGAGGAAGGTGGAGGGAGAAGGTGAGAGGGTGGGGGAGAGGGGGAGGAAGGGTCAGGGAGAGAGAAAGAGGGGTAGGAGAGACAAAGAAGAAGAAGAAGAAGAGAGAGAGAGAGGGGGGGAGTTGGTTGGGACGGGGGAGTGTCCGTTAGGGGGGAATTTTTTTAAATAAATAAACAAATAAAATTAATTAATTAATTAATTAATTAAAAGAAAAAAAGAGAGGGAAAGGTGACGCGCCCTCGTCCTGCGCGCATGCGCGGGGCGAGGGTAAAAAAATTTGCAGTGGTGGGACCCAACGGGGCGGGGACGTCGACACGCAAGTTGTGGACGCGATGGGGGCGGCTCGAGATTCAGGAAAACGAAAACGCACTCGTTCATACGTAAGCCGAGGCACGCGAGAACATGAAAAAACAAAGAAAAATTAATAACTCATAAATCGTTCATCGAAACGAAAATTTGAAAAAAGGAAAAATGGGTCGAGAGAGGAGGGAAAAATGATGGAAAAGTAAGATGGGGTGTCCGGAGGAAAATGAGGGCGTTCACATGGGAAAAATGCAAAAAAACAGGCCCGAAAACACATACAGGGATTAATATCGAAAAATCCGCTCGTCGGAATGCAGAGCAGAAAGAAGGAAAAAGGTGTAGAAGAACGTGTCCAACAACACTATCACATCAAAACACAGTTTTGACAGAGATAGGACGCGGTCACATGGGAAAAATGAAAAAATGGCACCCGAAAACGAGGTCGAAAATTAATAACAAAAAATCTGTCCACCGGAATAGAGGGTTGAAAAAAGGAAAAATGTGCTAGGGAAGGGGTTGCACAAGGTTGTCACATGAAAATGTAGTTCTGGGGGAATTAGGAGGGGTTCACATGTAAAAAACATGAAAAATGCATTAAAAACGCGCAGAAAAATTAATAACTAAAAATTCGACAGTTGAAAAAGGAGGGAGGAAAAAGGAAAAAGTGGGGGGAAGGCTGGTAGGACACGGCTGTCAAATCAAACTGGAATTTAAGTGAAAATAGGGTAGGTTCACATGAAAAATTGTGAAAAATCAGCACGAAAAAGACTCGAAAACCCGCAAAAATTAATAACAGATGAACCGTAAAATTGAAATGGCACGGAGTAAAAAGGAAAAATGTCAGGGAGGAAGGGGAGGATAGGGCTATCATGTCATATCACCGGTCTGAAGCAAGCAAGGTGCGTTCACATGGAAAATGGTCTAATTTTTGCAAAATACTTCAAAAATTAATAACTTGAGAATCGTCTATCGGAATAGGGGTTGGGGAAAAGGAAAAATGGTCTGTTCAAAGGGATGAACAAGGTTATAAGGTTGGATTGGAATTTTGGTGAATGTAGGATGCGTTCACATGGAAGAACAACAAAATCAGGGAATGAAGAAAAACTGCAAGGGAACGGCCCCAAAAATGGGTTGAAAATGGACGGGTGGGTGGGGAAGAAACCCCATCAAGGTAAAAGCAGGGCAGGCATAGATGCATTATCAGGTTAAGGCAAATGCAGAGGGATATGCAATGTAGACGCGCAGGGACGCGTCCCCACACTTAAAACCTTAATGGAGAGGGTTGATCGAGCAACAGGGACCTAATACCACACAACAAACTAAGCGCTAACGTCTCCACACTTAAAACATGACCGTCACTGACAATAGAAGGTGTAGGGTTAGAAAAACTTGGCCCATGTTGTCGAGAATCAAGGTTGATTATTGATGGCACGTCCAATGTCGTTGTCAGCTGCATGAGGTACCCAGGTATCTTCACATCACACATCCTTTGTGGCAGAGACCACGTGGCAGCACCCAGGGAGGTAGCTGGTTGAAGGAATCACAGGAAATTCGTCGATGATGAGGAATATTGTACTCAACTCACGGTCACTCAACTGGAATGAAAGAGCAGTCACTCACCCCATGACTAATATCACTCAAGGAAATCATGATGAAACCCATAGCTCACACCCGGTTTAGGAAGCGACAAAGGAATGGTGCAGAGGGAGTTTGCCAGGGTGCACAATTGATGGTGCATCGGTGCATCCAACCTGTCTGGCATAGGTGCAAGGAGAAAGGCGAGGGAGCCTTGTAGTGCAGTGTATAGAGCAGAGTGATGTGTCTCATGCTAATGGCAGAAACCCAGCCTGTGGTTGCATAGGGAAACGGAAACGTACCTGACTCCAAATGTCGTAATGTCCCTCAATCCTCACCTCTTGGTAATTGATTGAAGAAACTCCAGTCACACTCAGCTGCCCTCTGTCTCACACTCTGTTGAAAGATACAGAGGGCAGCCATATCCTGAAACCCATTGATGTAATCCTCACGGTCACTTGTGCAAAGGTTGTATGCCTTGTGCGCATTTGATGGTGCAACTGTGCATCACACCCAGTGCCGGCATACAGTACAAGAAGGAAGGCTAGGGAGCCTTATAGTGCAGTGCACAGGAACAAATCGTGCTTTGTGCATTGAGAGGCCCTTCCCGTGCATTCAACACTCCGTTCACACATCTCGCCTCTCATTTGATTTAAAGGGAAAGATTGGTCACTCACCCCACCCTCTGTCTCACTCTCTGATAGATATAGAGGACAGCCATACTCGCATCCCCATCCTGTTAGGATGAAAGCTCACATCACTCAAGGGGTTGGTGATGAAGATAATGTCGACTGTTGGTGTTATCAGGAACTTGAAGACGAGGCGTACCCAGGGACGCAGCCTACAAATCCCATACTTCAATGATTTGTAAGAAGAGTCGTCTGTTAAGAAGGGCAGACGAATTGATATTGCAGAGACAGCGCACCAAGGGAGGTGGCTTTAAATTACTTGCTGAAGAGATTCTATTGCTGAGTCAGCTATCTTGAACTGCGGGGTGTTACCACCTTTTCCACAGTCAGCTTCTCGCCCAAGGGTGTTTCCACCTTTTCTTGGAACGAGGCCTGTTATGACAGGGAATTTCTTCCTTTTATCCCATAACAGTTTTGTTTGTTTTTCGTTTTTCTTTTTCTTTTTTTGTTTCTTTTTCTTTTCTTTTCTTTTTTTCATTAAGAAAGAGAATGGTAGAAATACCATATGTCAGGACCAACCTTGCCACCGTTGTTGGATCAGACGAGAAGAGAACAATGTCGGATTGAGATGTTTCTGCGAGGGGGTAGCAGAAGGAGACTGCCTCATGAGGAGAATCATCATGGCTATCAGAAGCACGACAAGAAGGAGAGTGTGACGCCCAAAAGGGAAAGGGTAGTTTGACTGTGATTGTCAAGATCCCTAGGGAGAGAAGTATTTTTTTAGACAATATCCATTAATCAGGAAAGGATCATCAGAGGCATCAACGGTCTGCACTTGAACAGAGCCGTTAGGATTGACGGCCAATACCTTGTACGGGCCCATCCACCGTTGTTGGAGCTTGCCATGAAACTTGCCAAATCTCGAATCATAGGCTAGAACAAGATCACCTTCTTTGAACTCCTTGTGCTTGATGAAATTGTCATGATAGGCCTTGCGTCGCGCTTGAGTGGTTTCCATGCACTGTAGGGCCATCCGTCGGATCTCATCCAATCATTCCAAATGCAGGAGACAGCGTTGCAGTGACTCACTATCTCCCAAGCATTCTTTAACTGCCACTCGCAAAGAGGGCAATTCCAACTCAACAGGGAAGACGGCTTCTGCACCGTACACTAGCTAGAAAGGGGTCTGTACTGCAGCTGCTTTATGGGAGGTTCTGTACGCCCAGAGGGCCTCTGTAAGTCGATCGTCCCAATCGCGACGATGTGTGGCAATTGTTCTTGTCAAAATCAAGCAAAGAATGCGATTGGTGACTTCAACTTGGCCATTGGCTCTGGGGTAATAGGGAGTGGACTTACAATGGTAGATCTTATATAGTTCCGTCAACTTCTCCATGATTTTGTTAAGGAAATGAGTACCTCTGTCACTTACCAGCTCGAGGGACAGCCAAAACGGGTGATAATATTCTTGTACATGAACAAGGCTACGCTATTACCATCGTCCCGCTTTAGAGCTTTAGCTTCACACCACTTTGTGACATAATCCGTATATACTAGGATGTATCTGTTCTGCTTCCGTCTGGTAGGTGGATCAATTGGACCCACAAAATCAATCCCCCACTTCTCAAACGGCTTTAGGGGAAGAATGGGTTGCAGTGGCATGGCACTTGTTTTGGTGGGTTTCCCCATTCGGTGACAAGCATCACATCTTTTATAGTAATCATATGCATCCTTATGGAGGGTCGGCCACCAATATCCTGCTAATAGAGCCTTCCTGGCTGTTGCTTCTCCTGCGAAGTGTCCACCACATGGTTCGTCATGGCATGCTTTCAATACTATGTCAATTTCATCTCCTGCAACACATCTTCGCAGCACTTCATCTTTGCCTTTCTTGTACAGGGCTCCGTTTAGCAAGGTGTAGGGGGCCGATTCTAAGAGAAGCTTCTTCCTCTCACGACTTGAGATGCCAGGAGAATACTGTTGAGTTGCTAGGAGATTGGCTATGTTTGCATACCAGGGAGTAATTGTTTCAACTAGAAACAAGGAAGCGTTAGGAAGGTCTGGATCATCCTGTTCCTCTTCTTCTATTTGAGGGATCCGTGATAGATGATCGGCTAGGACATGGGAACGGCCAGGCTTAGTAACTACTTCAAAGTCGAACTCCTGGAATAGGAGCAACCATCTCATCAGTCGTCCTTTAACATCTGTTTTGTTCATCAAGAAGGACAGGGCTTCATGATCTACATAGAACTTGAAATGTGTGGATAATAGATAGTGTTGAAACTTCTCCAGTGCAACACCATTGCCAAGCACTCAAACTCTGTCACTGTATAGTTCCGTTCCCTATCAACGACCTTTCGGCTTGCATAATATATCGGCTGATGTAATTTCGAGGGGCCCTTTTGACGTAGGACAACACAGAGGCACTTAACTGATGCATCTGTGTGCACATGGAACTCCTTCGTCCAATCAGGAGGTTGTAAAATAGGTGCTTGGATCATGCACTGTTTTAGGGTATTAAAGGCCTCTTCACAGTCATCCATCCAAAGGAAATCGGCTTCTTTCCTTAGGAGCTTGTGCAGAGGAGCTGCCTTGGTTGCAAAATGTGCAATAAATCTTCTATAGTAGCCCACATGGCCAAGAAATCCTCTCAATTGCTTGAGGTTTGTTGGTGCTATTAAGACAGCAATCTTCTCAATCTTTGTCGGGTCTGTTGCAATTCCTTGTGCAGAGACAATATGGCCCAAAAGAACTCCTGAGGAGACGCCAAAGACACATTTGTCGGGGTTGAGAGAAATCCCATACTCTCGGCATCTATCAAAACATTGCTCTAGGTGTTCCCAATGCTCACGGATCAAACTATAGACACAAAAGTCATCAAGATACACCTCTATGAAATCATGCAAATGGTTCTAGAAGGCAGCCATCATTACTCATTGGAAGGTGGCAGGAGCATTACAGAGTCCGAATGGCATCACTCTATAGGCATAGGTCCCCCATTCTGTGGTGAAGGTTGTTTTAGATTGGTCCTCTTCTGCTATTTGGACCTGGTTATATCCATTGAATCCATCCAAGAGGGAATACAGCTCATGGCCTGCCACTGTGTCTAACAATTGGTCTGTAAAAGGGATAGGGAAATGATCCTTCTTCGTCTTTGAATTAAGCTTTCGAAAGTCAACACATATTCGAAGTTTCCCATTCTTCTTGGGTACTACCACAATGGGCGAAACCCATTCACATTTAGCCACGGGATAGATGAACTCTGCTTCAAGAAGTTTCAATAATTCGGCCTTCACCAGAGCAAAGTAATTAGGATTCATTTGTCTTTGTCTTTGCCTTACAGGTTTGGCATCGAGATCTAGATCAATGTGATGTTGGCATATTGTAGGATCAATTCCCTTTAGGTCTTTATAGGACCAAGCAAACACATCTAAGTTCTCCTTTAGTAGGTCTCAAATGACAACTAATTCTTCTTCTGGAAGATTAAGACCCACTTTCAGGTGATGTTCAGTACCCTCAGCATCCAGGAACGTTACTTGTCTTTCACCTTCCACTTCGCGGATAAATGTTCCACGGATTGCTTCTGGGTAGAGGTCTGACTCTTTCAAGAGAGTAGTATCTTCGTCTGATGTTCCACTAGAACCAATGTCCTCCTTCTGAACAGATGACTCATTCGTCTGTTTAAGTTGCTGGAAAGGTATCAAAGCTTTATTTGCTTTTGTTTGAGTGGTGGCCTCTTCAGGACTCAAGGCTTCATCTTCAAAGGATGCGTCCAGGAATGTCACATAGCACGGACCTGCTAGAGGCCGTGGCTTTAAGGGCTTGGGCTTCTGTTGGCAAGGGGCATCATCATCATCTTTTCTTTGAACTGAACAGTCAGGGCGACATGAGCCACGAGTGTACAGATTCTGCATACTTTGTGGTCCATTGACCAACCCAAAAGGAACCATGGTCATTCCATCCAGCACCCGGAGATATTCGGCTTCTGAGGTCTCTGTAGGGACATCAACAAGATCATCCTCTATCAGAGGGAATTCTTCATCTGCACTTTTATAGCCTACTTCATTTTCTTCCTCATCATTCTCATCCTCATCCTCTATAGGCTCTATCTCTGCTTCTATAGAGGCTTTATAGGAGAAGAACAGATCTTCTACCTCTGCATGCGCTTCTACTTTTGTCACCAGTTCTGACTCTGCTTCTGCTTCTGACTCTGGCTCTGTATTTGTTACTGTCTCTGTAACTATCTCTGTAACTGCTCTGTCTTTGTTCTGTAGCCACTCTGTATCTGCTCTGCCTCTGTACTGACTCTGCTCTATAACTGTACTGTCTCTGTACTGACTCTGCTATGTCTCTGCTACTGTCATATAACAGGGAGAACAGTACATCCATGCTTCTATTTCATTGTTAGAGGTGATTTCAGAAGTTAATTCTAGTTGAGGCAGGAGGTATTCTCCCATGGACAAGGACTTTACTTCCCTTGGTAGTTGGCTTACAGTGCCCACTATTAGGGATTGTGCCTCTGTTTTCTTAGGAAAGATTTGCTTAACAGCTTCTTCATCTCCTAATGTACTATCTGTTGCCTCGTTAGAGGAGTCAGTTATGACTTCAATGGATGTGGATCCATTGCCTTTTTGTGATCCATACAGCTTTAACACCGCTTTATTGGGTCCTCTTCCTAGGGTTAGGGTTCCTTTGAACCAGTCCGTCCTGGCTCTTGCTTCAAAAAGCCAAGGTCTTCCCAACAGCAGAGGGTATGAAGTCCCATAAGAATTTGGTTTGACCACCAAATATGTTAGCCAATAGTCTCTTCCTGCAAGGGTTGTTTTTACATATGGGAGGATGCCCAACGGTTTGACTCTACTTTGGTCTGCCAATCGGATAAGCCACTATGTAGGTTGAATTCCTTGCAACCCTAAGTCCTTCATTGTGACATCCGTCATTATGTTTACTGATGAGCCTCCATCAATCAATGCATCTGAAATGAAGCATCCTTCTATCCATACACTAATCTCCAGGGTTCCAGGATCTAAGAAGGCATTAGCCACATCTACTTCCTTTATAGGCTTCGGGGCCTTATTGGTCTTAGTCGCTGTTGAAGGAGCGATTCTTAGTCCACACCTTCGTGTCAAGATGCTTTTGAATCTCTTTCGACAACTGGGAGATAGCATCAGCAACTGTCGGAATGTTAAGTTTGGTTTAAAAGTGTCTAGGTCTTTGACCAAGTCATAGTCTTTAATAGGATCCACAGGCTTCTCCAGCCGGCTGGGGAATGGGGCTACACCCATTTTCATCTTTTCTTTTTCTTCTAACAATTGCAACATCGGCACTTCTTCTGTCTCTGGAAGTACTTCTGTATCTTCTATCTCCTGGACCTCTGGTTCTGTCTCTGGGACTGTCTCTGTAGCCTTCTGTGGCACTGTAGTGCTCTGTACTGTACTGTTCTGTCCCTCTGTAATAGGTTGAACTTCACAGTCTTGGCAGGAGAGTGATTTCCATTCTGAACCATTGGTTCCTTCTTCTTGGTGCATGTAACATCAGCAACTTCCAACTCTACCAAATTGGAAGTAGGCTCTTGTACCTTCTGTTGGCTATCAGTAGTATTGGCCTTTACAGGGGCTGGACTGGGACAGTCCTTTGCAGTGTGGCCTTCTCCTTTGCATCAGCTGTATAAGGGCTTTTAATCCATTGATCGTCTAGGGTTTGGATAATTTGGGGAGATATGTCCCTTTTCTCCACACCTATAATATTCCACCTCTGCCGCCAGACTGTCGTCCTCTGTAACTTTGAGAGGGAAACCTCCTTGAACCAAAATTAGGACCAAACTCCCTAGGCTTTGGTCCAATATTTTGTGTTGTCATTTTGGATTCTAGCAAATTGAATCTTGCATTTTCATCCTTCTGTCTTCGTTCATGCATCTCTTTCAAAGAGCAAATATCCTCTATATGGTTCTTCCGTAAACAGTAGGAACAAAAGGCTCCATGAATGGTTGGTTTTCGGGTACATTCAGTGGCTAAATGTCCTGCTTGATGACACTTTCCACACCATGTATTAGAGCGCATCACATCTCTTCCAACTCCCGCAGGAGTGGATATATTGGCGTTATTCACCTTCAGCGTCGTCTGTAGCTGCTCTGTAATCACATCTAGAAGCTCCTTCTTGATACTTGCAACTGAGTTGGATAAATAATCCTTCAGATTTTCACCTCCTGAAGTGCTTGTGGTAGGGTTTTGGGAAGCTTCTGTAATTACTGCGTACAATGGTTGGGTAGATCCAAAAGGTCCTCTGTTCTAGCTCTGATTCAGAGCTCCTGTTGAGACTTGGGGTTGTTGATTCCAGTTGATAGGATTCCACTATTGTTGAGTCGCCATTGGAGGAACTATTTGAGGCCACTGTTGTTGTGGTTGAACCATCATTTGAGGCATTGTCGTCTGCGGTGACCACACTGGATTAGGCGCACTATACTGCGGCAGTGTTTGCATCTAAGGATAGGGGTAGGGAATTGTCCCTAGGACTGCATTTGGTGGGTATACCATTCCAGGCATATGAGGGGGTAAGACTCCTCTTCCTAGAGTCATTGACAGCCTTGCTTCAACTTCGTCATACAATCTTGCACCTTCCACTGCAGCTTGTAGATTGACTGGTCTTCGCAATTCCACGAACTTGCGAACTTCTGGTTGTAGGCCCCTAAGAAACACGCATTTTTGGATACCTTCGTCCAAATGATGGTTAGTCCGTCTCTTCAAGATAAATTCCATTCGCGAGACATAAGCTTCTACTCTTTCTCCAGAGGACTGACTTAGATTCATGAACTCCTATTGTATCTGCTCTTCAAAACCTTCACGCCTGAATTTAGTGAGGAAGGCCAACTTCACGTCATCCCATATGCCAAAAGTTCCTGCTGCTTGCCTCTCATACCACTGAAACGCTGCGCCCTTGAAAGTGGCGGGGAATATTGCTAACCAATGCTCAGGGGTTATTGCATTGTTAGCCACACATGCTACCATAAATTCTGCTACATGAAGATCAGGGTCTTCATTGTACTCTCCCTTAAAAACTGGCAATGGGACTACATTTACTGGCCTGTCATCAATATTTTCAGGACGAATCTGACTAGGAAGGGGACCTTGAGTTGCCATGGGGACTTCTGTAAAGAGGGCTTTTAGGGTGTCAAAGGAGGCATCTGCTACAAGCTCGTTCTCAGCTTTGATTTTTGCATTCTCTCTTCTCACGTACCTCTGGAATCGTTCCAATGCTTGCCTCTTTATTGCGTCATTCATCAGGGGGTTGGCTTCAACCAGTTGGTCTGAACTCAACAGGATAGTATCAGAGGGGGCTTCAATCTCTGAGGGATTCTCTGGCTAACATCTCCTCTACTTCCCTCTTTTCAACATCTCTGAATTCAACTTTCAAACCACTACAGAGGGGAAGATATTCTATTCTGAAAGTATCAAAACTCATTCTTCTTAGGATTGTTGTTGCGTCATTATAATAATGCCAGCTTTTGAGGGTTTCAACAATGTATGTTGTGAAAAACATTCTGTCTACCAACTTCCAGTGGGTTGCTAATTGAACAAATAGAAGATTATCAATGCATCAAGCATCCTATGTATCTTGCTGTTGAGCATCCACGAACAAATTCCAACTCTTTTCCTTCTTGTCTTCGTGAACCTCTACAGACCAAGACTCTTGAAGCTTCTTCACAATCTCCCACTTGATGATGTCTGGAAACTTCTCAATGAATGCCAAATATCCCATTGATGGTCATTCTCTCTGTTTCTGCTCTTCAGTTTGTTCCCAAACAGTTTGCCACCAAGATGCAAGTTTTTGCTGCTTCAACAGGAAGAGGAAACAGTCCACCACATAGAGCATGCATCATGATGGTGATATGTTTCCGCCATTGTGGGATGAAATTCTCGTGAAAAGTGGCTTTGATAATGAGAAATTCCAACTCTTCAGTGGAAGAATGAACTTTACAAACATCCATTGAATTCTTCTCTTCCTGGCAATGCCATTTTCTTCATTTTCAACCTCTTTTGGTGCTTGTTGATGGCAAGTTTCCCTGGCTGCGCACCAAAAACATGGAGCCCCAAAAGGAACACCAAGGAAAAGGGAATTCTCTTGCAAGAAAATCTATCTTGTAACATCAACAAGCTTTTATTTCATTCTTTTGATCATCAAAACAAAGAAAGCAGCAATTCTTCACGCAACATCATAGTAGATTTCGCCCACGGATTTGATAGAATCAACCATAATCTTCAACATCTTCACAAAATCCATCAATAGAACAAAGAATACAAAGGAATACACCATCTTTGAATGGAAATCAATCACATATTATTCATCTTCAATGTCTTCATAATTCTCTCTCTCAATCTCTCATATACAGTTACACTGTTTTGATAGAATTGACTATCTCTGACTCTCTCTCTCTCTCTCTCCATCAATAGTATATCATATCCTCACTACAATGCTCTCATAATAACCCTCAATAATCCTTCTTAGGTCGTGGATGCACCTCCCAAGAGGTATGTCTGATATGAAGAGTCACCAGAGCCACTACAGTGTCTTTTCATAGCCCACTACTGTCACTGTCACTTAGTCTTCTCTTCAGTCTTCAACAGCTGCTTCTTCCACTTGTTTTAGCTCTTTTGAACTTAGATTCATCCTTTTCAAAGGCTAGAAAATTTTCTCAAAGTCATACATACATTCTACAGAACACTTACAAAAGGTCTATAGAACAGTCACAGTACAGCACCAGAACAGCTACAGTACAGTTACAGTACAAAGACAGAGTAGAGACAGTACAGAGACAGAGCAGAGACAGAGCAGAGATAGAAGATCTACAGGTCACAGAAGGTCATTAGAACCTCATAACTCATAATCAAACCATTCCAAACTCTCAAAAACTATTCAATAAGCTTTCACAAGATCTCAATCTTCATCAATCATCAATCCATGCTTTATACAGAAGACAATCAGAACAAAATAGAAGCTATATAGAAGGTATACAGAACCAATCAGAACCTATCATAACATCACAGAACCTTATATCTCCACTAAGAATCATCATGAACTTCTAAACATAATCAATATCATCCAAAACACTCTCAAATACTCTCATTAACAATCATACATTACTCTAAACCCATCAAAAATCAATCATTCAGACCTCAAAAACAACAAAAATCAGTCAAAAATTCAGCATTTTTCCACTCTCAACAGGAAACCGACTTAATATTTCCGACCTCAAAGGTCCTACCCACATTCACATAATGTTAGGGTTAGCTGAACGCATATGTAAGAATGATCTAGGGTTTTTACCCTAAGGATCAATTAGCCAAATACTAGACTTGGAGCCCCAAGAGGAACACCAAGAAAAAGGGAATTCTCTTGCAAGAAAATCTATCTTGTAACATCAACAAGCTTGTTTATCATATTTCATATGATCACAACGAAGAAAAGAACACCAGGCACAACAAATCTTCATACAGCATCATGTAGACCTCCCACGGATTTAATAGAATCAACCATATTCTTCAACATCTTCATAAAATCCATCAATAGAACAAAGAAAGCAAAGAAATGCACCATCTTTGAATGAAAATACATCACATAGTATTCATCTTCAATATCTTCCTAGTCTTCTCTCTCAATCTCTCATATACAATCACTCTGTTTGAGTAGAATTGGCTATCTCTGACTCTCTCTCTCTCTCTATCAATAATACATCATATCCTTACTACAATCTCTCAAAATCACCCTCAATAATCCTTCTTAGGTCGTGGATACCCCTCCCAAGAGGTATGTTTGATATGAAAAGTCACCAGAACCACTACAGTGTCCTTTCATAGCTCTCTACTGTCACTTCACTCTAGTCTTCACTTGAGTCTTCAGCAGCTACTTCTTCCACTTCTTTCAGCTCTTTTGCACTTGTATTCACCTCTTTCCAAGGCTAGAAAACTTTCCCAAAGTCACACATACATTCCACAGAACACTTACAGAAGCATACAGAACAGTCTACAGAACAGTACCAGAACAGCTACAGTACAGAACAGAACAGAAACAGAACAGAAGCAGAAGCTCTACAGAAGACCTACAGAAGGTTACAGAAGGTCATCAAAACTACATAAATCATTCTCAAACCATTCCAAACTCTCACAAACCATTCAATAAGCTTTCACAATATCTCATTCTTCATCAATCAATACTCCTTCCCTCTTTACAGAAGACAATCAGAACAAAACAGACCAAAACAGAGCAAAACAGAAGGTATACAGAACCAATCAGAACCTATCAGAACATCACAGAACCACCAACAAACATCATGATCTTCCAAAACACAATCATTATCATCTAAAACACTCTCAAACCACTTCCAAATCAATCAATCATCTCATAAAATCAACCATTCAGCTCTCAAAAACAACAAAAATCAGCCAAAAAACAAGTCATTTCAACACTCAACATATCACCACACTTAATAAGGAAACGTCCTCGCGACCTAGGAAAAAGGGAATACAAGTGCATTGACAAATCAAATTTGATCTTCAATATCTTTTCAAAAAGAATTCATCCACCACGACCCCAACTTATAACCTGTTTCTGATAGAAAAATACAAAGAAAGGAAAACTCTTTATACATCAATACCTCTTATCAAACTAAAATCACAACAAATCTGTAAAGGATATAAAAATTTTCTTCTTCTTCATCAGCATCTGCTTCAACTCTCCAACCACGACCCCATCACCACAATTTTCCAAAACGTAGCTCGTACACGAAATCCAATAGGAAACCACCACGTTCGTTTGACATAAATGAACTCACAACACAAACACTAATACACAACACAACCATCTGAATGACTCCTTCAAAAAGAGAGTTTTTCATTAAAAGCTTCCATCATACATTGGAAAGGTATCAATGAAGATGATCCCTCTTAAAAGATTGATGTTGTCGGAATCGATCCATAGATAAGGATTCATCTACAAAGTTTTTAGGAGGATTTTGAAAAAATTGGAGACAACACATCCTTTCCAACAGGACCAAGTATCTGCTAGGCAAACAGAGGGCATGAAAATACAGTATCTCCAGCTGTTGGAAATCAATGCTAACATTGACATTCATGCACAACTTTGGAATAGGCTTTGAATCATTATGAGAGTGCCTATGCATATACGCCAGGTACCAAGCAAAATGAGCAGTTAATCTCACTGAGGGATCTGCAGACTGTGAATACTGCTGAGCAAAATGAACATAATTCTGATAAGCTTGATTGGAAGCTGTCCATTCTCCTGGAATTACTGGCCAATTAATCTGCGGTCCTGTAAGGCAATCATCCGAACTCCATCCCCTTCTTCTGGAAATCTGATTAGCAAACCAGTCACAGTCACTAACCAACTGAGGTGGTTGAGATATGGAAGTGTTAGGAGAGGGTAGTGGAATAAGGGAAAGTGGATGAAGGGAAGGATAGGAAAAATCATAAAAGGAAGAAAAGGTTAAAGAAGGAGTGGCAGAAATTTGTAAGGAATCACTAAGGAACGGTGTTAACTGATAAATAGGAAATGTGGAGGGTACATTAATGGAGGGAGAAGGACAGGGTGGAGAAGGGGAAAATACCCTATCCTCAATAAAGGAACAGTAAGTGAAAATGGGAATTTGAGGGAAAGATGAAGGTTGGAAAAGAAGGGGTAAAATAATGGTGGAATTAGATTGACAAAGGGAAAGATATATAGCATAGCGGTGAGCCAATTGTTGATAATAGAGGAGGGTAGGAACAGAAGGTCCTAAGAGAGATCGTCTATGATAGGCATCAAAGAAGGTAGCATCAAATGGATTATGCTTTGAAAGATAGGTTAAGAGATCCATCCTCAGTTGATTAGTACTCTGGGCAAAGGTAGGAGCTGTGTTTTGTCTTTGATTTAAGACCACCGAATCAATCATGGGATGCCACGAATTATCATGACAATCAGCCACTTTGGAGGAATAACTTTAAAACATGTCAGCTATGCGCAACTCCAAATGATTGACATACAAAACAGCCTGTAAGACCACATCCCCCACATACCATGCCATATCTACCTCATCTGGAATTAACAAATCTCCTCGGAGATACATGTACGACATCAACATGGTATCTGGTGTGACAGAATCTTCAAAGACCATTTTGACTACCTCTGTCAACAACTCAGCAGAACAAGCCCCACTCCAGCCATCCTCTGGAAAAGGTAAATCCATCGTGGAAAGCTTCATGTAGAAGACCAACTTCTGTAAGTGGTAGTGGACAAAGAAAGAATGGTCTGGTAAGACATATTCCTGAAACTGTTCAAAGGTAGACCATAACAAGTCCATTCTGGACTGCAATCTTTCCACTTTATCTTGGAATAGAGGGCACAAAGTAGCCTGTCTCTGAAGAGCAGCCAAGTCCTGCTGTGAAAGAGAAGGAATCCATGGAACATTAGGGCTTGGAGGAACAGAGCGGGACTTTGCAAGTTGATCTTGCAACTGCTTGATTTGGGAGGCTTGGGATGCCACTGTGTCATTAGCAATCTGTAAAGCTGAAAGTTTGTCATCTAAGATAGCGTGGAACTCCTGTGCTTCTCTGGACATCCTCTCCTTCTCTTCTGAAAGGCTAGTAACTTGTGACTGAGCCTCGAATAACTGGGTCTTCAATGAAGAAATCTCATCGCTTTGGGTGGCAACCAGTTGGGTTTGCTGTTCCATTTGCTTAAATAAATCTGCTAGGGTATCCTTAGCAGAAGCTAACTCAGATGTTGCCTTATGCAACTGGTCCTTAGATTGCATGAGCTCTTCATAAAAAGACGCGTACAGCTGTTGAACACAGGCTGTCACTGACAATTCAATGGAACTTTGAATATCTTTACAGAGGAAAGGAATGGCATCTCCTGAGACGAGACTGTTCAGGGAAGGAACTGAGATTTCCAAGGATCCTTCTCGATGTGCTCTGAATAGATTATTACAAGTGAGATACCCAGGAAGTTCACTGCCAGAAGTAGCAGGGATAGGTACGGAAGGAAGTACGGAAGGGGCTTTATCCGCTACCCTTTTCAAGCGTTTGCGCTGGATGACCAGGGGAGGCGGAGAATCATCATCCTCTATGTCAATGAGTTCTGACTCTTCTGAAGGTGGAGGAGGAGGTACCGGATCTGATGGAGGTGGTGGAGGTACAATCTTCTGTAAACCTGAATAGGTCAAGAAGGCAGACAAATATGATCCGTATGTAACATTGGTAACATTACCCCTGGTGACTTTAACAAAATGCTGATCCATTTTAGTGAGGAGGTAAGTGCTCCAATCAATAGCAACTCCTTTTAGCACCATCCTGGAAGCTGTGAAAAGCTCTTTGGACAAATAGTGGGATGGCGTTTTGGCAGGCATAAACCTGTCCTGAAGGAACTGACAGATCGTCTTCCATACGGGATCAGTGATCATAGAAAAGGAAACTCCGGAAGAGTTTATCACCTTCTTAACATCAAGGATTTCCCTTGTCTGCTTTTGCAACAGCTTTAGAATCTCTTCATTAGAGAAGAGCTGACGAGTGGTCACAAAAGGTTCACCTTTGAAGGGTAAAGACAGAGCCTTCCCTAGGCCTCGAGATGTCAAAGTCATAGACATTCCTTGGACTACGCCTGTCTTCTTGCTGTAAGAGGCCAGGAACTCATCACATAACGACGGATCCTCTGGAAGCAATGGAAAAGGAGTGGCCACAAAAGCAGCAAGTCCCGCCTTCGTGAGAGGCTCAAAAGTAAGTAGGGAAGAGTAATCCCTACTAACTAATGGGACGTACTGGATAGGGGGAGGAGCATGAGAAGGCGCCATTCAGATGGTTACACACACACCACAAACACAGACAATCAAGGAGAATGCCTGCAAAGCAACATACAAAAACCAAGGATAAGAGAATAACCAATAAAACGTGACACGACCAACTAACCCCAAGCAAACCACATCCTAGAAAAAATTCGACATGACCTTGAGACAAATGCGACCGAAAGCTTCATGCGATGCATCAGACAAATACCCAGAACCCCGTAACAGGGAATAAAAGAAAAAAACTGCATACTGCACCCGTAACCGTAACAAAGACAGTAAACCAAAACAATACCACATCCGACACATATCAAGACTACATCGGTGATAAACCAAGACTGGACCATGGAAAATAACGCTAATGACTGCGCATACCCATCCCACGAAACGGTTCATTAAAAAGGGGAAGTAAGTGCAGTGAGGGGGAATTAATTTAATGAAGGGTTCATTTTAATAAATTATTAAAAATTGGTGAATTTTTATTAGGTGATAAACCTTAGCAAGAAAACGGCGGTTCCTTATTATAAATTAAATTACCAATTATTAGGTGAAGCGGTGCAGTTATTCGATTCCCGGACTTCGATACCCGACTGGGTCTCTAAATGCAATTCATTGATTACAAATTAAGGTGATGTGGAGCGCTTTTTTGCCAGCGCGTGCTCATGTGACGGCTGGTTCATTTTAATTAAATTTTTAAAGTGCCTTTGTAACGCACGTAGCGCGTGCTAAGTGAACGACGTGTTTATTTTAATTAAAAAAATGTGTGTGTAGCGCGAATGCGCGTGGAAACTATGGGTGAATTAAAGAGTTCATTTTAACAATTAATTTGTGATTAAGGGGGAAATGAAAATAAATAAAGCACATAAAATAAATACCTGGAAGGGGTGTGTATGTAATGCAGGAATGCACACGGAAGAGTCTCCCAAAAGAAGTGAATCCAGTAAAGGAAAAGTAAAGATCACTGATGAAACAAGAAACACAACACCTTAGCGGATGTGTGGATTTGGGTGGTGTTGGTTGTTTATGTTTATTTTTTTAAAATTTTGTTTTTTTTTTTGGTGAAGTTGTGATTATTTATGGTTGAATAAATGGAAAATGAGCAAGGGAGGTGAGGGGAATTTTTGAGAATTTTATAGAATTTTTTGGAATTTTGTACTATTTTGAAATGAATTTTCTACATTTATTGGCAATTGGGGGATTAATTAGGAAAGATTTAATTTTCAGAAATTGTAGGGTAGGTAATGGCCAGCGGACAAACTCCCAAAAATTGGCAAAAAGCAAAAGGAATTTTTAGAAATTTTTTTGATTTTTTTAAATGGAAAAATTAATTTAGAAATTAATTAAATCACATAAATCATGTTAATCAGATAAGTCAATTAGAAATAAGTCAGTTAAGTCTGGTTAATGTGGGTAAGTCAGGTTAGTCACAGGAAGTCAAGTCAGGTTAGGTTAGTCAGGTTAGTCTGGGCACAGGAAGTCAAGTCAGGTTAGTCTGGGGTAGGCTAAGTTAGGTTAGTAGACTAAGTTAGGTCTGTGGGGACTAACCTAAGGAGGGTTAGTGTAACTAGGCTAAAGTTAGTGTAACTAGGGTAGGGTTAGTGTAACTAACTTAGGGTTAGAGTAACCTAACTAGGGTTAGTAAACTAGGGGTGGGGTTAGGGTTAGTGGGAGGTTTAACTGACTAGGGTTAGTTGGTTAGGGGGTGGGGTTAGGGTTAGTAACTAGGGTTAGGTTAGGGTTAGTGGGAGGTTTAACTGACTAGGGTTAGTTGGTTAGGGGGTGGGGTTAGGGTTAGTAACTAGGGTTAGGTTAGGGTTAGTGGGGTCCTAGTTAATCCTAGTTAGGTTTAGGTTAAACTAGTTAGTCCTAGTTAGGTTAGTGATTAACTAACCAAGGTTAGTGACTAACCTTAGTATGGTTAGGGGAGGAGGTGGTTAGAGAAGGTGGTGGTGGCGAGAGGAGGTGGTGGTGGCGGCGGACGACGGCCCTCACGGCCTTGGCGACTGGCGCGCACGAGGAGGGAGGCAGCGTCAGGCTGGCGGGCGACGTCCGTGGCAGCGGCTTCAACGTAGGTGGGGGACGGCTACGCGGCGACTGGCGGTCCAGCGACGTGGGAGGGCGCGAACGGCGGCGGTCAGGGCGGTCGCGGGGAGGGAGGGTGCAGGCGGCGGCGAGGAGGGAGTCCGTAGGCGACCAGGGCGGCGGTCAGGGCGGTCACGGGGAGGGAGGGTGCAGGCGGCGGCGAGGAGGGAGTTCACAGGCGACCAGGGCGGCAGGCAGGGCGGTCGCGGGGAGGGAGGGAGGAAGAAGAAGAGGAAGAAGGGGGATGACGGCGGCAGAGAAGGAGAAGAGGGGAGGAGGAAGAGGGAGATGAGGGAGATGGAGAGGGTGGGAGGGAAGGGGTCGGGCGGTTGGGGGGAAGGGGTGGGCAGGGGCAATGGGCGGGCTGGGTGGTTGGGTAGGGACAAGGGTAGGGTAGGGTAGGGGTTGGGCAGGGTGGTTGGGTAGGGACAAGGGTAGGGTAGGGTAGGGGGTGGGCAGGGTGGTTGGGTAGGGACAAGGGCGCGTACCCCCGTCCCGCGCACATGCGCGGGGCGGGGTAAAAAAATTTGTGTGACGGGATTGAAACGACGCTGGGATGACTGTACGGGCTATGCGGACACGACCGGGGTGCGTGGGGATGCGTAAAATCGAAAAAGGGCGCGTTTACGCGCAAAACGGGTGTGCGAATACACGTAAAAATAAAGAAAAATTAATAACACCAAATTCGGACGTCAAAACGAAATAGTGTAAAAACAAAAAGTGGGCAGGACGACAGGGGGAAAATAAGAAAAATATATGACGGAGGTTCCGGGGGGGTAAAGGACGGTCATGTGCAAAAAACCCAAAAAACGAACCAAAAAACGCAATTAAAAATTAATATCAAAAAATTCGTGCATTGGAATGAGGTGCAGAAAAAAGGAAAACTGTGCAGAAAGATGTGCCCGACAATCCTATCTCATCAAAATAGGATTCCGACAGAGATAAGACGCGTTCACATGGGAGAAACCCAAAAAAAACCTTGAAAATGGGATCAAAAATTAATATCGGGCGAACCGTACACCGGAATGACATGCAGTAATAAGGAAAAATGTCCACAAAAAGGAGTGGCACAGGGTTATCACGTTAAAGTGCAGTTCCGGTGGAAGTAGGAAGGGTTCACATGCGAAAAACACCAAAAATACTCCCGAAAACATATTTAAAAATTAATAATAAAAAATCCAGAAGTCGAAAGAGGGGGGAGGAAAAAGTAAAAAGGTAAGGGAAGGCACAGGGGACACGGCTGTCAAATCAAATTGGAATTCCGATGCAAATAGGGTAGGTTCACATGGAAAAATGTCAAAAATACACACGAAAAAGTCGTGAAAACCCGGAAAATTAATAACGGACAAACCGTGTATTGGAATGATGCGGAATAAAAAGGAAAAATGTCAGGGAAAAAGTGGTGGTCAGGGCTATGATGTCAGAGCATGGTTTCGAAGCAAGAAAAGCGCGTTCACATGGGAAACCGGCTAATTTGCGCAAAATGCTTCAAAAATTAATAACTCGAAAACCGTGCACTGGAATAGGGGCAGATAAAAAGGAAAAATGGTCAGTTCAAAGGAAGGAACAGGACTATAAGGTTGGATTGGGACTTTGGTGAACGTAGGGTGCATTCACATGGAAGGACCTCAAAATCAGGGAATGAAGGAAAACTGCAGGGGAACAGCCCCAAGGGTGGGTGGAACATAACTGGATGGGTGGAAAGGGACCCCATCAGGGTAAAAGCAAGGCATGGCATACATGCATGAGCAGGTTAAGGCATATGCAGAGGGGTATGCAATATAGACGCGCAGGGACGCGTCCCCACACTTAAGACCTTAACGGATAGGGTTAACCAAGCAACAGGGACCTAGGACCACGCCACAGACCATCCACTAACGTCCCCACACTTAAAACATGACTGTCACGAAGAAACAGAAGGTGTAGGGTTAGGAAAACTTGGCCCATTTCGTCAAGAATCAAGGTTGAGTGTCGATGGCACGTCTAGTGTGGTTGTCGGCGCTAGAGGGACCAAGGCATCTTCTCGGCACACGTCCGTCATGGAAGGGACCACGCGGTAGCACCCAGGGAGGTAGCTGATGGAAGGAATCACAAGAAATTCGTCGATGATGAGGGATACTACACTCAACTCACAATCACTCAATTGAAATGAAAGAACAGTCACTCGCCCCATGACTAATATCACTTAAGAAAAAGGATTAAAACCCATATCTCATACCCGGTTGAGGAATCAACAAGGGGGGAATGGCGCAGAAGGAGTATGCCAGGGTGCATAGTTGATGGTGCATTAGTGCGTCCAACCCGTCTGGCATAAGTGCAAGGAGGAAGGCAAGGGCCTTATGGTGCAGTGTACAGAACAGGGTGAAGTGTCTTGTGATGACGACAAAAACCCATCCCGTGGGTGCATAGGGAAACGGGAACATACCTGACTCCAAGTGTCGTAACGTCCCTCAATCTCACCTCTCGGTAATTGATTGAAGAAACTCCAGTCACACTCAACCCACCCTTTGTCTCACTCTCTGTTGATAGATACAGGAGGGCAGCCTTTTCCTGAAACCCATTGATGTAATCCTCACAGTCACTTGTGCAAAGATTGTATGCCTTGTGTGCATTTGATGGTGCAACAGTGCATCCCGCCCTGTGCCGGCATACGGTGCAAGAAGGAAGGCCAGGGAGCCTTATAGTGTAGTGCACAGAAACAAATCGTGCGTTGTGCATTGAGAGGCCCATCCCGTGCGTGCAACACTTCATTCACACTACTCACCTCTCATTTGATTTGAAGGGAAAAGACTGGTCTCTCGACCCACCCTCTGTCTCACTCTCTGTTGATAGATACAAGAGGGCAACCTTACTCACTTCCCCATCCGGTTAGGATGAAAGCTCACATCACTCAAGGGGTTGTCGATGAAGATTGCGTCATCAGTTGTTGAAGAGGAGGCATACCCAGGGAGGTAGCCACCAAATCGAACGTTGTATTGGACAGGAACATGTCGTCTGCTAGAGGACAGGTAGTCACTTTGTAGAGAGACCCAGAACACAGCGTACCAAGGGAGGTAGCGTCGGAATTGGATCCGAGGGATATCAATTAATGAATCCACTTTCTGGACTGCTGGGTGTTACCACCTTTTCCACAGCCAGCTTCTCGCCCAAGGGTGTTTACCACCTTTTCGTGGAACGAGGCTTGCTATGACAGGGAATTTCTTCCTTTTCTCTCATAACAGATCTGTTTTTCTTGTTTTTTTTTCTTTTTGTTTGTTTGTTCTTTTTTTTTTGCTTTTCTTTTTCTTATTTTTCCCTATTCCCTTTTTTTCTTCTTTTTTTTGTTTCAAT